>NC_048580.1:38147127-38482127 GCF_013265735.2 Oncorhynchus mykiss | reverse complement strand
TAGTTTCAGGAATAGAGGGTCCAGATTGTCAAGCCCAGCTGATTTGTACGGGTCCAGGTTTTGCAGCTCTTTCAGAACATCTGCTATCTGGATTTGGGTAAAGGAGAACCTGGAGAGGCTTGGGCGAGTAGCTGCGGGGGGGGGGGGGAGCTGTTGGACGAGGTTGGAGTAGCCAGGCGGAAGGCATGGCCAGCCGTTGAGAAATGCTTGTTGAAGTTTTCGATAATCATGGATTTATCGGTGGTGACCGTGTTACCTAGCCTCAGTGCAGTGGGCAGCTGGGAGGAGGTGCTCTTGTTCTCCATGGACTTCACAGTGTCCCAGAACTTTTTGGAGTTGGAGCTACAAGATGCAAACTTCTGCCTGAAGAAGTTGGCTTTAGCTTTCCTGACTGACTGTGTGTATTGGTTCCTGACTTCCCTGAACAGTTGCATATCGCGGGGACTGTTCGATGTTAGTGCAGTCCGCCACAGGATGTTTTTGTGCTGGTCGAGGGCAGTCAGGTCTGGAGTGAACCAGGGGCTATATCTGTTCTTAGTTCTGCATTTTTTGAACGGAGCATGCTTATCTAAAATGGTGAGGAAGTTACTTTTAAAGAAAGACCAGGCATCCTCAACTGACGGGATGAGGTCAATGTCCTTCCAGGATACCCGGGCCAGGTCGATTAGAAAGGCCTGCTCACAGAAGTGTTTTAGGGAGCGTTTGACAGTGATGAGGGGTGGTTGTTTGACTGCGGCTCCATAGCGGATACAGGCAATGAGGCAGTGATCGCTGAGATCCTGGTTGAAGACAGCGGAGGTGTATTTGGAGGGCCAGTTGGTCAGGATGACGTCAATGAGGGTGCCCTTGTTTACAGAGTTAGGGTTGTACCTGGTGGGTTCCTTGATGATTTGAGTGAGATTGAGGTCTAGCTTAGATTGTAGGACTGCCGGGGTGTTAAGCATATCCCAGTTTAGGTCACCTAACAGAACAAACTCTGAAGCTAGATGGGGGGCGATCAATTCACAAATGGTGTCCAGGGCACAGCTGGGAGCTGAGGGGGGTCGGTAGCAGGCGGCAACAGTGAGAGACTTATTTCTGGAGAGAGTAATTTTCAAAATTAGTAGTTCGAACTGTTTGGGTATGGACCTGGAAAGTATGACATTACTTTGCAGGCTATCTCTGCAGTAGACTGCAACTCCTCCTCCTTTGGCAGTTCTATCTTGACGGAAGATGTTATAGTTGGGTATGGAAATCTCAGAATTTTTGGTGGCCTTCCTGAGCCAGGATTCAGACACGGCAAGGACATCAGGGTTAGCAGAGTGTGCTAGAGCAGTGAGTAAGACAAACTTAGGGAGGAGGCTTCTGATGTTGACATGCATGAAACCAAGGCTTTTTTGATCACAGAAGTCAACAAATGAGGGTGCCTGGGGACATGCAGGGCCTGGGTTTACCTCCACATCACCCGCGGAACAGAGAAGGAGTAGTATGAGGGTGCGGCTGAAGGCTATCAAAACTGGTCGCCTAGGGCGTTGGGGACAGAGAATAAGAGGAGCAGGTTTCTGGGCATGGTAGAATATATTCAGGGCATAATGCGCAAACAGGGGTATGGTGGGGTGCGGGTACAGCGGAGGTAAGCCCAGGCACTGGGTGATGATGAGAGAGGTTGTATCTCTGGACATGCTGGTTGTAATGGGTGAGGTCACCGCATGTGTGGGGGGTGGGACAAAGGAGGTAACAGGGGTATAAAGAGTGGAACTAGGGGCTCCATTGTAAACTAAAACAATGATAACTAACCTGCACAACAGTATACAAGGCATATTGACATTTGAGAAAGACATACAGCGAGGCATACAGTAATCACAGGTGTTGAATTGGGAGAGCTAGCTAAAACAGTAGGTGAGACAACAGCTAATCAGCTAGCACAACAACAGCAGGTAGAATGGCGATTGATTAGGCAGAGAGGGTCGGATTAACTACACACAGAGCCTAAGTGCGGCTGGGGCCGACAGATAAAACATAAACAAGCAGAATGGATTACCGTGATTAATGGACAGTCCAGCATGCATCAGCTATGTAGCCAAGTGATCAGTGTCCAAGGGGCAGCGGTGGATGGGGCAGGGAAGCTGGACTGGCGAGTGTTATCCAGGTTAGAAAACTAACAATGACCAAATAGCTTGTAGCCAGTTAGCTGGTTAGCTTCTGGAGGTTCTTGAGTGTGTTCTAAAAATGTAAAGATAATAGCGGTTCCGTATCACATTGGGTGAGGCAGGTTACCGGAAGGTATAAACAAATTAAAAATCGAAAAGGGGTAGAAAGTAAATATGGGTTCAGTGAGTGTTTGGGACGCGGCGATTCAGACGGTTAGCAGGCCTGTGCTAACAAGCTAACAGTTAGTAGACGGTGCTAAACACGGTAGCAGTTAGCGGACCGGGCTAAACAAGCTAGCAGTTAGCAGGCCGAATTTGCAAGCAAGGAGATAGCAAGGGCTAGAGAGTTAGCCTTTGGGGACGTCGCGATGGGGGTATCTGTTTATTCCTCTTCATGCAGTGACATCGATGGACCGGTCGTGGGTCTGGATATTGTAGCCCAGGAGCTCAAAATGTTCCGTTTGCGATGGGAATCCGGGGATGAAAAATAAAATAAAATAATAAATAGGTCCGTTATGCTCTGGTTAGAGTCGCGTTGTTCGAACTGGCGAGAGCTTTCCGAGCTAAAGGTTAGCTGATGACCGGTTAGCTGAAGACCGCTAGCAATGTTTTGCTGAAGCTGGTAGTTCGTTGGCTAGCTTCAGTTGAGGGGTTCCAAGGTCCGAAGTAAATATAAATACTTTAGGAAAAATAGCTACGTTGGGTGAGGCGGGTTGCAGGAGAGTATTTAGAAGAAGTTGAGGTTCAGCAAAAAGTTTTAAAGATATGTGAAGAAAAAAAAAAACGAAAACAAACGATATATACAAGGGACACAACACGACAATACGTCCTACTGCTACGCCATCTTGGATCATACTTGAGATCATATGAGATGAGTAAGTAAACAAAGTGGCATAGTTAAAGTGGCTAGTGATACATGTATTACATAAAGATGCAGTAGATGATATAGAGTACAGTATATACGTATACATATGAGATGAATAATGTAGGGTATGTAAACATTATATTAGGTAGCTTTGTTTAAAGTGGCTAGTGATATATTTTACATTTCCCATCAATTCCCATTATTAAAGTGGCTGGAGTTGAGTCAGTGTCAGTGTGTTGGCAGCAGCCACTCAATGTTAGTGGTGGCTGTTTAACAGTCTGATGGCCTTGAGATAGAAGCTGTTTTTCAGTCTCTCGGCCCCAGCTTTGATGCACCTGTACTGACCTCGCCTTCTGGATGATGGCGGGGTGAACAGGCAGTGGCTCGGGTGGTTGTTGTCCTTGATGATCTTTATGGCCTTCCTGTGACATCGGGTGGTGTAGGTGTCCTGGAGGGCAGGTAGTTTGCCCCCCCGGTGATGTGTTGTGCAGACCTCACTACCCTCTGGAGAGTCTTCTTGGGTATAACGCTACAAGCTTGGCACACCTGTATTTGGGGAGTTTCTCCCATTCTTTGCAGATCCTCAAGCTCTGTCAGGTTGGATGTGGAGCGTTACTGCACAGCTATTTTCAGGTCTTTCCAGAGATGTTCGATCGATCGGGTTCAAGTCCAGGCTCTGGCTGGGCCACTCAAGGACATTCAGAGACTTGTCCCGAAGCCACTCCTGCGTGGTGTCTTGGCTGTGTGCTTAGTGTCGTTGTCCTGTTGGAAGGGGACTCTTTGCCCCAGTCTGAGGTCCTGAGCGTTATGGAGCAGGTTTTCATCAAGGATCTCTCTGTATTTTGCTCTGTTAATCTTTCCCTCGATCCTGACAAGTCTCCCTGCCTCTAAAAAACATCCCCACAGCATGCTTCACCATTGGGATGGTGCCACATTTCCTCCAGATGTGACGCTTGACATTCAGGCCAAAGAGTTCGATCTTGGTTTCATCAGACCAGAGAATATTGTTTCTCATGGTCTGAGTGTCTGTAGGTGCCTTTTGGGAAAAACTCCAAGTGGGCTGTCATGTGCCTTTTACAGAGGAGTGTCTTCTGTTTGGCCACTCTACCATAAAGACCTGATTGGTAGAGTGCTGCAGAGATGGTTGTCTTTCTGGAATATTCTACCATCTTCAGAGGAACTCTGGAGCTCTGTCGGTGACCATCAGGTTCTTGGTCACCTCCCTGACCAAGTCCATTCTCTCCCGATTGCTCAGTGTGGCCCGGTGGCCAGCTTTAGGACGAGTCTTGGCGGTTCCAAACTACTTCCATTTAAGAATGATGGAGGCCACTGTGTTCTTGGTGACCTTCAATGCTGCAGAAATGTTTTGGTACCCTTCCTCAGATCTGTGCCTCGACACAATCCTGTTTGGTAGCTCTACGGACAATTCATTCGACCCCATGGCTTGGTTTTTGCTCTGACATGCACTGTCAACTGTGGGACCTTATATAGACAGGGTGTGCCTTTCCATATGATGTCCAATCAATTGAATTTACCAGAGGTGGACTCCAATGAAGTTGTAGAAACATCTCAAGGACGTTAAAAGGAAACAAGATGCACCTGAGCTCAATTTGAGTCTCATGGAAAAGGGTCTATATACTTATGTAAATAAGGCATTTGCTTTCATTTCGCTTTGTTATTATGGGGTATGGTGTAGATGGATGAGGAAAACATTAATTTGATCAATTTTAGAATAAGGTTATAACGTAACAATGTGGGAAAAGTCAAGTGGTCTGAATAATTTCCTAATGTACTGTACATACACTATATAGAATCTAACATTTCACAACAATACACACATCTAAAAGTTTTAAAAAATGGAATTAAGAAATATATAAATATTAGGATGAGCGATGTCCGGATGGCATTGACTAAAATACAGTATACGTTGTCGTGATACATTTTTAGAAACTGTTCTCACAGTAGTCATATACTTTGCACACGAACCGCCGCCCGTTTGAAGTAAAA
The DNA here is from genome assembly GCF_013265735.2 of Oncorhynchus mykiss. Lineage (NCBI taxonomy): Eukaryota > Metazoa > Chordata > Actinopteri > Salmoniformes > Salmonidae > Oncorhynchus > Oncorhynchus mykiss. The sequence goes on along the minus strand of NC_048580.1, from coordinate 38,477,126 downwards.
TCATGAAAGTATTTACATGTGAATGCCTTCGTTCACCGTTTTATCTCTGTCGGAACCAGCCCTCCTTAGGAAGGGTGATGGGTTGGCCTTTCAGCGGCACGCTTGTAAGGCTCCGATTGTCCAAAAGGAGTCCTGCCCCCCCCCCCCCCCCCCCCGTCTGTTGTACACTCTGGAAGATGCTCTTTGGAAGATAGGTTAGCCAGCCGTGTCGATGGTTACCACTGGGTGATGAGAGTAACGTACTACACTGATTTGAGAAGAGTAGTACAGAGGACCCACTTATATATTTGCTTTTCTAGATACTTAGGACAGCTAATCAGCTGTACCAGTAATTGACTGAGAGGTGAGCTTCTCGCCTCTTCCTCGTGTTGATATTCATATTTCAGACCACTTTAGACATGGGCTGCAGCTCCCTGTCTTTCCTGGTCTGGGAGGTGAGTTTTTATTTTCTTCACCTCGTGTTGAGGTTCAAAGTTCCAACCATTTCAAACGTGTAGCTACTGCTTCACGTTTTTCTGGTCTCATGTTAATTTCTTTACCAATACTTTTATGCACTCTGAGAGACAAGGACGGTTCCATCAGGCTTACCTCAGTGTGGCTCCCTACTGTGCAGAGTTTATAAGATAAATTATTTTATGGCTCCTAAAAATAGTTTTTCATATTTCATATACAATGTTAAGGACGGCAACTTCGTACATGTAGTGTAAACTTTTCAATTTACATTATTTCCTTTTTAACCTTTTTAATGATGACATCACAAAATTAACACCTATATGACATTAGTTTTCTATAGATCATCTCTGGCCATTCCCCACTTTCTTATGTTAGAAATATTGTTCCAGTATTTGCTTTAGAAACTGTTTAGGCGGGAAGACTCTCTGTGTAGACAAAGGAACATTCCTTTGGTTAATACTGGAAAGGGAGACCCTAGATTTCCTCTCCTTTAATTTACGATAGGGTGTGAGCTGTCAACCCGGCAGCAGCTCCCTCCTCTCCTCTTCTGTGGGTGAGAGAAGGGCTGGTTACTGTCGTCCATTGCCAAGCTCATCTGACCCATTGGATCCTCAGGACAGTCATGACAATATGAAATGAGTAAAGCAGTATGTAAACATTATTAAAGTGACTGGTGTTCCATTATTAAAGTGACCAGTGATTCCATGTCATTAAAGATTTTTCTTTTATATTTTCACTTTGAAGACACTATCTATGAGTGGAGATGGCCCCTAGTAAAGTAGCCAGTCGACATGGGCTACAAGGGATGCCTTCTCAACATGGGTTATGTTTAACTCTGTCACTCAAATAATGTGGCCCGATGCCACTTTTGAACATGTGCTCATATATAGTAATCTCATCTTCTTTCACCAAGGAACACACTTCTCTAAGCTTGCTGAAACTCCCCTGAAAGGTTTTCATTTTGAGCCCTAACCTCTACAGAAAGATATTGTTAGCGCTGACTGTCATAAAAGGCTATAAATTCTAAATTCCCATTCTCATTCAGAATAAATGTAGAATTGGTAACAATATAAAGATTTTGAAGCACATTTGATTACTATGCTAGTTCTTGTATAAGAAAATGTTGTGAGGTTCCCATAGTTTAATCCAATAAAAGTACTTTTTGTAGTGTCTCTTTGGCAGTTATGCTTCCTGTCACCCAGTCATTCATGATGCAGTTCCATCACTTCATTTAGAATATTCGATATCTTATAGGCCTATTATGCGAACAGTTCATGCAAGCAAACACTTCTTATTCATTACATTTGTTCAAATACAAAACGTTCAATCATTCACTGGTGCATCATTATCATTTACATTCCCACATGACATGTATTCATCGCAGTGCCATTCATTGTACATACCATATGTAGGTCATATGGACTTCATCCACAACAATTCCAACGGTTTTGGAGTTCTATAGGACTGAGGCCAAAATATATCTCCCTGTCTTCCCCAACCAGCTCTCTGGACTTTCGAAGACAAGGTCGCATGCACCATTCCATATCACATTCTTGTCTTCCTCCACAACCAATGCTCTGAGATCCTCGTGGATTTGGTCCTCCATCCACCACAGCCTTTTAGCGGGGAAACGACTGTCAGAATTGGAGGCTGTTTTCCTAGGTTCTTGAAGACTAGAACTAGCTACCTAGCGCTGGTAAATGAGGCCTCCCCCTTGGCAAGACTGCCAATAAATCCTCCCCTTGCACAAATGCAAACATTTTAAAGTTGCTCCTATTAGATCACTAAATTGGCTGTTACTGTGGCAGTGCCGTCTCAATCTCCTTGTAAGAAGGTGCCATCAGAGTTTTTAGTTAGCTACCTAACTTTAGCTTGGCTTGTTTACCTTTAGTGGGGGCGTTGCAAATTGACAAGGAAGCGTGGGGGACGTTGAGCATGCAAATGGTGTGCATATGAGAACCAATCAAAAAGTTACTTGGTAGTGAGTGGAAACGCCAACCCGGATGCTTCACATTTATACATCCAGTGAAATATCTGGCTCGTTGTTCTATCGGTGTCCTTATGCTCTCCATTCATGGTCTGTCTAAAAAACACCTTTCCAGCAGAGGGCAGCCCATGCCTGTCACTGATCCTATTCTGAACTGACCATATTGATGTTGTTCTGCTGCCTGTAGCTGTGGACCTGCTGGAGAAGATGTTGGTTCTGGACACAGATAAGAGGATAACGGCTGCTGAGGCTCTGGCCCACCCCTACTTCTCCCAGTACCACGACCCTGATGACGAGCCTGAGGCTGACCCCTACGACCAGAGCTTTGAGAGCCGTGAGCTGGAGATCGAGGAATGGAAACGTATGTAGAATTAAATGTACAGGAATCATTGAGATTATTAGAGGTCATACATGCTCAGCAAGTGCATTGCAAAGGCATCACAATGCATTCATTATACCTGAATGCTTTCAAGGATAATTTAGTTTTTTTAGGACCATATGTTTCATGTAAATGGAATGTTATAGAAGGGTACAGACACATTTTTTGCGATTTCACTTTTTTTGAGAAAAGTACCCCAACCAGCGATTTAATTTCTTTGTTGTGCGGTATGGGGCTCTAAAAAACATGAACAAAGGCTCCAAAAGCACCCAAGTACCTCCTTTTAGAAACAAAAGCTCTCGGTATAATGATGCCGATCTTAAGATGTTGTATACATGAAATTGTCGTTCTAAACTTTATCCACCACATTGTTTCATTTTGTTGTGGAATAAGTTCGGAATGACACAATTTCATATGTACAACATATTAAGATCTGCATCACTATACAGAGTGTTTCTGTTTCTAAAATGATGTATTTGGGTGTTTTTGGAGCATTTGTTCGTTTTTTTCAGAGCTTACTTACTGCATGATGAGGAAATGAATCAATGTTGCAGTAAGTTTCTCAACAACAAGTTAAATCTCAAAAAAGGTGTCTGGACCCTTCTATAACATTCTATTTACATACATTTTTGTTTAGGTTTGGTTGTAAAAAAGCAAACTTCTCCTTTTTAAGAACACTGTTACAAAATGTTTTGTCCATCTTGCAAAATGTATTTTTATCTGCTCTGTTCCCAACACCACAGACGAAACAGAAACGCCCACAACACACACTTATCTCTCTCTCTTCTCTCTCGTCTCCTCACAGGGTTGACCTATGAGGCGGTGTGCGATTTTGAGCCACCTATCTTTGATGGAGACAACATGGAATCGTGATTGGATGATGTGATTTCTACAAGCCCCTCCCCCTCAGCCCCTACAACTTTATATCACTTTGAGGTTCCCGCTTATCATACGACCTTTGGGAAAACAATATCATCCGAGTGCCTACAAACGTTTGTCTTTTGTTATATTTCTTAAGCTGGCGCTCTCTCTCTCCACCCATTCTGACTTGTAAATGTGTTGCAAGGGGAAAATAACTAAAATGGCCTGGTCCCAGATCTGTGTTATGGCATGACACGGCCATGGGAGTTGGCTATTCAGCACAAACAGATCTTGGAACATGCAAAAACTAAAATGTAGGAAAGGAGATTTTCAAGGACTGAATATCTGTATTTACTACAATTGTATTTTCAAGGCAGAAACAGAGGCAAGCAACAACCAACCACTAATACCATTATTTGTCCATTGCTGGAAAATGTCATGCTTCTGTTATTATTCTGTCTATATGTATGTTTTAAATGGCACCCTATTTACTATATAGGAAATAGGGTGCCATTTGGGATGAAACCTATATTTCAACTACACTGATCAAAAATATAAATGCAACAAACAACAATTTGAAAGATTTTACTGAGTTACAGATCATATAACGAAATCAGACAATTGAAATTAATTTGTTAGGCCCTTATCTATGGATTTCGCATGACTGGGAATACAGATATGCATCTGTTAGTCACTTACTTTTGTATATATAGTGTATGCGGACACACCCGGTGCTGACAGGTGTATAAAATCAAGCACACAGCCATGCAATCTCCATAGACAAACATTGGCAGTAGAATGGCTTTAGTGAAGGGCTCAGTGACTTTCAACGTGACGGTGTCACCTTTCCAACAAGTCAGTTAGTAATATTTCTGCCCTACTAGAGCATCCCCGGTACAACTGTAGGGGCTGTTATTGTGAAGTGGAAACGTCTAGGAGCAACAACGGCTCAGCTGCGAAGTGGTAGGCCACACAAGCTCACAGAATGGGACCGCTAAGTGCTGTAGTGCGTAAAAAAACGTCTGTCCTTGGTTGCAGGACAGACAAGTTCCAAACTGAGTTTGGAAGCAACGTCAGCACAATAACTGTTCGTCAGGAGCTTCATGAAATGGGTTTCTGAGGCCGAGCAGCCACACACAACCCGAAGATCACCATGAGCAATGCCAAGCGTCGGCTGGAGTGGTGTTAGCTCGCCACCATTGGACTCTGGAGCAGTGGAAACACATTCCCTGGAGTGATGAATCACGCTTCACCTGGCAGTCTGACGAACAAATCTGGGTTTGGCGAATGCCAGGATTAACGCTAGCTGCCCCAATGCATAGTGCCAACTATAAAGTTTGGAGGAGGAGGAATAATGGTCGAGGTCGGTTTTTCATGGTTCGGGCCCCTTAGTTCCAGTGAAGTGAAATATAGCATAAAATGACATTCTAGATGATTCTGTGCTTCCAACTTTGTGGCAACAGTTCGGGGAAGTCCTTTCCTGTTTCAGCGTGACAATGCCCCCGTGCACAAAGCAAGGTCCATACAGAAATGGTTTGTTGATCAGTGTGGAAGAACTTGACTGGCCTGCACAGAGCCCTGACCTCAACCCGACCGACCACCTTTGGGATTAATTGGAACACCAACTATGAACCAGGCCTAATCGCTCACATCAGTGCCCGACCTTACTAATGCTCTTGTGGCTGAATGGAAGCATATCCCCGCAGAAATGCTCCAACATCTAGTGGAAAGCCTTCCCAGAAGAGGGAAGGCTGTTATAGCAGCAAAGGGGGGACCAACTCCATATTAATGCCCATGATTTTAGAATGATATATTTGTTATATATAAATATATTCCACATTTGCCTGTGTGTGTCCACATACTTTTGGTAATGTAGTGTGGGGGCGTGGGTCAGAACCAGTCAGTATCCGGTGTGACCTCCCTTTGCCTGCAGTGCGAACACATCTCCTTCGCATAGAATTGATCACGTTCTTGATTTTGGCCTGTGAAATATTGTCTCACTCAATGGTTGTGCGAAGTTGCTTGATATTGGCGGAACTGGAACACGCTGTCCATACACGTTAATTCAGAACATACCTAACATGCTCAATGGGTGACATGTTTGAGTATGCAGGCCATGGAAGAACGGAGACATTTTCAGCCTCCAGGAATTGTGTACAGATCCTTGTGGCATGGGGCCGTGCATTATGCTGAAACGAGGTGATGGCGGCAGATGAATGGCACGACAATGGGCCAGATCATCGTCACGGTATACCTGCATTCCAATTGCCATTGATAAAATGCTATTGGGTTTGTTGTCCGTAGTTTATGCCTGCCCATACCATAACCCCACCGGCACCATGGGACACTTGTTCACAATGTTGACATCAGCAAACCGCTCGCCCACACTATGCCATACACGTGGTCTGCGGTTGTGAGGCGGGTTGGACGCACTGCCAAATTCTCTAAAACGAAGGAGTGGCTTATGGTAGAGAAATTAACATTCAATTCTCTGGCAACAGCTCTGGTGGATATTCCTGCAGTCATCATGCCAATTGCACGCTCCCTCAACTTGAGACATATGTGGCAATGTGTTGTGACAAAGCGGCATATTTTAGAGAGTGGGCTTTTGTCTCCAACACCTGTGTAATGATCATGCGGTTTAGTCAACTTCTCTATATGACACACCTGTCAGGTGGATGGATTATCTCGACAAAGGAGAAATGCTCACTACCAGGGATATAAACAAATTTGTTCACACAATTTGAGAGAAATATGCCTTTTGTGCGTATAGAACATTTGGGGGATCTTTTTCAGCTCATGAAACATGGACCAACACTTTTTACATGTTGCATTCATATTTTAGTTCAGTGTAGTTGTTTTATATTCCTCCTTCAGAAGTTTTTGATATTATTTTGAGACTTCTATGGCTTATCACTGTGACATTCAAAAGAAATGAGATGCTGAATTAAACGTCCGGAAAAATATAGCTGTGTACTATATGATTGAATCATTTAATAGTGTATATCAATTGAAATGTGGAATACAGACTGTCAGTCTTGCAATGCCAATCGCAGCATTAGTGTCGCAGATTTACAGGCGCTTCAGAAATCAGCTTTACTGTATCAGACAGACTGGGTCTCAAATGGCACCTTAATACCTATATAGTGTAGGACTTTTAGTTTTATTTAACCAGGTATGTTGACTGAGAACACATTCTCATTTACAGCAACGACCTGGGGAAAAGTTTCAAGGGGATGAATGAGCCAATTGGAAACTGGAAATAGTTGGTGACCATGATGGTAAAAGTGCCAGATTGGGAATTTAGCCAGGACACCGGGGTTAACACTCTTACCATAAGTGCCATTGGATCTTTAGTGTCCACAGAGTCAGGACACCTGTTCAACATCAGTTCCAAAAGATGACACTTTACTCAGGGTAATGTCCCTAGTCACACACACCATTTTTAGACCAAAGGAAAGAGTGCCTCCTACTGGCCCTCCAACACCACTTGGTCTTCCATTCAGGGACCGATCAGGACCAAACCTGCTTAGCTCTAGAGTCAAGCCAGCAGTGGGATGCAGGGTGTTATGCTGCAGGGCACATAAGGTTTTGGTCAAAAGTAGTGCACTATATAGTGAACAGGGTGCCATTTGAGACTCGGCTAGGGATTTTCTTCTATTATTCAACGTTGTTATGAGCTTTAGGAAATGTTTTAGCTGTGAGGAAAAATAGCTTTAGATCTACCACATTGCAGATGAATCTCCATCCCCCACTCCCTATAGTCTTACAACTCTTCAGTCAGTGCGACTTTTGGTTAAATGCCAGTAGATGTTTACTACCATTTTTAGTGCTCAAACCCTAAAATCATTATTCAGTTAATTTAATACCCAAATAATTGAATACCCAAATGATTCAATTCTATCATTCAAATTTTTGAATTTGAAAGTGGCTTCCTCATGTCCTTTCTGCACTGAGGTGAAGGAGCTACGTAGATGAAAGCGAAAGTCTGGTATGGGTCCACCATCTTGCTTTCTGCTGTTCTCAAAACAGAACAGTACAGACAGATGAGGGAAGTTACTGTTGGTCATTGATGTAGCCCCAGTCTGCCTAAATAAAATGGCCCTGGAAATCTAGCCTGTTGAACCAGATTGATTGCTGGACTCCATTGAACACAGAATTCAGTCTGGTTTAACCAGGCTAAGGATTCTGAATACCACTTTAAATATTTACACTTTGAAACCAGATGGAGTTCCTTTGAGCCACTGTAGGTAATTTAATGTGCCAAATAATGTGGCATTAATTAAACCAGGAAAAGGTGTTTGTGGGTACAAAATCTATCTAATGTATGTACATATCTGTTCTATTTTAATTTTTAATCTTCATTACTTATTTTCTGTGGTTTGTTAGTGAATTCAGTTCAACCAATCTTCATTATCAGCATGTTCATCATTTTACATGAGTGATTTTTGAATACGTGTGTGTTTACAGGAGTTTGAAGTGTCATGCTTAAAGCCACAAAAGAGAAATATTAAATTAATGTCAAAAGTAAATTAGGGAATTTCTTAGATATATTTATACTTTGATGTGGTATTTATAAACAGGAGAGGGATACTGTTGTTTATTTCAGCCAAGCCCCATAGAATACGTATCTAACAGTCTTAACAGCAAAGCAACTATTAGAATCTTTAATGCCTTTGTTAATAAAGACAGTATTTTTCAGAGTGCAAGAGTCAGTTTTTTTCTTTGTTTCCTCAAGTCTATAAAGTACATTTTCTTGAATTGGCAATGCGTATCTGGTTATAGCTCATTTCCAAAAGTTGGTCCACAGGATCCCAGGGGAGCACGTTTTGTGCCCTGACAGCTGATTCAAATTACCAAAGCTGGATGATTAGTTGATTATTTGAATCAGCTGTGGGGTCCCAAGGACTGAGTTTGGGGAAACCCTGGCTTATTTTGTTTTTATATATATATATATATATATATATATATATATATATATATATATATATATATATATATATATATATATATATATATATATTATTTTACCTTTTATTTAACTAGGCAAGTCAGTTAAGAACAAATTCTTCTTTACAATGACTGCCTACTGGGGAACAGTGGGTTAACTGCCTTGTTCAGGGGCAGAATTATGTAATTTTTACCTTGTCAGCTTGGATTCGATCTAGCAACGCTTCGGTTACTGGCCCAACACAAACCACTAGGCTACCTGGGGTTTGTCACACTACTGAACCAACCCTGACCTGAGCCAAACCAGGCATCTCTCGGGGACCTGGACAAATGTCTAATATTGCAGTGGATGTATAGCAGCCTTTAATAGTCCACAAGGGGTCACACTTCACAAAGGATTGGGTCTTTACAAAGATTTTAAAATAATGGTTTTGAAAGACCAGTTCTTATTGGCTTTTGGCTGATTTGTTTTATGATGTGTGACACATTAAGGATTATATTTACAGGCATATGCCATAAAGATGGCACAGTATGGGATGGCTGCTGTTTTATGGGCTCTTAATCAACTATGCTATTTTGGTCATTTTCAGCATTTTTTTTTGTAACTTATTTTGCATATAATGTTGCTGCTACTGTCTCCTATGACCGAAAAGAGCTCCTGGAAATCAGAACTGTGATTTCTCACCTTGAACTGGATGAAGGATTTCTCTTTAATGAGTAGTGCGAGAGGGATTTACTCCAGACACCCGAATAGACCCTCATCACCGTCATTCACAGGAGAAAAAGAACGACTGCGCAATCTCGCTCTCCGCAGCCGATGTAAGACCAGAACGTGCACTCTGAGCATGCGCTGACCAACTGTCAAGTGTCTTCACTGATATTTTCAACCTCTCCCTGTCTGAGTCTGTAATACCAACATGTTTCAAGCAGACCACCATAGTCACTGTGCCCAAGAACACTAAGGTAACCTGCCTAAATGATTACCGACCCGTAGCACTTATGTCTGTAGCCATGAAGTGCTTTCAAAGGCTGGTCATGGCTCACATCAACACAATTATCCCAAAAACCCTAGACCCACTCCAATTTGCATACCGCCCCAACAGATTCATAGATGATGCAATCTCTATTGCACACCACACTGCCCTTTCACACCTGGACAAAAGGAACATCTATGTGAGAATGCTATTAATTGACTACAGCTCAGTGTTCAACACCATAGTGCCCTCAAAAGCTCATCACATTGACTTTGTACTGGTACACCCTGTATATAGCCTTGCTATTGTTATTTTACTGCTGCTCTTTAATTATTTGTTACTTTTATATGGGTCTTCCAAATGGACAATGACCCCAAGCATACTTCCAAAGTTGTGGCGAAATTGCTTAAGGACAACAAAGAGTGGTCATTGGAGTGTCCATCATAAACTTTGACCCCAATCCTATAGAAAATTTGTATAAAGAACTGAAAAATCCTGTGCGAGCAAGGAGGCCTACGAACCTGACTCAGTTACATCAGCTTTGTCAGTAGAAACTTATTGTGGGAAGCTTGTGGAAGGCTACCTGAAATGTTTGACCCATGTTAAACTATTTAAAGGCAATGCTACCAAATACTAATTGAGTGCATGTAAACTTCTGACCCTCTGGGAATGTGATGAAATAAATAAAAGCTGAAATAGATCATTCTCTCTACTATTATTCTGACATTTCACATTCTTAAAATAAAGTGGTGATCCTAACTGACCTAAGAGGTGGAATTTTTACTATTATTAAATGTTAGGAATTGTGAAAAACTGAGTTTAAATGTAGTTGGCCAAGGTGTATGTAAACTTCCGACTTCAACTGTACCTACCTCATCCCCATATTTTTGTTTGTTTTTCTGCTCTTTTGCACACCAATATTTCTACTTGCACATCCTCATCTGTGCATAGATCACTCCAGTGTAAATTTCTAAATTGTAATTTCTTTGCCACTATTGGCCTTTTTTATTGCCTTGCCTCCTTCATTTGCTCACATTATAAAGATTTTTCTATTGTGTTATTGACTGTACATTTGTCTATCCCATGTGTAACTCTGTGTTGTTGTTTTTGTCGCACTGCTTTGCTTTATCTTGGCCAGGTCGCAGTTGTAAATGAGAACTTGTTCTCAACTGGCCTACCTGGTTAAATAAAGGGGAAATAAATAAAAAACATGGTTGGCCAACTCCCTGGCCAAAATGGCTGACATTTATCCCATCATAAGAAGGTTCATGTCCGTTCTAGTATTCGAAATCTTAATTCTATGGTGGCCACTTTCAGGGAGCCACTAATCGCCCCCCCCATTGTATATTTTTTATTTTGGGCGTTGGGGGCTGCCAAATCCTGTCCCCCCTTGCGTGTTTGTGTGGTAGGCCAGTGGGCTACTCCCCTCTCAGATAAGCACTTTTTTTTCATAAATTGAGAGTGACGTACAGAAGATAATCTTACTTCTATTCTGACTGATTTAGTTCAGTGTTTAAAGTCCAGTGGTTTTACAGATTCAAACCGTCCTCTTAAAACACGGGCAAAAAAGGTTTCCCTCTCTGTCAACATGCTGTGCAATATTGTGTTACAATTTCCCCAAAACAGTGCCTTCAGAAAGCATTCACACCCCTTGACTTATTCCACATTTTGTTGTGTCTCAGCCTAAACTCAAAATGGATGAAATAGATATTTTTCTCTCACCCATCTACCTACACACAATAACGACAAAGTGAAAACCCGTTTTTAGAAATCTTTGCAAATGTTTTGAAAAAATAAACACATATCTAATTTACCTAAGTATTCACACCCCTGAGTCAATACTTTGTAGAAGCAACCTTGGTAGCAATTACAGCTGTGAGTCTTTCTGGGTGGGTATCTTAAGAGCTTTTCACACCTGGATTGTGCAACATTTGCCCTTTATTATTTTCAAACTTCTTCAAGCTCTGTCAAATTGGTTATTGATCATTGCTAGACAACCATTTTCAGGTCTTGCCATAGATTTTTGAAAAGATTTATAAAAACTGTGACTCGGCACTCATGAACATTCACTGTCTTGCTGAAAGGTGAATTAATCTCCCAGTGTCTGGTGGAAAGCAGACTGAACCAGGTTTTCCTCGAGGATGTTGCATGTGCTTAGCTCCATTTGTTTATTTTTCATTGTGAAAACTCTCATGCCGTGCGCTCACAGACACCATCATGGGACAGATCCAAGAAGATGAATCTATCATTCTTACCAGGAGCATTACCATTGGTTTGACTTCACTAGCCAGTTCACTCTTCTACCACTAGAGAGCCCATATTTCTCTGGGGAAGAAGAGCTGTAGGTAGGCTTTTTTCACTCTCTCTCCAAAACTGTCTGTGTGTACCAATGTATTTTTGGTTTTCTCTCTAGTACTCTAAGTCCAGTGTGGATGAGGTGTTTCATTCCCCCTCCCTGACCTACTAGTTCCTGCCCAGTCCCACCTCCTCTCTGTTGTCCCTGTCCTTCAGAGCCCGCTACTCACTCCTGGACAGTCCACCACTGACCTCACAGAGTCAATGGCAGGCAGCTTCTAGTTATATTTTTAATCATTTGTAAAAAAACATTCTAATATAAAGAATTCATATCTTGAATTAAGAAATCTTCTGATTTAGATCGTGTTTGTGTACAATTCATATTTCAATTAGCTTAAATTATATTTTAAAGGTATGTTTGACATATTTAGACTATGGTCAAACTATGCTTGCGCTCTCCGCGTATGAGTCATAAAAGGACACTTTAATGATAGCCCTATGCCTTAGCATTGATGTGGTACAGTAGAGAGTTCCCAAAACATGTGCGCAAGCCCAATGCTATCATTAAAGTAAACCTCAGGAAGTTTCCCAGACCTCCAGCATGTGGAACTACTCCCCACTGGCAGCACTACCATCAGTCCATCTACCACACACCAATTAGGTAGTCAGAGATGGGTGTGTAATTGTGCACCGTAGGTACAGCTGTGGAGCTGTGGAAGACACCAGCATACTTTTTATTGTGTTGTTAGGCACTTTGAAGTTAAGCAACATAATAATGAGAAAGATGAATGTTTGTTTACGGACATTTTAGTGTTTTCCCCCTGTAGTATCAGATCTGCTACTGAGGCAGTAGTTGCCTCAACTTGCTGAGTCCACCCCAGAGTTGATCAAATCAGAGGATTGATTGCATCAACTCACTTAGATAATTCCTTTGACGATACAGCAGTAGCAATATAAGGATGTAACATCTATAGAAGAGACAGGAGTGCGTATGATGGAGCTGTTGCTGTATGTTCAGAGCCATATTCCTGTAAAGCTTAGAGAAGACCTCATGTCTAATGTTGTTGAAGTGTTGTGGTTGCAAGTTCACCGGCCTCATCTAAAGCCTTTTCTTTTGGGGTGTTGCTATAGGCCACCAAGTGCTAACAGTCAGTATCTGGGTAGCCTCTGCTGAGTGCCTCACAACCAGATGTTCTGGTTTTGGGGGGAAATGGAGAGAGAGCCTGTGACATTACTTCCAGTTTTGGACGTTAACAAGGCAACACTCCATCTTCACTCCTCCTCCACGTTTACTGGATTGGGTGAACAGTGCAGAGGAGAACCTCCCATGACAGTTTTTTCCCTTCTCGTCAAGACCAGTATGTAGGGGATCTAGTTTCAGGCATTTATTTTATGCCTACTACATTTGGTTAGTATCTGGATAATTTGAGTGAAATGCCTGATAATGGATGTCTAAGAGAGAGGTCTATTTTCTGGGTGACCTGAATATAGACTGTTTTTCATCAAGCTGTCCACTCAAGAAAAAGCTTCAAACTGTAACCAGTGCCTGTAATCTGGCTCAAGTTATCAGTCAACCTACCAGAGTGTTCATTCACATGTATTGATTACATTTTGACTAATGCTGCAGAACTTTGTTCTACAGCTGTATCCGTACCCATTGTATGTAGTGACCATAATATAGTGGCTTTATCCAGAAAAGGCAAAGATCCAAAGGTTGGGCCTAAAATAGTGCATAAGATATCATACAAAATGTTTTGTAATAATTCCTATGTTGAAGATGTAAAAAAGATTTGTTGGTCTGATGTGCGTAATGAGGAGCATCCAGAAGCTGCACTAAATGCATTTATGAAATTGTTTCTTCCAGTTATTGATAAGCATGCACCTATTAAGAAACTGACTGTTAGAACTGTTGAGGCTCTGTGTATGGATGAAGTATTGAAAAATGTTATGGTTGAGAGAGATGAAGCAAAATGAGTGGCTAATAAGTCTGGCTGCACAGCTGATTGGCAAACTTACTGTAAATTGAACAATTGGGACTAAACTGAACAAAAATAAGAATAAACTGTATTATATTATAAACTAAGATAAATTAAATAAAGTATGATGGGAAAAAAGCTTTGGAGTACATTAAATGAAATTACCGACAAAGACATTCAAATCCATCTTTCACTGAATCAGAAGGCTTGTTCATCACAAAACCTTCTGATATTGCCAATTATTTGAATGACTATTTTTGGCAAAGTAAGCAAACTCAGACATGAAATGCCAACAACAAACTGTGAGCGGTCATATTCATACAGAAAATACCAAATAATAAAATAAAAACGTTGTCATTTTGAATTATGTGAAGTTAGTGTGGTAGAGGTGGAAAATTGATTGTTGTCCATCAATAATGAGAAACCACCTGATATTGGCAACTTAGATGGAAAGCTACTGAGGATGGGAGCATTTTTGGATTGTTTTTGGAAACAATTGTGTTTGACCAGATACAATGCTATTTCACTGTGAACAAATTAACACCTGACTTTCAGCATACTTACAGAGAAGGGCACTCAAAATGTACTGCACAGACACAAATGACTGATGATTGGCTGAAATTGATAATACGAAGATGGTGGACGCTATATTGTTAGACTTTAGTGTAACCTTTGATATTATTGACCATAATCTGTGATTGGAACAACTTTACTTCCTCTACGATATCATGGGTTGATAGCTATCTATCCAATAGAACACAGTCTTCTGTAATGCAAGATTATCTAATGTAAAACAGGTAAAGTGTGTTATTCCGCAAGACACCTGTCTTGGTCCTTTACTGTTCTCTATTTTTATTACTGATCTACCACTAGCCTTAAACAAAGCGTGAGTGTCAATGTATGCAGATGATTCAACATCAGCAACCACAGCCAAGGAAATCACTGTAACCCTAAACAGAGAGTTACAGTCAGTTTTGGAATGGGTGGCTAGTAATAACTAGTCCTGTACATATCTAAAACTAAAATGATTGTATTTTGAATGATGTCTTTCATTAGATTGTACGTTGTTGTGGTCAAGGCGTGTTGATTCAATGATTGTAAAGATTGGGTTAGGGCTGTCTGTGATAAAGAGTTGCTCTGCTTTTTTGACACCACACTCCACAAAGCAAGTTCTGCAGGCTCTAGTTTTATCTGATCTTGATTATTGTTCAGTCATATGGTCAAGTGCCGCAAAGAAAGACCTAGTTAAGCTGCAGCTGGCCCAGAACAGAGCGGCATGTCTTGCTCTTCATTGTAATCAGAGGACTAATATTAATAGTATGCATGCCAGTGTCTCTTGGATTAGAGTTAAGGAAAAACTGACTGCATCCCTTCTTGTTTTTATAAGAAGCTTTGTGTTGGAAATTCCAAATTGTCTGTAATCAAATAATATGCACTTCTGACAAACATACATTTTATTTTATTTATTTATTTCACCTTTATTTAACCAGGTAGGCAAGTTGAGAACAAGTTCTCATTTACAATTGCGACCTGGCCAAGATAAAGCAAAGCAGTTCGACACATACAACAACACAGAGTTACACATGGAGTAAAACAAACATACAGTCAATAATACAGTAGAAAAGTAAGTCTATATACAATGTGAGCAAATGAGGTGAGATAAGGGAGGTAAAGGCAAAAAAAAAAAAGGCCATGGTGGCGAAGTAAATACAATACAGCAAGTAAAACACTGGAATGGTAGATTTGCTGTGGAAGAATGTGCAAAGTACAAATAAAAATAATGGGGTGCAAAGGAGCAAAATAAATACATATATACAGTAGGGGGAGAGGTAGTTGTTTGAGCTAAATTATAGATGGCTATGTACAGGTGCAGTAATCTGTGAGCTGGTCTGACAGCTGGTGCTTAAAGCTAGTGAGGGAGATAAGTGTTTCCAGTTTCAGAGATTTTTGTAGTTCGTTCCAGTCATTGGCAGCAAAGAACTGGAAGGAGAGGCGGCCAAAGGAAGAATTGGTTTTGGGGTGACCAGAGAGATATACCTGCTGGAGCGCGTGCTACCAGTGGGTGCTGCTATGGTGACCAGCGAAATGAGATAAGGGGGGACTTTACCTAGCAGGGTCTTGTAGATGACCTGGAGCCAGTGGGTTTGGCGACGAGTGTGAAGCGAGGGCCAGCCAACAAGAGCGTACAGGTCGCAGTGGTGGGTAGTATTTGGGGCTTTGGTGGCAAAATGGATGGCACTCTGATAGACTGCATCCTATTTATTGAGTAGGGTATTGTAGGCTATTTTGTAGATGACATCGCTGAAGTCGAGGATTGGTAGAATGGTCAGTTTTACAATGGTATGTTTGGCAGCATGAGTGAAGGATGCTTTGTTGTGAAATAGGAAGCCAATTCTAGATTTAACTTTGGATTGGAGATGTTTGATATGTGTCTGAGTCTGGAAGGAGAGTTTACAGTCTAACCAGACACCTAGGTATTTGTAGTTGTCGGTCAGAACCGTCCAGAGTAGTGATGTTGGACGGGTGGGCAGGTGCAGGCAGCGATCGGTTGAAGAGCATGCATTTAGTTTTACTAGTAATTAAGAGCAATTGGAGGCCACGGAAGGAGAGTTGTATGGCATTGAAGCTCGTCTGGAGGGTTGTTAACACAGTGTCCAAAGAAGTGCCAGAAGTATACAGAATGGTGTCGTCTGCGTAGAGGTGGATCAGAGACTCACCAGCAGCAAGAGCGACATCAGTGATGTATACAGAGAAGCGAGTCGGTCCAAGAATTGAGCCCTGTGGCACCCCCATAGAGACTGCCAGAGGCCCGGACAACAGGCCCTCCGATTTGACACACTGAACTCTATCAGAGAAGTAGTTGGTGAACAAGGCGAGGCAATCATTTGAGAAACCAAGGCTATCGAGTCTGCCGATGAGGATGCAGTGATTGACAGAGTCGAAAGCCTTGGCCAGGTCAATGAATACGGCTGCACAGTATTGTTTCTTATTGATGGCGGTTAAGATATCGTTTAGGACCTTGAGCGTGGCTGAGGTGCACCCATGACCAGCTCTGAAACCAGATTGCATAGCGGAGAAGGTACAGTGGGATCTGTTTGTTGACTTGGCTTTCGAAGACATTAGAAAGGCAGGGTAGGATAGATATAGGTCTGTACCAGTTTGGGTCAAGAGTGTCCCCCCCTTTGAAGAGGGGGATGACCGCAGCTGATTTCCAATCTTTGGGAATCTCAGACGACACGAAAGAGAGGTTGAACAGGCTAGTAATAGGGGTTGCAACAATTTCGGCAGATAATTTTAGAAAGAAAGGGTCCAGATTGTCTAGCCCGGCTGATTTGTAGGGGTCCAGAATTTGCAGCTCTTTCAGAACATCAGCTGACTGGATTTGGGAGAAGGAGAAATGGGGAAGGCTTGGGCGAGTTGCTGTGGGGGGTGCAGTGCTGTTGACCGGGGTAGGGGTAGCCAGGTGGAAAGCATGGCCAGCCGTAGAAAAATGCTTATTGAAATTCTCAATTATCGTGGATTCATCAGTGGTGACAGTGTTTCCTATCCTCAGTGCAGTGGTTAGCTGGGAGGAGGTGTTCTTATTCTCCATTGACTTTACAATGTCCCAGAACTTTTTTGAGTTTGTGTTGCAGGAAGCACAACGCCTCTTCCCTAGCTGACCTAAGTATGTGTATGTAAAGTAATATGTTTTTCCTAAGTTTTTTCAGTACAAGAGCTTGGATCTATATACAATTCTACATCCTAAACAGAATCCTGGGAGGTCCAATCAAATAGAGATGGCTGCTGCATGGAGCGTCCAATCAGAGTGCGTTAGAGACCGCTGCCAGTCCGAAAGAGGAATAACCTCCCACATTCCTCCAGCCACCAGTCACGGTACTGACTAATGATCATTAAACAAAACTATTCCTTAATGAGGGAGTATTGTGTAATCAGATGTGTCAGATTTCTCACACTCCATGTTAAATTCTTTTGGCACTGTTAGATCCTAGCCTTAGGGGCATTTGCCTGTGTGTGGAGCAGAGTTGAGGTAATGTTTGGCCTGACTTACCACAGCTGATATCTCCACCGCCAGCAGTTGCAGTGGAGTACATTGTGCTGATATTTGTGTCATCCACATCACTATCCCTGACTTCCCCAGACCCAACGTGAAGATTGCTGCCTGCTGTCTTCTGTTTCAAGGCTGTCCATCAACATATGCCCTAAAGGTTTAATTGCGAAACTGAAATGCTAACAATACAGTCCTTGTTTTGTCCCACAGCTTTTCCCAGACCACCATCTCCTTCTGCTCCAGGAGCTGCAGAAGCCAGTCGGCAGCCTTCTGAATCTCCCCGGTCCCGGCCACACAGGTCAAATCAACACCCTGGTCCTTTGTTATGGTTATTATACTCTACACACAGTCATTGAACGTGTTGCTAATCATTGACATTATGTTCAAGGTTTATGGCAGGTATTGTGTTTTGAGATTGGTCTTCACAAATCAGCAAAATGCTTGAGTGCTAGCTCCCTCAACACTGCAGTACAATAACCAAAACCAATGATAAAGAGTCAAAACAAAAACAACAAGTAATAGAAGAGGTAGTATGCATAGTAATATCCTGAAATGTACAAAATAGGATATATAGTATAAATAATGAATGTGCTATGTCAAGTATGACTGTATTTACACATATAAAGAGGGTAATGTCTTGGTTGCGCAGTTGAATAAATAATATATAATAGAACAGCAGTGTTGAGTGTGTGTGTGTGTGTGTGTGTGTGTGTGTGTGTGTGTGTGTGTGTGTGTGTGTGTGTGTGTGTGTGTGTGTGTGTGTGTGTGTGTGTGTGTGTGTGTGTGTGTGTGTGTGTGTGTGTGTGTGTGTGTGTGTGTGTGTGTGTGTGTGTGTGTGTGTGTGTGTGTGTGTGTGTGTGTGTGTGTGTGTGTTGGATGTATGGAGGGTTGGATGGGTTGGAGGGTTGGAAGGGTTGGATGTATGGAGAGGAAGTGCAAATAGTCTCTATGGTACAGGTCTGTGCAGGGAGACAGCTAGGGTAAGCTGTTCAGCAGTCTCAAGGCCTGGTGGTAGAAGCTGTCTTGGAGCCTGTTGGTCCGAGACCCGATGCTCCGACACCGCTTGCCAGATGGTAACAGTGACATTACTATCATCTGGTCAGGTTCCTCAGAAAGTTAGGCAGCCAGTGGTGTCTCGTCCCTGTACCTCACCAGGGACAGGAAGAGGGAGGCGGACCGCTGTTGTCTCTAAAGCCCCATCTATACCTGCTGCTAACATGCATCCTTCGTCCTGATCTTGTCCTGATCTTGCCCCTTCACACTTATAAGATTTAATCAAAAATCAGTTCCCAATGTGTCTTATAATTGTCTACACCTGAAAAAAAAATGTGTTCACAATCAGAATGTGGACAAGATCAGGACAAAGGTATAAACAGGGCATTAGAGCAGTTCCAGAGAGAGCTCATCTGACCGCAAGCAGCCCTCCCAGGGGCCTCAGAGGAGGGACAGCTCTCATAGCCCACCTGCAGCCAAAGGTTAAAAGGTCAAGGCACAGTATATACAGCACAACCAATAATTATTCTAAAATTACATGAGTTGGTAGTCTGATATGCTAGCTGGGTGTACATTATCAAAGGTAGTTTATGTATGTAGTTCTGTCCTTGAGCTGTTCTTGTCTAATGGTGTTCAGTATTATGTCATTCTGTATTATGTTTCATGTTTTGTGTGGACCCCAGGAAGAGTAGCTGCTGCTTTTGCAACAGCTAATGGGGATCCTAATAAAATACCAAATACCCAAAAAATGTTTTAGAGATTGTGGAGTTAAATACAGTTAAATATATTCAGTCAAAACATTCATATTTACAATTGAAAACTGAAACATGAATAGTCCCACCACTGGAGTACACCTGGGGATGTACTTGGGACTTGTATGCATGATATGTTTAGTTCAGCGATTACTTTGCATCAGTAAATGCTTAACAGCAGAGAGGGAAAATGAGTCATCCTTTCCATGGTGTTGCTAATGGTCAATAAAACAATTTTCACACTCCAGTAATCTATCCATGGTTTACACTATAGAATGACTAATCACACTAGACAAGTGCTTCAGCTGTAACATTGAAACAAAAGACCAAACATAGTGTATTTATATGTGATGATATATGAGATTTGTTTTCTGTATTCCTACAGCATGCAGACGATTTCTCTGTCCTAGATGTGGAGTCAGAGGATGTCAAAGCTCAGGACTATTTCTCAAGAACTGCCAGATACCTATATTTTTTTCAGACTCATTGTTGTTGTTGTTTTTAAAGCGACTTTGAAATTCTACTTATAATGAAAACTGCTAAGTAAAATCAATCTATTATTATTATTATTATTATTACACTGACTGTAAAGGGGTTGCCATGAATTTGACAGTTTTTTACAGGCAGCTCAGTGGCAAGAAAAATGTGGTATTTCATATTACAGTACACCTATATAAATATGGTATCAAAACTGTGTAATGACTGTGTATTAATGACACACGGTACAATACCATAGAATTGACTGTTTTATACTGTAAAGGAGGGGTTTGTATTTCACAGTATTTTACTGCACAAGGAATTGGTACAAGCAGGTAGACTGTTTAGTTAAATATGTTTACACATTACAGCCTATGAATGAATAGTTTGTGTTTTATATCACTTGTCTTCATGAGGGCACAGGGCGAGACCCAGATGCAGACACGGGAGGTAGACTGTTCGAGTCTCTGATATTTATTAGTATCCAAGGGGCAGGCAAGAGAATGGTTATGGACAGGCAAAAAGATCATAACAAAGTCAGAGTCCAGGTGGTACAGAGTGGCAGGCAGGCTCGAGGTCAGGGCAGGCAGTATGGTCAGGCAGGCGGGTTCAGAGGCAAGGGTCAAAACCGGGAGGAATAGCAAAAACAGAGAAAAGGAAAAAGCAGACGCACGGAGGAACACGCTGGTTGACTTGACAAAACAAAACGAACTGGCACAGACAGACAGAAAACACAGGTAGAAATACCCAGGGGATGGAGGGTGGAGACAAGCACAAGGACAGGTGAAACAGATCAGGGCGTGACAGTCTTTCTAGAGGCCTCAACAAAGGTGTCCAAACTGGCAACAACTCCAAGGCAAAACAGACCAAAAAGACATGGAAAAATTCTCAACCGTTTAAGGTTTAAGACTTGCTGCCATTCCAATCTGTCCCCTATAAATGTGAAATTTATGGGCCACTATAACCACATAGGAGTAAAATTGGTACAGCATACTTACTCACAGATGCAACAAATATATCCTCTTACAAGGCATGCCTCAAAATATGTTAATTAGCCAGAAACAACAATACCATGCACCCACTACTGGTCAAAAGGTTTTTGTGCTCCAAAGATATGGTACAGTACTGCATTCTGTGGGGTGGAATTACAGTACCATTAGAAATACAGCAATTATTTCACAAGTCACAACATTTCCCCACAATGCACCATAATTTAGAGTATGCTGCAGTAAAATGTTTCAGAGTATTTTACTGTTGATAATACCCACAATTATTGTGTAAATGACAGTTTTTCCATTACAGTGTACTTACAGTCAAAATCATGATTTACCTCCGTCCATCATTTAATTAACACCGATATGTACTTGGTATTAGGCAGGAGTGTCAGGTCCCTGAGTATCTCTGAAGACCCAGATATGACCACAGTGGATGAGTCTTTGCTTGCAAAATGACAGTCATTGACCAATCCAGGGATGAAGGTGAGAATCCTTTACCTAATCTATGTAAACTGGTATTGTTCCTAAAATTATCACCCTCTATAAATCTGGGGATCCAAGATCTTTTACAAATTATCACCCAATATCTGTACTAACATGTTTTTCAAAAATGGTAGAAAAATTGGTGTTTAATTCTTAAAGATCCGCCCCTTAATTTAAATTTTCGCATAAAATGACATATCCAAATCTAACTGCCTGTAGCTCAGGCATTAAAGCAAGGATATGCATATTCTTGATACCATTTGAAAGGAAACGCTTTGAAGTTTGTGGAAATATGAAATGAATGTAGGGGAATATAACACAGATCTGGTAAAAGAAAATACAATGACAAAAACGACCGTTTTTTGTATTTGTTTTGTACCATCATCTTTGAAATGCAAGAGAAAGGCCATCATGTATTATTCCAGCCCAGGCACAATTTAGGTGTTGGCCAATAGATGGCAGCAGTGTACGCACAACGTTTTAGACTGATCCAATGAACCATTGCATTTCTGTTCAAAATGTTGTATCAAGACTGCCCAAATGTGCCGAATTGGTTTATTACTAACTTTTCATGTTCATAACTGTGCACTCTCCTCAAACAATAGCATGGCATTATTTCACTGTAATATCTACTGTAAATTGGTAAGTGCAGGTAGATTAACAAGAATTTAACCTTTTTGCCAATATCAGATATGTCTATGTCCTGAGAAATGTTCTTGTTAATTAGCTCAACCGTTCCATGAAGGACCCACCAATCCTGAAGATGTTTTAAGAGAATGTTAAAATTTTAAATAATTCTATAAGAGCATCAATATAGTTTTCGTAAAAATTACTCCACAGATATGGCTCTTTACAGGGCTTTACAGCCCCGAACAACAATGAATACACTCTTGGCTTCTTTTTAGAGTTATCCAAAGCGTTTGACACGGTTGATCATTAAATATTACTTTCTAAATTGCATTATTACTATTTTCATGATTATACATGTGATTGGCTATATAGTTTTTTTTTTACCCCTTTTTTCTCCCCAATTGGGTACAGTCTCATCTCTGCAACTCCCACACGGACTCGGGAGAGGTGAAGGTCGAGAGCCATGCGTCCTCCGAAACACAATCCAACCAAGCCGCACTGCTTCTTGACACAATGCACATCCAACTCGGAAGCAAGCCGCACCAATGTGTCAGAGGAAACATTGTACACCTGGCGACCTGGTCAGCATGCACTGCACCCGGCCCGACACAGGAGTCGCTAGTGCGTGATGAGACAAGGATATCCCTGCCGGCCAAACCCTCCCTAACCCGGATGACACTGGGACAATTGTGCGCCGCCCCATGGGCCTCCTGGTCATGGTCAGCTGCGACAGAGCCTGGGCTCAAACCCAGAATCTCTGGTGGCACAGCTAGCACTGCGATGCAGTGCCTTAGACCACTGTGCCACCCAGGAGGACCATTGGCTACATAGTTATGTTTATGATAGAGATCAATGTGTTTATGCAAATGGCTGTGCATCTACCAGGGCCAAGACATCCTGTGGTGTGCCACAGGGTTGAATAATTGGACCTTTGTTGTTCCTAATTTAACCTTGAGCAATATCCTAGATGCAGTTTCACCCCTAAAAACGAAAAACATTTCTCATAAGAAACTAGCTCCCAGGTACACAGAAAATACCCGAGCTCTGAAGCAAGCTTCCAGAAAATTGGAAAGGAAATGGCGCCACACCAAACTGGAAGTCTTCCGACTAGTTTGGAAAGACAGTACCGTGCAGTACCGAAGAGTCCTTACTGCTGCTCGATCATCCTATTTTTCTAACTTAATTGAGGAAAATAAGAACAATCCGAAATTCCTTTTTGATACTGTCGCAAAGCTAACTAAAAAGCATTCCCCAAGAGAGGATGGCTTTCACTTCAGCAGTGATAAATTGGCCCTCTTATGTTGAACATAATAAACGGCTCTCTATCCACCGGATGTGTACCAAACTCACTAAAAGTGCCAGTAATAAAGCCTCTCTTGAAAAAGCCAAACCTTGACCCAGAAAATATAAAAAACTATCGGCCTATATCGAATCTTCCATTCCTCTCAAACATTTTTGAAAAGGCTGTTGCGCAGCAACTCACTGCCTTCCTGAAGACAAACAATGTATATGAAATGCTTCAGTCTGGTTTTAGACCCCATCATAGCACTGAGACTGCACTTGTGAAGGTGGTAAATTACCTTTTAATGGCATCAGACTGAGGCTCTGCATCTGTCCTCGTGCTCCTAGACCTTAGTGCTGCTTTTGATACCATCGATCACCACATTCTTTTGGAAAGATTGGAAACCCAAATTGGTCTACACGGACAAGTTCTGACCTGGTTTAGATCTTGGCTGTCGGAAAGATATCAGTTTGTCTCTGTGAATGGTTTGTCCTCTGACAAATCAACTGTACATTTTGGTGTTCCTCAAGGTTCCGTTTTAGGACCACTATTGTTTTCACTATATATTTTACCTCTTGGGGATGTCAATCGAAAACATAATGTTAACTTTCACTGCTATGCGGATGACACACAGCTGTACATTTCAATGAAACATGGTGAAGCCCCAAAATTGCCCTTGCTAGAAGCATGTGTTTCAGACATAAGGAAGTGGATGGCTGCAAACTTTCTACTTTTAAACTCGGACAAAACAGAGATGCTTGTTCTAGATCCCAAGAAACAAAGAAATCTTCTGTTGAATCTGACAATTAATCTTAATGGTTGTACAGTCGTCTCAAATAAAACTGTGAAGGACCTCGCCGTTACTCTGGACCCTGATCTCTCTTTTGAAGAACATATCAAGACCATTTCAAGGACAGCTTTTTTCCATCTACGTAACATTGCAAAAATCAGAAACTTTCTGTCCAAACATGATGCAGAAAAATTAATCCATGCTTTTGTCACTTCTAGGTTAGACTACTGCAATGCTCTACTTTCCGGCTACCCGGATAAAGCACTAAATAAACTTCAGTTAGTGCTAAATACGGCTGCTAGAATCCTGACTAGAACCAAAAAATGTGTTCATATTACTCCAGTGCTAGCATCCCTACACTGGCTTCCTGTCAAGGCAAGGGCTGATTTCAAGGTTTTACTGCTAACCTACAAAGCATTACATGGGCTTGCGCCTACCTATCTCTCTGATTTGGTCCTGCCGTTACATACCTACACGTACGCTACGGTCACAAGACGCAGGCCTCCTAATTGTCCCTAGAATTTCTAAGCAAACAGCTGGAGGCAGGGCTTTCTCCTATAGAGCTCCATTTTTATGGAATGGTCTGCCTACCCATGTAAGAGACACAAACTCGGTCTCAACATTTAAGTCTTTACTGAAGACTCATCTCTTCAGTGGGTCATATGATTGAGTGTAGTCTGGCCCAGGAGTGGGAAGGTGAACGGAAAGGCTCTGGAGCAACGAACCACCCTTGCTGTATCTGCCTGGCCGGTTCCCCTCTTTCCACTGGGATTATCTGCCTCTAACTCTATTACAGGGGCTGAGTCAATGGCTTACTGGGGCTCTTTTATACCGTCCCTTGAAGATGTGATCTTCCTGTCTGGTTTGCCCCCCCCCCCCCCCATGCATCAGGACAACCTGACATGATGACTCCTTGCTGTCCCCAGTCCACCTGGCCGTGCTGCAGCTCAGGTTTCAACTGTTCTGCCTGGGGCTATGGAATCCTGACCTGTTCACCGGACGTGCTACCTGTCCCAGACATGCTGTTTTCAACTCTCTAGAGACAGCAGGAGTGGTAGAGATACTCTTAAGATCGGCTATGAAAAGCAGGACAGCCCCCACTCCGATGTCCGAGGCATCGGCCTCCACCACGAACTGACGGGGCGGGTAGGGATGTATTAAGACATCAGCGTTATCAAGTGTGCTATCTTCGAGCGGTCCGAGGGGAACGAAGAAGGCTGCAGCCTGAAGATGAGGGAGCACTGGCAGAGAAACGCTCTGCAGGTTCCAGAATCTCCAACATAGAGCTACGGAGGAGGTAAGAGAGGTTCTCATGACACCGGGGTAGGCTGGGAAGAAGCGCCGTTGGTGGCGGGGTTGCTGAGAGTCTGGGGGATTACTGTTGCGGCTTGCTACCTAGTTGGGAATCCACGGAATTGCTCCAGCAATGTATTGAATGCATGGTAATGGCGTTCTGCCAGGCTATGGAGTCCCTCCATAAGGTTTTGCAGTAACTCCTCGTGTCTTCCAATGGTGGCTCCTTGGAAGGAGACAGCGTTGCGAAGCTGGTCCGAGTCTGCTGGGTCGGTCATGGCCAGTTCGTACTATCACGGCTCAGGCTAAGACCCAGATGTAGAAACAGAAGGCGCATAGTATGAGTCTATTACAGTACAAGGGGCAGGCAATCGTCAAGGCAGGCAAAGAGTCAGGCAGGTACAGGACGGCAGACAGGATCAGGGTCAGGGCAGGCAGAAAGGTCAGAACTGGGAAGTTCTCTAGAGCACAGGAAACACGGGAACACGCTAGTAGGACTTGACGGGACAATACGAACTGGCAACAGACAAACAGAAAACGCAGGTCTAAATACGGTAATGGGAGACACCTGGTGGGGGTTGGAGACAATCGCAAGACAGGTGAAACAGATCAGGGTGTGACACCTTCACCCTCCCCACTGCCGCACCTCACATCGTCAATTCTCTATCAGATACAGAGGTAACATACTCTGGAATTCTCATCTTCACTTTGCCAAAACAATCATCCCTCAATAACTTCAAGCGAAAACTGGGGGTCAGCCTGAAGAACCAAACTGCTCAGTAATCTCCTCCACATAGCCTAACTCTCACACACTCACATCACTGATCAATTAATTTATACATTTATAATTAGTAGTCTTTTAAAATCTGTTTTAACCAACCTTTAAAATTTGTGTACTTATGTATTGTGTATTGTTTTTTTGTGATGTGGTTTTCATATAAGACCTTGTGCTTCCAACCACACCATTTTTTTGAATTACATTTTTCTTTCTGTGTTGTTGTCTATCACTTGTTTTCTTTGATCTAAATAAATAAAGCTAAAAGTAAATCCAACATCATAACTTGAAGAAAGGCTACTGAGGGACTGCTTTCCCAAACACTGCAGAGGCTAAATCTACTTTCCCCACATTCCTACTGTGATGACATCTACTAGGTCAAATGCACACCATATCAGTCAAACCTACCTCACCAATAAAGCCCCAAAGTATACACTGGATGCTGTAGACCTAAACATGCAGTAACTCTCTTCGATAAACTAATGTTAACACCCGGTCTGAGCTACCAACTCATATTTTGACTACAAGAACTTAAATATTAAAGGTAGATGAAGCAATATGGTGTATGCAGAAAGTAAATTGTATAGTGGGTCAATTTCTGCAATAATTAAGACCGTTGAAGTGAGAGGCTCAACTTTTCCGCTGTTTTGGTCCCGCGGCTACCACACTGTAACAGCTTGTAGTGAACCCGTGCACATGCACAGATACTGTGTGAAAGCGAAGTCTCGCATCTAGCCCATCTCAATATGGACGGTGTTGATCTTAGCTGAGTCTACCTTTAAAGTAAATTGTAATGTACAGTAAAACAAATTGTAAAATAAAAATGTTTTCCCTGTAATCCGTCATACCAACAATGGCAGAAATTCATCAGATTTGTACATTTTCTTTGTAAACATTGTAAGAAGTAGTCCACAAAATATTTTTGGATACATTTGTCACAGGGAAGATTGGTGACCAACGTGGTCTTAGGGCAATTGGTATTATTCTGTGAGTAAATCTACTCCACTCCATTTAGTACTTTATATTATGTCACATTTGGTTACATTATGAGTGGAACAGCCGTCATACAATATCGTACAGGCAGGAAGACGTATTGTATCACACATCTTATCCTGTTGTACAATAGCATACCAATCGGATGATGTAACGTATTATATGTTAGTGTAATGAATGAAATTTACTTTGTGCATCTTATCTTTGGTGTCATAAACAATCCTTGGTTCCTGCCTGTGTCTGGTCAAGAGAGGAGAGGCTCTGGAGGAACATCGGGCAGAATGCCCAGAATATATTCTTTATGTTAAGATAGAGATGGAGCCAGTCACATGTGGAAACCGTTCCAATGAATCATGTTTATGTAGGTTTAGATAGCAGTATATAAGGCTCTATGTAAAGAACACCCTTTAAGATGCCCACTTCAGACTGGTGCTTATGCATCTAAGTTTGACTTCATTTAATATTGACTTTGAGTGTCCTGTCTAAGAATTTCCACAACATTGGTATTATACGTCTTTTTCTGAGACCACATTGCTTAAATTACATGGAGAATTTAAATTGGTTGTTAGTGGAACTAATGACAAAGGTTAGGATCATTTACCTAAAAGGTTATGAGAACTAAAATCACGAAGGTTAGATGAATTTATGGAGCAGGTTGGGAATATTCGGTTAATTTTACAGTTGGTTTTAATGCTAAAAGTATCTTAAATAAAATAGGCTATATTAATTTTGGCTACTCCGTTTTGTGTCAACATGCCATGCCTAAAAGATGAAATAATAAAAAATAAAAAAAACTATTACTGTATTTTCATCCAAATATCAGTTTAAAATCTGAATATTTTTCAATTACACCTATTTAAAAAAAAAAATTTGAAGACAGTGTTACAATTAACCCGTGAGAAATACCAGAGGGACATTTCACTTCCACCACTTTCGGTGTCATAGAAACTTCTTCACAACGTGTAGGCCTAATGGTAGCTAAAACATGTAGCCTATGTTGTTTGTATACACATATTATGAATGTAACACAAATATTATTTACATACTAAGTAAAAGCCTAAAACTGTTACTTTGATCCCCGGTCATCCCTATGTATAATACATCTTGGAAGTGCTTAGATATACGTAATGTCGGTGTCGGTCTATGTTTCGTATGTCTCTGAGGCAAAGCTATGGTGTCAGTCCCTGTTACAAAGTATTAGGGTTGGGTGTGACGTCAAGGCACAAGTGCCGCCGACCATTTTTTCTGGGAATTTTAAGGTTGACAAAATTGAGGAAACAACGACTGTTGAATGATCGGAGAACTCTGATAAAACAATTCTATCATCTGGGGTTGTCAGAACATGTTTGCGATGAGACATTTCAGCGGAGCAGAAAATATTGATTTAAAAATGTCATAATTTATCGGAACACACCAACAAAGACAACCGACATTCTGTTGCACATTACAATATTTTCGCCGCTGTTTATTTATTGTTGGATATTCATAGGCATAGGCGAATAGACTAATTGCTGAAGAGGCTGACCTAACCGTGCCACTTCCAACTTTTTCCGCATGAAGGTCCGTTCTTTCCCTTCTTTCGCAAAGCTGCATCAGACGAGCTGCCTCGCATGAGCCACCTCGGGGCGAGTGTTCTGCTCTGCCTGCTCGGGGAATCAGGATGAGAAAACCCAAAGTTGGACGAATGTTTCTGGCGACATGCGTTGGGTCACTTTTTATGGTCATATTGTACTTTCAGAACATCACAAGGCCAGGTAAGTTTCGAGCATCACCACACATCAGGGTGCTATGAGATGGTGCCCTATGATGTTCTTATAGGGCGACGTTTTGGTGTATTACATACACTGAGTGTAGGCTGTTTTTCATTAGGCTAGTCCCACTCATTTATTAAATATTATATTCAATAAATCGTTTATCACAAGCATCATGTCAAACTGAAATTAACTACCATGACTGTTGCTCAATTTCTCCCTAAATTAGCATGTGTTGAGTTGAGACACAATGGAGGGGTAAAGTGGCGGGGCATGAGTAAGAGCACTATGAGTGTGAACCATGGAATGTTTTGGTAGCCCCCTCTGAGAGACCCTTAAGCATTCCTGGGCCTTTTTGGACTCGTTTCCTCAGCTCTCCTGTGCTCCCCTGTGCTAGGGCAGGGGAAGAAGAAACGTATACCCTTAAGGGATTGAGTGAAACTGAGGGACAGAGAAAGATAGGAGGGAAGATAACCTGGGAGTGAGGCTAGGTTAGGTTATGTCTGAAGTTTTAACAACGGAGAGAATAAAAAATAAACCATGTATTTCAATGCCACAGTATGCTGTTGTTATACCACATATATGGGGAAAGAACTACTATGTAATAAGTCCGGGTTCCTCATGTTACAGAGCCTCCAAGAGTAAGTGAGCAACTAAGGAAGGGACACTCTTACTATGCTATTACATTATGTCATAGGATACTTTCTATTTAAACATGAACGTTTTTAAAAAATCATCCTTCCTATCCAACCATCTCCCAGGGGCAGATTTTTAGCCCCCCCCCCCCCCCCCCCCCCACGCTCCAAGCGCGTGCACAACATTTCTTAATGGTGTTTAGAGTAAAGATGTAATTTAATTATAATAATAATGTGCTATTAAAACAGCTAGTCATGATGTTTTCATCTGATCGTCAAACAAAGTAGGTTACATTTGCACGTTCATCCAAAATAATTCCAGCATCCTGACAGTGCACTGTGCACCCTCCAACTTTCCTTCACTTCACTTCACAAGTGGCTGAAACTATCTTTACCAGAAGAAGCATCCGAGTGAGTGAAATAGCCCCCCTCTGTCCGACA
Organism: Oncorhynchus mykiss; assembly: GCF_013265735.2. Taxonomy (NCBI): domain Eukaryota; kingdom Metazoa; phylum Chordata; class Actinopteri; order Salmoniformes; family Salmonidae; genus Oncorhynchus; species Oncorhynchus mykiss. Next base: position 38,446,910 of record NC_048580.1, on the reverse strand, counting down.
ACACTGTATGTAGTCCATGTACAGTATGTGATGCTGTCTGGCCAAAAAAGAGTATGACTTGGCATACTCTTTTTGTCCAGACACCATCAGATATATGGGCTACACATCCATGTCCTCTGCCTCGACAACGATGGCAGTATTATCAGCAGCACCTGTCTTTACTAAAGAAATGCGTATTGTATCCTCATACAGTCTAAGGGCCCGGGGCTGGGTGCCCCCAAATACAATGTTTTTCGTTTTCAAAATATTTAGGACTAACGTATTTCTTGCCACAAAATCTGAAACTGACTGCACCTCTTTTTGTTAAGTGTTGCAGTGTAGTAGCTGATATGTATTGTTTGAGTCACCTGCATACATAGACACACTGGCTTTACTCAAAGACTAGACAGCTGCCTAGACGGCTGCCCTGGGGAATGCCTGATTCTACCTGGATTATGTTGGCGAGGCTTCAATTAAAGAACACCCTCTGTGTTCTGTCAGACAGGTAACTCTAACAGGGGTGGCAGGTAGCCTAGTGGTTAGAGCATTGGGCCAGTAACCAAAAGGTTGCTAGATTGAATCCCCGAGCTGACAAGGTACAAATCTGTTGTTCTGCCCCTGAACAAGGCAGTTAACCCACTGTTCCTAGGCCATCATTGTAAATAGGAATTTGTTATTAACTGACTTGCCTAGTTAAATAAATGACAAATTCTCCACAATATAGCAGGGGTTGTATGTGTTACACACTTTGTGTAAGTGCCATGCATGTTGAATGCTCTTCCCTATAAGCTTGTTGAAATTCTGTTGTCAATTTGTTTACTGTAAAATAGCATTGTATCTGGTCAACAGTGCGTGAGGATGGTCGGAAATCAAAGATTAAAACCCCATAAACATATGTTGATGTATTTTGGATATTGTCTACAAATCATATCAAATCAAATGTTACACATATTTTACAGATGCTATCGTGGGGTGTAGTGAAATACTCATGTTCCTAGCTCCAACAGTGCAGTAATACCTACTAACAATACAAAACAATTACAATAAGAAAAGGAATGTAGAAATATAGAAATATTAGAAAGAGCAATGTCAAAGTCCAGAATATAAATAAATATCTACAGTATTCCACATTTTGTTGCGTTACAGCCTGCATTCAACATTTATTAAAGTAAAACATGTTTTTAGACATTTTAGCAAATTTATTGAAAATTAAATACAGAAATATCTCATCTACATTCTGTGAGTATTCACATCCCTGAGTCAATACTTTGTTGAAGCACCTTTGGCAGCGATTACAGCCACTCAGGAACATTTACAGTTTTCTTGGTAAGCAACTCCAATGTAGATTTGGCCTTGTGTTTTATGTTATTGTCCTGCTGAAAGGTGAATTCATCTCCCAGTGTCTGGTGGAAAGCAAACTGAACCAGGTTTTACTCTAGGATTTTGCTCGTGCTTAGCATTCTATTTATTTATATTTTATCCTGAAAAACTCCCTAGTTTTTGCTGATTACAAGCGTACCCATAACATGATTCAGCCACCATTATGCTTAAAAATATAGAGAGTGGTACTCAGTAGTATGTTGTAATAGATTTGCCCCAAACATAACACTTTGTATTCAGGACAAATAATTAATTGTTTAGCACATTTTTTGCAATATTACGTTAGTGCCTTGTTGCAAACAGGATGCATGTTTTGGAATATTTGTATTATGTACAGGCATCTTTCTTTTCACTCTGTCAATTAGGTTAGTATTGTAGAGTAACTACAATGTTGATCTATCCGCAGTTTTCTCCTATCACAGTCATTAAACTCTGTAACTGTTTTAAAGTCACCATTGGCCTGATTGTGAAATCCCTGATCGGTTTCCTTCCTCCCCAGCATATTAGTTAGGAAGGACACCTGTATCTTTGTAGGGACTGTGTGTATTGATACAACATCCAAAGTGTAATAAATAACTTCACCATGCTCAAAGGCATGGTGTGTCGGCCAGTAACAAAACAATCTCAATTGAATCGGTTGTAAATTCAGGATGTAACATAACAACATTTGGAAAAAGTCAAGGGGTGTGAACGCTTTCTGAAGGCATTGTATATGATGGTGTGTAGAGACAGTATAAATAGAAAAGCTGTGTACAGCAATAGTTATATAGGATGAGCCTTGACTAGAATACAGTATATACATTTGAAGTGGGCCAAACAGTATGTAAACATTATTAAACTGACCAGTGTTCAATAACTATGTATGTACTGTTGAAGTCGGAAGTTTACATACACTTGGAGTCATTAAAACTAGTTTTTCAACCACTCCGCAAATTTCTTGTTAACAAACTATAGTTTTGGCAAGTCGGTTAGGACATCTACTTTGTGCATGACACAAGTCATTTTTCCAACAATTGTTTACAGACTGATTATTTCACTTATAATTCACTGTATCACAATTCCAGTGGGTCAGAAGTTTACATACACTAAGTTGACTGTGTCTTTAAACAGCTTGGAAAATTCCAGAAAATGATGTCATGGCTTTAGATGCTTCTGATAGGCTAATTTACATAATTTGAGTCAATTGGAGGTGTACCTTTGGATGTATTTCAAGGTCTACCTTCAAACTCAGTGCCTCTTTGCTTGACATCATGGGAAAATCAAAAGAAATCGGCCAAGACCTCAGAAAAACAATTGTAGACCTCCACAAGTCTGGTTCATCCTTGTGAGCAATTTCCAAACTCCTGAAGGTACCACGTTCATCTGTAGAAATTATAGTACGCAAGTAAACACCATGGGACCACGCAGCTGTCATACCACTCAGGAAGGCGATGCGTTCTATCTCCTAGAGATGAGCGTACTTTGGTGCGAAAAGTGCAAATCAACCCCAGAACAACAGCAAAGGACCTTGTGAAGATGCTGGAGGAAACAGGTACAAAAGTATCTATATCCACAGTAAAACCAGTCCTATATCGACATAACCTGAAAAGCCGCTCAGCAAGGAAGAAGCCACTGCTCTAAAACTGCCATAAAACAGCCAGACTATGGTTTGCAACTGCACATGGGGACAAAGATAGTACTTTTTGGAGAAATGTCCTCTAGTCTAATGAAACAAAAATAGAACTGTTTGGCCATAATGACCGTCTTTATGTTTGGAGGAAAAAGGGGGAGGCTTGCAAGCCGAAGACCACCATCCCAACCATGAGGCACGGGGGTGGCAGCATCATGTTGTGGGGGTGCTTTGCTGCAGGAGGGACTGGTGCACTTCACAAAATAGATGGCATCATGAGCATCATAAGGAAAATTATGTGGATATATTGAAGCAACATCTCAAGACATCAGTCAGGAAGTTAAAGCTTGGTCGCAAATGGGTCTTCCAAATGGACAATGACCTCAATCATACTTCCAAAGTTGTGGCAAAATGGCTTAGGGACAACAAAGTCAAGGTATTGGAGTGGCCATCACAAAGCCCTGACCTCAATCTTATGGAAAATGTGTGGGCAGAACTGAAAAAGTGTGTGCGAGCAAGGAGACCTACAAACCTGACTCAGTTACACTAGCTCAGCTCTGTCAGGAGGAATGGGCCAAAATTGACCCAACTTATTGCGGGAAGCTTGTGGAAGGCTACCCTAAACGTTTGACCCAAGATAAACAATTTAAAGGCAATGCTACCAAATACTAATTGAGTGTATGCAAACTTCTAACCCACTGGGAATGTGATGAAAGATATTAAAGCTTAAATATATCATTCTCTCTACTATTATTCTGACATTTAACATTCTTAAAATAAAGTGGTGATCCTAACTGACCTAAGACAGGGAATTTTTACTAGGATTAAAATGTCAGGAATTTTGAAAGCTGAGTTTAAATGTATTTGGCTAAGGTGTATGTAAACTTCCAACTTCAACTGTCAATAGGGCAGCAGTCTCTAAGGTGTAGGGTAGAGAACCAGGTGGTAACTGGCTAGTAACAGTGACTAAGTTCAGGTCAGGGTACTAGGCGGAGGCCGGCTAGTGGTAATTATTTAACACTCTGATGGCTTGGCTATAGAAGCAGTTTTTCAGTCTCTCGGTCCCAACTTTGATGCACCTGTACCTTCTCCGCCTTCTAGATGATAGCTCGGTGAGTAGGCCGGGGGTTGGGTATATTTATCTGTAACCACGTTACCATCCACAGTTTTAATGCGAGTACAGTCATACTGTACCATATAAAAAAATATCACAACAGCTGTGATGGAAAAAGGAAGTTTCTGTACAATTTTATGAATGCTAACAGATAAATCTTTCGTTCAACATAATGGGATCAATTTGTGTCGGTAAAATGTATTATGCGAGAAATGGCAGTGGTAAGGCCTTTATGCGCAAATATTAATATAGTAACCATTATATCGAAGTAAACTTGGAGTCACATGATGATATGTTGTCTGGAACTCACACTACGACTAGGGAAATGCAGTTTATTAGGCGACACATGAAATAAGTTATGATGAACTTCACAGGGTGGTGAAAGTGCACAGGGATCTTGATGCCCCTTTCCAATAAGTATTGAGGGTCGGATTCTGGTGACATGATGATTGACTGTCGTTTGACAAATACAAATATTCTTGCTCTTATCCATAATAATCACATCATGTAGACTACCAGTATCTGCGAGCTGTTGGCTAGAGTGCATGTCCCAAGACCAGAGACCATTTTCTTTTTTAAGCGAAAAAAGTACAGTTTTTATCTGCAACAAGATAAACATCAGTGCTTGATGACATAGTGCACACAAAAAGGTGGAAACTAACTTGTTTCAGAATAAACACATCTGTGTATTTCCCTATAGTGAGTGTCTCTCCTCTGTGGGCAGAAGGATTCACACCTCGGACTTAGCAGTACTATGTCCAGTCTGAGAAAGAGCTGACTAAACGTGTGGGTGGGTGTACACACTTGTCAGTTACTGAAAGGTGCTAGATGTGCCAAGCCTGCTTTACAAGTCAGCTCAATGTGACATGTGAAATGTGAAAAAAATGCATGTGGAAATAGTTCATGTCTACTTTTCAAACAGGACCTTTGATCCTTCAGATAATATTTCGTTTGTCTATACTCTCTCCTGATATCCTTTTAGGTTGAGCATGTCGTGAGCCCTGTACCACGGACTTAAACGCACGTGATGATCCAAGGTCTGCTAGAGCAGACTTTCTCAACTCTTCGACATTTAGATTATTCTGGTCTTGTTCTAAACCTCAAATACTTCACTGTCAGATATCATTTATATTCTAAATTCTTCTTCTTCTGTGAAAAGCTGACATCAGCGTAACTGAGTTACTGAAGTTACAACAGAAAGTAATTTCAAGCAGCAATGTATTCCTTATGAGATAATGATGTTGAAAATACTGTAAGTATTTTTTAATTAATAAACACATTTTGCTCACTGGGTTGGGCCCACACACACTTTCATTACTATGCTCTTTTACCATCACACACAAGCAACATCTTCCTACGTTGGCATCATGTGGGTCTTGTCTAGTCAACAAACAAGGCTGGCATATGTCCCAATCCTGCCACATGCCCATGGCACCATAGAAAGCTGAATCAGTCAAAAGTCACACCTGCTGGGTGTTTGTTCTTGCTGAATAAGCAATTGAGAGACGTTAAAAGTAAATTGCTCACTATTTTAGCACAAGTATGGCCTGTTTATTCCATTTCTGGGGTGCTTTTGCTATGCAGCTGTGGTCTATCTGTATATAAACAGCTATGGTCTATACAGCTATGGTCTATACAGCTAGTCTATACAGCTATGGTCTATATACAGTGCCTTCGGAAAGTATTCAGACCCCTTTAAAAAAATATATTTAAAATCAACAATCGACACACAATACCAAAAACAGGTTTTAATAAAAATAAAAAAATGTATTAAAATAGAAAAACATAACTTATTTACATAATGTTCAGACCCTTTGCTATGAGACTCTAAATTGAGCTCAAGTGCATCCTGTTTCCATTGATCATCATTGAGATGTTTATACAACCTGATTGGAGTCCACCTGTGGTAAATTAAATTGATTGGACATGATTTGGAAAGGCACATATAAGGTATATCTATATAAGGTCCCACAGTTGAAAAAAAACAGTGGGAAAAAAAAACAACCCATGAGATCAAAGGAATTGTCAGTAGAGCTCCGAGACATGATTTTTGTAGAGGCACAGATCTGGAGAAGGGTACCAAAACATTTCTGGAGCATTGAAGGTCCCAAGAACACTGTGAGGAACCACTAAGACTCTTCCTAGAGCTGGCCATCCGGCCAAAATGAGCAATCGGGAGAGAAGGGCCTTGGTCAGGGAGGTGACCAAGAACCCGATGATCGCTCTGACAGAGCACTAGAGTTCCTCTGTGGAGATGGGAGAACCTTCCCGCAGCACTCTACCAATCAGGCCTTTATGGTAAAGTGGCCAGATGGAAGCCACTCCTCAGTAAAAGGCACATGACAGCCCGCTTGGAGACTCTCAGACCATGAGAAACAAGATTCTTTGGTTTGTTGAAACCAAGATTAAACTCTTTGGCCTGAATGCCAAGCGTCACGTCTGGAGGAAATCTGGCACCATCCCTACGGTGAAGCATGGTGGTGGCAGCATCATGCTGTTGGGGTGTTTTTCAGTGACAGGGACTGGGAGACTAGTCAGGATCGAGGCAAAGATTTTCATTTATTAATTTTTATTTAACCAGGTAGGCCAGTTGAAAACAAGTTCTCATTTACAACTGCGACCTGGCCAAGATAAAGCAGAAAAAAAACAACAACACAGAGTTACACATAAACAAACATACAGTCAATAACACAAAATAAAAAAAATAAAATAAAAATCTATGTACAATGTGTGCAAATGTAGAAGAGTAGGGAGGTAGGCAATAAATAGGGCCTAGAGGCGAAAATAATTACAATTTAGCATTAATAGGGAGGGAGGTAGGCAATAAATAGGCCATAGAGGTGAAAATAATTACAATTTAGCATTAATACTGGAGTGATAGGTGTGCAGATGATAATGTGCAAGTAGAGACACTGGGGTGCAAAAGAGCAAGAGAGTAAGTAATAATATGGGGATGAGGTAGTCGGGTGTGCTATTTACAGATTGGCTGTGTACAGGTACAGTGATCGGTAAGCTGCTCAGACAGCTGATGCTTAAAGTTAGAAAGGGAGATATAAGACTCCAGCTTCAGAGATGTTTGCAATTCGTTCCAGTCATTTGCAGCAGAGAACTGGAAGGAAAGGCGGCCAAAGGAAGTGTTGGCTTTGGGGATGACCAATGCAATGTACCTGCTGGAACGCGTACTACAGGTGGGTGTTGCTATGGTGACCAGTGAGCTGAGATAAGGCGGGGCTTTACCTAGCAAAGACTTATAGATGACCTGGAGCAAGTGTGTTTGGCGACGGATATGTAGTGAGGGCCAGCCAACGAGAGCATACAGGTCACAGTGGTGGGTAGTATATGGGGCTTTGGTGACGAAACGGATGGCACTGTAATAGACTACGTCCAGTTTGCAGAGTAGAGTGTTGTAGGCTATTTTGTAAATGACATCGCCAAAGTCAATGATCGGTAGGATAGTCAGTTTTGCGAGGGTATGTTGGGCTGCATGAGTGCAGGAGGCCTTGTTGCGAAATAGGAAGCCGATTCTAGATTTAATTTTGGATTGGAGATGCTTAATGTGAGTCTGGAAGGAGAGTTTACAGTCTAACCAGGCACCTAGGTATTTGTAGTTGTCCACATATTCTAATTCAGAACCGTCCAGAGTAGCGATGCTAGTCGGGCGAGAGGGTGCGGGCAGCAATCGGTTGAAGAGCATGCACTTAGTTTTACTAGCATTTAAAAGCAGTTGGAGGCCACGGAAGGAGTGGTGTATGGCGTTGAAGCTCATTTGGAGGTTTGTTAGCACAGTGTCCAAAGAAGGGCAAGACGAAAGATGAACGAAGAAAAGTGCAGAGAGATCCTTGGTGAAAACCTGCTCCACAGTGCTCAGGACCTCTGACTGGGCTGAAGGTTCACCTTACAACAGCACAACAACCCTAAGCACACAGCCAAGACAATGCAGGAGTGGCTTCGGTACAATTCTCTGAATGTCCTTGAGTAGCCCAGCCAGAGCCCGGACTTGAACCCGATCGAACATCTCTGGAGAGACCTGAAAATAGCTGTGCATTGACGCTCCCCATCCAACCTGAAAGAGCTTGAGAGGATCTACAGAGAAGAATGGGAGAAACTCCCCAAATACAGGTGTGCCAAGCTTGTAGCGTCATACCAAAGAAGACTCGAGGCTGTAATCGCTGCCAAAGGTGCGTCAACAATGTACTGAGTAAAGGGTCTGAATACTTATGTAAATGTAATGTTACCGTTCATTTAATTTTTTGCAAAATATGAAGAAAAAAAGTTTTTGTCAAGGGGTGTGAATACTTTCCGAAGGCACTGTAGCTATGGTCTATACAGCAATGGTCTCTCTCTCTCTCTATAAATATATACAGTGCCTTGCGAAAGTATTCGGCCCCCTTGAACTTTGCGACCTTTTGCCACATTTCAGGCTTCAAACATAAAGATATAAAACTGTATTTTTTTGTGAAGAATCAACAACAAGTGGGACACAATCATGAAGTGGAACGACATTTATTGGATATTTCAAACTTTTTTAACAAATCAAAAACTGAAAAATTGGGCGTGCAAAATTATTCAGCCCCCTTAAGTTAATACTTTGTAGCGCCACCTTTTGCTGCGATTACAGCTGTAAGTCGCTTGGGGTATGTCTCTATCAGTTTTGCACATCGAGAGACTGACATTTTTTCCCATTCCTCCTTGCAAAACAGCTTGAGCTCAGTGAGGTTGGATGGAGAGCATTTGTGAACAGCAGTTTTCAGTTCTTTCCACAGATTCTCGATTGGATTCAGGTCTGGACTTTGACTTGGCCATTCTAACACCTGGATATGTTTATTTTTGAACCATTCCATTGTAGATTTTGCTTTATGTTTTGGATCATTGTCTTGTTGGAAGACAAATTTCCGTCCCAGTCTCAGGTCTTTTGCAGACTGCATCAGGTTTTCTTCCAGAATGGTCCTGTATTTGGCTCCACCCATCTTCCCATCAATTTTAACCATCTTCCCTGTCCCAGCTGAAGAAAAGCAGGCCCAAACCATGATGCTGCCACCACCATGTTTGACAGTGGGGATGGTGTGTTCAGCTGTGTTGCTTTTACGCCAAACATAACGTTTTGCATTGTTGCCAAAAAGTTCAATTTTGGTTTCATCTGACCAGAGCACCTTCTTCCACATGTTTGGTGTGTCTAACAGGTGTCTTGTGGCAAACTTTAAACGACACTTTTCATGGATATCTTTAAGAAATGGCTTTCTTCTTGCCACTCTTCCATAAAGGCCAGATTTGTGCAATATACGACTGATTGTTGTCCTATGGACAGAGTCTCCCACCTCAGCTGTAGATCTCTGCAGTTCATCCAGAGTGATCATGGGCCTCTTGGCTGCATCTCTGATCAGTCTTCTCCTTGTATGAGCTGAAAGTTTAGAGGGACGGCCAGGTCTTGGTAGATTTGCAGTGGTCTGATACTCCTTCCATTTCAATATTATCGCTTGCACAGTGCTCCTTGGGATGTTTAAAGCTTGGGAAATCTTTTTGTATCCAAATCCGGCTTTAAACTTCTTCACAACAGTATCTCGGACCTGCCTGGTGTGTTCCTTGTTCTTCATGATGCTCTCTGCGCTTTTAACGGACCTCTGAGACTATCACAGTGCAGGTGCATTTATACGGAGACTTGATTACACACAGGTGGATTGTATTTATCATCATTAGTCATTTAGGTCAACATTGGATCATTCAGAGATCCTCACTGAACTTCTGGAGAGAGTTTGCTGCACTGAAAGTAAAGGGGCTGAATAATTTTGCACGCCCAATTTTTCAGTTTTTGATTTGTTAAAAAAGTTTGAAATATCCAATAAATGTCGTTCCACTTCATGATTGTGTCCCACTTGTTGTTGATTTTTCACAAAAAAATACAGTTTTATATCTTTATGTTTGAAGCCTGAAATGTGGCAAAAGGTCGCAAAGTTCAAGGGGGCCGAATACTTTCGCAAGGCACTGTATATATATATATAGATACAGCTAGTCCATACAGCTATGGTCTTTTCAGCTAAACAGGGAATAGTGAAACTGTATCTTGCATCCTGTGATCTCCACATATCATATGATAGGAGAAGCTAAAAGATTTTCTTTTCAAAAATAAAAATCTTCTGATTTATCTTTGGACTAATGTATAGAGTAGTGATAACCCACTGGGCACAGTTTAATTCAACATCTATTCCGTGTTGGTTCAATTGTAATTTCATTGAAATGACGTGGAAACAACGTTGATTCAACCAGCGTGTACCCAGTGGGTAGGGTTTAATTTGGTATCTTGACGTTGTTTCGCAACACTGAATCTCCCACTTCTCTGAATCTCCCACGGTGCATGTGGCTTCCACAAAAGCGGAAGTCATAATCAGTGACGCAGGCTGATGTGTAGAGCAGATGAAAGGACAGCGATGTAGAGGGGGAAGTGTGTTTTATCAGAGCAGGAGTCACATGCAAAGTCACATGCCAGTCACAAAAAATACTTGGTCTGTGACACCTTTTCACGTTTTGTTTTGAGTCAAATGTTTTGAGTCAATAGGTATTCAACCTCTTTGTTATGGCAAGCATAAGTAAGTTCAGGAGTAAACATTTGTTTAACAATTCACATTAGTGTCATGGACTCTGTGTGCAATAATAGTGTTTAGCATGATTTTTGAACAACTACCTCATCTCTGTACCCCACAAATACAATTAGCTGTAAGGTCTCACAGTCGAGATGTACATTTCAAACACAGATTCAACCACAAAAACCAGGGAGGATTTCTAATGCCTCGCAAAGAAGGGCACCTATTGGTAGATAAAATAAATACAAAAATGTACACATTCCATATATATAACATGGTGAAGTTATTAAGTACACTTTGGATGGTGTATCGATACACGTAGTCACTACAAAGATACAGGCGTTCTTCCTAACTCAGTTGCCGGAGAGGAAGGAAACCACGAGGCCAATAGTGACTTTAAAACAATTACATAGTTTTATAGCTGTGATAGGAGAAAACTGAGAATGGATCAACAACATTGTAGTTATTCCACAATACTAACCTAATTGACAGAGTGAAAAGAAGGAAGCCTGTATAGAATACAGATATTCCAAAACATGATCTTGTTTGCAACAAGGCACTAACGTAATACTACAAAAAATGTGGCAAAGCAATTCACTTTTTGTGCTGAATACAAAGTGTTATTGTATGTTTGAGGCAAATCCAATACAACACATTACTGAGTACCACTCTCCATATTTTTAAGCATAGTGGTGGCTGCATCATTGTCACGTTCTGACCTTTATTTCCTTTGTTTTGTCTTTATTTAGTATGGTCAGGGCGTGAGTTGGGGTGGGCAGTCTATGTTTGTGTTTCTATGTTTGGTTTATGTTTCGGCCTAGTATGGTTCTCAATCAGAGGCAGGTGTCGTTAGTTGTCTCGGATTGAGAATCATACTTAGGTAGCCTGGGTTTCACTGTTGGTTGGTGGGTGTTTGTTTCCTGTGTCAGTGTTTGTGCCACACAGGACTGGTTCGTTTATATTCACTTTGTTATTTTGTATTGTGTCATGTTCAGTTTATACTATTAAAACATGGACACTTACCACACTGCGTATTGGTCCGATCCTTGCTACTCCTCTTCAGAGGAAGAGGACGATATCCGTTACAATCATGGTATGGGTATGCTTGTAATCATTAAGAACTGGGTAGTTTTTCAGGATAAAAAAGAAATGGAATGGAGTTAAGTACAGGCAAAATTCTAGAGGAAATCCTGGTTCAGTCTTCTTTCCATCAGACACTGGTAGATGAATTCACATTTCAGCAGGACAATAACCTAAAACAGAAGGCCAAATCTACACTGGAGTAGCTTACCAAGAAGACAGTGAATGTTCCTGAGTGGCTGAGTTACCGTTTTGACTTAAATCTACTTGAAAATCTATGGCAATACCTGCACATGGTTGTCTAGCAATGATCAACAACCAAGTTGACAGAGCTTGAATAATCTTTTAAAGAATAATGGGTAATGGGTGTGGAAAGCTCTTAGAAATTTACCCAGAAAGACTCACAGATGTAAACACAGCTGAAGGTGATTCTACAAAGTATTGACTCAAGGGTGTGAATACTTATGTAAATGATCAATTGAATCCATTTTGAATTCAGGCTGTAACACAACAAAATGTGTCAAGGGGTATGAATACTTTCTGAAGTCACTGTATATACGGAGTACCGGTACCAAGTCAATGTTCAGGGGTACGAGGTAGCTTTTTATTTTATTTAGCCTTTTTTTTAACTAGGCAAGTCAATTAAGAACAGCAGGGTCGGGGGCTGGGATACAAAACAAATGTGAAGTAGGAAAAAACACATCACGACAATAGAGACACCACAACAGTACATAAAGAGAGACCTAAAGACAACAACATAGTATGGCAGCAACACATTACAACAGAGCATGGTAGCAACTCAACATGGTCTAAACATTGTTAGGCACAGACAACTGAACAAAGGGCAAAAAGGTAGAGACAACATTACATCACGTGAAGCAGCCACGAGTATCAGTAAGAGTGTCCGTGATTGAGTCTTTGAATGTAGAGATGGAGATAAAACTGTCCAGTTTGAGTGTTTTTAATTCTTGTTCCAGTCGCTAGCTGCGAACTGAAAAGAGGAGCGACCCAGGTATATGTGTGCTTGGTATATGTGTGCTTTGGGGACCTTTAACAGAATGTGACTGGCAGAACGGGTGTTTTATGTGGAGGATGAGGCATTCAGTAGGTTACTAAGATAAGGGGGAGTGAGGCCTAAGAAGGTTTTATAAATAAGCATCAAACAGTGGGTCTATTGTCAGGTATTAAGAAATTGACAGTTTACAGAGAAGTATAGAGTGCAATGATGTGTCCTATAGGGAGCATTGGTGAAAAGTCTGATGGCTGAATGGTAAAGAACATCTAGCCGTTCGAGAGAGCCCTTACCAGCTGACCTATCAATTATGTTTCTGTATTCTAGCATGGGTAGAATGGTCATCTGAATCAGGGTTAGTTTGTCAGCTGGGGTGAAAAGGGAATGATTACTATAGAATAAGGTTAAGGGCAGAGAAAGCTTGTTGGACACTAAGAAAGCTTTGTTGTAGAGCATTCAACTGAAAATCCGGGGAGGGGCTAGCTGACTGTATAATCTACATATGAATGGATGAGAGAGCTTCCTACTGCCTGAGCTACGTTGTTGATGTAAATTGAAGTGCGTGGGGCCTAGGATCGAGCCTTGGGGTACTTCCTTGGTGACAGGCAGTGGCTGAGACAGCAGATGTTCTGACTTTACACACTGCACTCTTTGAGAGAGGTAGTTAGCAAACGAGGCCAAATACCCCTCAGAGACACTGACACGGAACCCAAACCGGCTGGCGCCTGCGCCATCGTGCGCTATCATGCATACATTTATTTTGCCCCCCCCACACCAAACGCGATCACGACACGCAGGTTAAAATATCAAAACAAACTCTGAACCAATGACATTATTTTGGGGACAGGTCGAAAATCATTAAACATGTATGGCAATTTAGCTAGTTAGCTTGCAAGCTAACGTTAATTTGTCCTATTTAGCTAGCTTGCTGTTGCTAGCTAATTTGTCCAGGGATATAAACGTTGAGTTGTTATTTTACCTGAAATGCACAAGGACCTCTACTTCGACAATTAATCCACACATTAAACGGCCAACCGAATCGTCATCTCTCCTCCTTCCAGGCTTTTTCATCGTTTAATTTATATGGTGATCGCATCTAAACTTTCATTGTATTACCATGACTACCGGCAAAACAGTTCGTCTTTCAGTCACCCACGTGGGTATAACCAATGAGGAGATGGCACGTGGGTACCTGCTTCTATAAACCAATGAGGAGATGGGAGAGGCAGGACTTTCAGCGCGATCTGCGTCAGAAATAGAAGTTCTATGAGTTCTATTTTAGCCCTTGGAGTCGCAGACGCTTGTTGGCGCGTGCGAGCAGTGTGGGTGCAATAATTGAATAACATGGATTTCTAAATTAATTTTGCGACGCTCGCGCATGCGATGTCTGGTCTGGTCAGCATGTAATACTCCTTAGCTGACCCACAGGAAAGGAATGGTCTATGGCCAAGTCAATAAAATAGCAGCACAACATTTGTTAGAATCAAGGGCAATGGTGACATAAGTTAGGACCACCACCTTTGGAAGATCTGTCTTGTTGAAAAAGGTTATAACCAGAAAGGTTAACATCAGTGTTCAGAACACTCTTTCTTAACCATGTCTCAGTAATGACAAACACATCTGGATTGGCGCTGTGAACCCACACCTTCAATTGATACATTTTAGGTAATAAGCTTCTAGTGTTAATGTGCTGAAAACCCAGGCTTTTATGAGAGCAGAAATCAGTGAAGCAGAAATCAGAATTGCAGATCCACTCACTTGTGTGTAACACAGTGTAAAAAAAAAGGAGTCAATGCAAATAGTCCAGGTAGCCGTTTGATTAACTGTTCAGCAGTCATGGCTTGGGGGTAGCAGCTGTTCAGGAGCTTTTTGGTCCTAGACCTGGCGCTCCGGTACCGCTTGCCATGCGGTAGCAGAGAGAACCGTCAATGACTTGGGTGGCTGGAGTCTTTGACAATTTTTAGGGCCTTCCTCTGATACCACGTGGTATAGAGGTCCTGGAGGCAGGGAGCTCAGCCCCAGCGGTGTACTGGGCCATACGCACTACCCTCCGTTAGCAATTTGCCAAGCAGTTGCCATACCAGGTGGTGATGCAGCCAGTCAAGATGTTCTCAATGGTGCAACTGTAGAACTTTTTGAGGATCTGAGGGCCCATGCCAAATATTTTCAGCCTCCTGAGGGGGAGAGGGAGGAGACGTTATCATACCCTCTTCATGACTGTGTTGGTGTGTTTGGACCATGATAGGTCCTTAGTGATGTGAACACCAAGGAACTTGAAGCTCTTGGCCCGCTCCACTACAGCTCCTTCGATGTGAATAGGGGCATGCTCGGCCCTCCGTTTCCTGTTTTCTACGATCAGCTCCTTTGTCTTGCTGATGTTGAGGGAGAGATTGTTGTCCTGGCACCACACTGCCAGGTCTCTGACCTTCTCTCTATAGGCTATCTCATCGTTGTCGGGTCTACCACCGCCGTGTCATCGGCAAACTTAATGATGGCGTTGGAGTCGTGCGCGGCCACGCAGTCGTGGGTGAACAGGAAGTACAGGAGGGGACTAAGCACACACCCCTGAGGGGCCCCTGTGTTGAGGTTCAGTGTGGCTGATGTGTTTTTGCCTAACTTCACCACCTGGGGGCGGCCTGTCAGGATGTCCAGGATCCAGTCGTCAGTTACCTTGACTTTGTTGTCCTTAAGCCATTTTGCCACAACTTTGGAAGTATGCTTGGGGTCATGGTCCATTTGGAAGGCCCATTTGCGACCAAGCTTTAACTTCCTGACTGATGTCTTGAGATGTTGCTTCAATATATCCACATAATTTTCCTTATGATGCTCATGATGCCATCTATTTTATGAAGTGCACCAGTCCCTTCTGCAGCAAAGCACCCCCAGAACATGATGCTGCCACCCCCGTGCTTCACGGTTGGGATGGTGGTCTTCGGCTTGCAAGCCTCCCCCTTTTTCCTCCAAATATAGCGATGTTCATTATGGCCAAACAGTTCTATTTTTGTTTCATCAGACTAGAGGACATTTCTCCAAAAAGTACGATCTTTGTCCCCATATGCAATTGCAAACCATCGTCTGGCTGTTTTACGGCGGTTTTGGAGCAGTGGCTTCTTCCTCGCTGAGCGGCCTTTCAGGTTATGCCGATATAGGACTGGTTTTACTGTGGATATAGGAACTTTTGTACCTGTTTCCTCCAGCATCTTCACTTCGCAGCTACAACTGTTCTGAGATTGATTTGCACTTTTCGCACCAAAATACGTTCATCTCTAGGAGACAGAACGCATCTCCACCTTGAGCGGTATGTCGGTTGCGTGGTCGTATGGTGTTTACACTTGCTTAATATTGTTTGTAAAAAATTTAATTCTGAGGTCTTGGCTGATTTATTTTGATTTTCCCATGATGTCAAGCAAAGAGGCACTGAGTAGGCTTTGAAGTACATCCACAGGTACACCTCCAATTGACTCAAATGAGAATCAGAAGCTTCTAAAGCCATGACATACTTTTCTGGAATTTTCCAAGCTGTTTAAAGGCACAGTCAACTTAGTGTATGTAAACTTCTGACCCACTGGAATTGTGAAACAGTGAATTATAAGTTAAATAATCTGTCTGTAAACAATTGCTGTAAAAAGGACTTGTGTCATGCACAAAGTAGATGTCCTAACCGACTTGCCAAAACTATAGTTTGTTACCAAGAAATTTGTGGAGTGGTTGAAAAAACGAGTTTTAATGACCCCAACCTAAGTGTATGTAAACTTCCGACTTCAACTGTAAACAGGTTACCTTGGCGTTCTTGGGCACGGGGATTGTGGAGGTCTGCTTGATACATGTACATATTACAGACTTGGTCAGGGAGAGGTTGAATATGTCAGTGAAGACATGTTATGAGTACACGTCCTGGTAATCCATCTTGCCCTGTGGCCTTGTGAATGTTAACCTGCTTAAAGGGCTGACTCATATTGGCTACGGAGAGCGTGATCACACAGTCACTTGCAAGGTTGACGAGATTTCATCAAGATACGATCCTCTCACACATAATTTTAGAGTTTTTGTTGTGTTGAGTCTATGTGATGAGACCTCTTGACCCACTTTCTCATTTCCTTCTATGGTTTCTTTCTCTCTCTCTCTTTTTCTCTATTTCTCACTGTCCTTCCCTCCCTCCCTGTGAGATGTAAAGCAATCCTCTGCATTCAACTGGCACATGTGCAAATCCAATCCGTTTCCTCTCACTAGTGAGGAGGGCCCCAACACTGACATGCCTCCAGCCCTGAGGTGCTGGGGCTCATGTGAGATCATGCAGCATAAGGTAAAACATATTGAAATGAGAACTCAATGGGCTACTGTACTACAGTGTGCTATAGCAGCACTGGCCACAGTCAGATTTGCTTGACAAGGTGAGGGTGACAGAGTCGGATACTGTTCAGGACAGCTCAACCAGTAAAGAATATGATGTCTTTTTGTATTCCAAAAGGATGCTCAGTGAGGCCAAAGTTCCTTGAACATCGAGCACCCGTCACTAATCACTAAAGAAAACAGACAATAATGCCCTTTTCAGATGATTCATCTGTTTCGCCTTTTCTCCCTCTCTGTCTTTGTGCCTGTAGCTGTGGAGCAGTCTGGGGGGAAGGGCATCGCCCCAGGGAAGACCAGGAGAAGTCCACTACAGACCCTCTACAACGGAGACCAGGTGACTAGCTTTAGAATGGCCCCATTCTATCATGCCTTGAATGCGTGTGAACACTCACGGTTGTGTACTGTTTATTCACCTGATGTTGATGTGTAATTGTTTCCAGATGTGTCACACACAGGAAATAACATTTGACAAAGCAATGATCTTGGAGAACCACTTTGACACATTTGATTTCCCAACAAATGGGTAGCCTTTGGTCTCTGAACTGAACTATTGCTGCTATACATTAAATATTGTTACATCATACTACATACCAGCCACCTTTTTCTTGAACTTTCCTCAGAGGTAATGGCTCAAGCGTTACTGCAAGACTGAGTTGAGTTCATTTGATTTGACTTAGAAGTTATGACTCAGGTCCTTAGTGGTTACTATAAAAACAGTAGCCCCTCTTGCTCCGAGAGACAAAGCTCTCTTTTTCAGCTCCAATATCCAAAGTCTCAGGAATCCAGTGTATGCTGAGTGATACTGCATCTCTCTCTCTCTCTCACGCTCTCTCTCTCTCTCTCTCTCTCTCTCTCTCTCTCACGCTCTCTCTCTATCTCTCTCTCTCTCTCTATCTCTCTCTCTCTCTCTCTCTCTCTCTCTCTCTCTCTCTCTCTCTCTCACACTCTCTCTCACGCTCTCTCTCTCTCTTTCTCTCTCTCACGCTCTCTCTCGCTCTCTCTCGCTCTCTCTCGCTCTCTCTCTCTTTTTTGCTCTCTCTCACACAGAGAGCAGTTAGTTTGGTGCTGCTGATGCAACTAATCTTATCTGTTGTGTTATTTTTCTCTTGGACTACGTCCACCTTGCAACCCCTCTATCTTCTGTTCATTATTCACAGTGGGTCAGCAACACAAAGCACCATGCCCATCCTTGATCATTCTATTGCTTCCTCATTGCTCAAATCAAGCCACATCTTTTGCTACTCTTTATATTATAACGTTAAACACTTTGTCTATTGCATGTGACTAGTGCCACAGGCTGTCTACTGGGAAACACAGTGGATGGCCTTGATGTTGCAATGCCAATTCCAGGACATTTTACTAATCGGACAAGATAGATTAAAACATTGTTGTTGTTTCTCCGTTTTAGTCAGAGAATGTGACTACATGAAGATGTTATCACTTGGAGAGATGTAATATTTCATCACTTTTAAGTTTTTAATTCTAAATGTGAGTGTTGACCTTGTATGTCCCCTCCTCTTTCTGTGACCGTAGTTGGATTTGTCTGCAGTGCAGACGTCTCTGCGTGATCGGCGGGAGCTGCTGGAGCAGGCGTGTCTCACCCACACCAAGAAGCGACGGGTGTTGACCCCAGACGACCTCCGCCACCTCATCGTGGACGATAAGCATGGCCTGCTGTACTGCTACGTCCCCAAGGTGGCCTGTACCAACTGGAAACGCGTCTTCATGGTCCTGACGGGGGACGGACGCTACCACGAGCCCCTAGCCATCCCTGCCAACGAGGCCCACGTGGCTGGCAACCTGCGCACACTGTCAGAGTACTCCACCTCTGAGATCAACCGCCGTCTGCGCAGCTACCTGAAATTCATCTTTGTGCGGGAGCCCTTCGAGAGGCTAGTGTCGGCCTACCGCAACAAGTTCACCCGCAGCTACAACACGGCCTTCCACAAGCGCTACGGCACCAAGATAATCCGCCGGCATCGGCCCCAACCCCAGCCGGATGCGCTGGAGCGGGGCAACGACGTCTCCTTCCAGGAGTTTGTGTACTACCTGGTGGATCCCCGCACACAGAGAGAGGAGCCCTTCAACGAGCACTGGGAGCGGATCCACTCACTGTGCCACCCCTGCCTCGTCCACTACGATGTGGTGGGGAAGTATGAGACTCTGGAGCAGGACTCCCGCTCTGTGCTGCGGCTGGCTGGCACTGATGGGGAGGTCCGCTTCCCTACCTCAGGCAAGAGCACCAGGACCAACGGGGACATGGCGGCTCAGTTCTTCCAAAACATCAGCCCCTTTTACCAAAAGAAGCTGTACAACCTTTACCGCATGGACTTCCTGCTCTTCAATTACTCCAACCCAGAGTACTTGAAGACTAGATGAGGGCGACTCTCTCCATGTCAGCTAGAGATTTAGTCATCAATCTGTTTGGCTCTGTAATTTGTAATTAATCTGGGTGCGTAGAGCTTGTAATTGATGTTCCAGATGTTATTTATACAGGCCTTGCCAGTAGGGGGAATCACTACATTGTCAGATGTAAGAAGTTTATGAGCATAGGTGGCTGACCTTGGAGTCGCTATATTTGCTTTAATCCTCGTCATGTGGCCGAGATAAGAGAGAAGCAGGTTCTTCTTTTACAATTGAATGTGTCGAGGGTTGTAAAGAACTTGTTGTGTGTATCACAGAATCCCTCGACTATGCATTCTTTTTTATTTATACAATTGTAAGAGTATTTATTGTGAATATAGACTGAGCGCATTGGGTGAGGACAATCTAATTCATGCATTTCTTTCTGCTTGCACATACAGCATGTTTCTTTGGCTCTTGGACATCTTCTGTAGCCAAAAATGTTCCTCTGGGGGGACAAAGGGTGTCATAAAACTTACATAAACCACCAAACAAAAGAAAGCATAGTCCACAAATAAAAAGAAAGAAAAAACCCCAATAAAAATAAGCTATTTACTCTCTATTGACAGAAGTATGAGGCTTGCACAGACCCAATATGAATTGAACCAGTTTAAATGGTATATCTTACATGGTAGCGTTTAAAAAAAAAAAAAACAGTGAAGTCCTCATTCATACTGTATCATGTCACAATTTTCCCACATTATAAAATGATTGCCACCTGTTCATTGATGTTACATAAGCCACAGTTGATAGTAAATATGTTCTGATACACAATGTATGCTGGTTATATAAAGCCTGGCAGGCAGATTGCCTGCAGATAGGGAGTTATTTACAGAAATGGCACATGCTTTGCAGAGTCACCTCTTTATTTAGCTCACGTCAGACTGAGCAAACGGTGCATAGCTGTGGTTTGGGCCAAGGCAGCCCCTCATCAGAGCACTCCTTGTTGAACTGTGGAAAGCCACCTAGGGCTAACTACCTACCTACAGGGGCACTACATGTTAAAACCAGGTAGGCCATCTGGTAAAAAGCTAATATTAAATTACATTTGTAGCATGCAGTATTTGTCTTGACTATGAGAGCAGTAAATAAAATGAGTTTTCATGACTGTTGATGTTATGCCTCATTGCAACCTTTTGGAACAAAGTTTGTCCATAACAACGGTATACTGTATGGTGCATTCGAAGTATTTAGACCACTTCACTTTCCCCACATTTTGTTACGTTACAGCCTTATTCTAAAATTGATTACATTTTTCCTCAACAATCTACACACAATACCCCATAATGACAAAGCAAAAACAGTTTTTTAGAAAATGTAGCAAATGCATAAAAAATTATAACTGAAATATCGCATTTATATAAGTATTCAGGCCCTTTACTCAGCACCTTTGGCAGTGATTACATTCTTGAGTCTTCTTGGGTATGAAGCCAAAAAACTTAGCATACCTGTATTTGGGGTGTTTCTCCCATTAATCTCTGCAAATCCTCTTAAGCTCTGTCAGGTTGGATGGGGAGCATCGCTGTACAGCTATTTTCAAGTCTCTAGAGATATTAGATCGGGCTCATGTCCGGGCTCTGGCTGGGCCACTCAAGGACATTCAGATACTTGTCCGAAGCCTCTCCTGCATTGTCTTGATTGTGTGCTTAGGGGCATTGGCCTGTTGGTGAATCTTCAGCCCCGTCTGAAGTCCTGAGCCCTCTGGAGCAGGTTTTCATCAAGGATCTCTCTGTACTTGGCTCCGTTCATCTTTCCCTCGATCCTGACTAGTCTCCCAGTCCCTGCCAGTGAAAAACACACCCACAGCATGATGCTGCCACCACCATGCTTCACTGTAGGGATGGTGCCAGGTTTCCTCCAGACATGATGCTTGGCATTCAGGCCAAAGAGTTCAATATTGGTTTCATCAGACCAGAGAATCTTGTTTCTCATGGTCTGAGAGTCTTTAGGTGCATTTTGGCAAACTCCCAATGGGCTGTCATGTGCCTTTTACTGAGGAATGGCTTCCGTCTGGCCACTCTACCATAAAGGCCTGATTGGTAGAGTGCTGCAGAGATGGTTGTCCTTCTGGAAGGTTCTATCAGAGTGACCATCGGGTTCTTGGTCACCTCCCTGACCAAGGCCCTTCTCCCTTGATTGCTCAGTTTGGCCGAGAGGCCAACTCTAGGAAAAGTCTTGGTTGCTCCAAACTTCTTCTGTTTAAGTATGATGGAGGTCACTGTGTTCTTGGGGACCTTCAATGCTGTAGAAATGTGTTGGTACCCATCCCCAGATCTGTGCTTCGGCACAATCCTGTACAGATAATTCCTTCGGTCTCATGACTTGGTTTTTGCTCTGACATGCATTGTCAACTGTGGGACCTTATATAGACAGGTGTGTGCCTTTCCAAATCATGGGGGTGGCAGGGTAGCCTAGTGGCTAGAGCGTTGGACTAGTAACCGAAAGGTTTCATGTTCAAATCCCCAAGCTGACAAGGTACAAATCTGTCGTTCTGCCCCTGAACAGGCAGTTAACCCACTGTTCCTAGGCTGTCATTGAAAATAAGAATTTGTTCGTAACTGACTTGCCAAGGTAAAAAAAATAAAATGTCCAATCAATTGAATTTACCACAGGTGGACTCCAATCAAGTTGTAGAAAATTCTCAAGGATGAATAATGCAAACAGGATGCATCTTATCTCAATTTAGAGTCTAATAGCAAAGGGTTTGAATACTTATGTAAATAAGGTGTATCT
Source organism: Oncorhynchus mykiss (assembly GCF_013265735.2). Classification (NCBI taxonomy): domain Eukaryota; kingdom Metazoa; phylum Chordata; class Actinopteri; order Salmoniformes; family Salmonidae; genus Oncorhynchus; species Oncorhynchus mykiss. The sequence continues at coordinate 38,424,675 of NC_048580.1, read as the reverse complement.
TTTTTGTTGTTGTTACCCCCCTTTTCTCCCAATCTCCCCAACGGGCGTGGGAGGCGAAGGTCGAGTCATGCGTCCTCCGAAACATGACCCGCCAAATCGTGCTTCTTAACACCTGCCCGCTAAACCCTGAAGCTAATTGCATCAATGTGTATTAGGAAACACCATTAAACTGAAGACCGAGGTCAGCCTGTAGGCGCCTGGCCCACCACAAGGAGTCGCTAGAGAGCGATGAGCCAAGTGGGGGAGGGTTTGCCCCCCCCCCTCCACAATTGACGCTGGGTCAATTGTGCGCCACCATATGGGACGGCCGGTTATGATACAGCCCGGGATCGAACCAGTGCCTTAGACTATTTTTAATACATTTGCAAAAAAAATTAAATACCTGTTTTTGCTTTGTCATTATCGGGTATTGGGTGTAGATTTGATGAGGTAACATTTTTGTTTAATCCATTTTAGGGCTGTAACTTAATAACATTTGGAACAAGTCAAGGGGTCTGAATACTTGCACTGTATTTACCTTTATATTTCAAACAGCATTTTTTGCTGACTTGAAATAGAAATAGCCTCTCCAAAGAGTTTCAAGTTTTAAAGTGTATTTGTCACTTGCAATAGGAAAAGGCAGTTGTAAAACAGTACAGTTAAATGCTTATTTGCATGTAAGCTCTTTCCCAACAATGCAGTATTCAGTATGAAGGTAAGTGGAAATAATATAAAGGAACAATATACAGTATAAATATAAAGTAAGAAAACTCATGAGAAGTATGGAAAAACGACATAAAAAAACATGAGAATGCAAGTCATATACAGGTTCAGTGCTAGTACCGTAATGACAATGTGCAGGAGTACTAGAGTAATTGAGGTACATGTAAACAGCGGTAAAAAGTGACTGATGGCAGGATAAATAATAATCAATCTAGCAGCAGTGTAAGGGGTGAGTGGGTGTGTAAGTGGTGATATGTGTGGCGTCTGTGAGCGTGTGTATGCGTCATGGAGTGCATGTCCGTGACTTATAGACAATGACACTGAAACAAAAGACTATTGGAGAAAGACTATTGTATCTCCAAGGTATAGCCAAGAACCCTGAAACAAAAGATAATATGTTGGGTAGAGTTGCGCATTCCGCAAGAGAGTTGTGCATTCCGTTTGACAAAAACTTTGACATAAGGCGCTAAAGTCGAGTGTTTGTTGTTTCTACTGTGTATAAAGCCCCCCATTTAAACGAACATGCTCTAGCAATGTGACATATATTTTTAGAATAGCGTTTCGAAGTGTTGGTAGAGAATAATCATATAATTTAACCTATCTCATTTGTTTGTTTCCTTGTTGAAGTGCTGGTGTGCATTACACATTTCTCAAATTAGTCTACGAGTCTTCCATTTTTTTATTGGTTGACGGGAATAAGCAGCCATGGAACAAGTTATTGAAGTGTGTGTTTATGTAAAACTGTTGTTTACGCGTTTATGGTAGAAATGTGTTTTGGGGCTATCATAATGGAACATTCCTAGCAGGAGGGAGTTCCTGGAAGGAGTACTTAGGTGCTCAGTTGGCCTTTGCCTGGGGGAGAGCAGGCTGGGCAGGTAACAGGTTGGCTAGAGTAGAGCCATACTTGAGTTTGGTTACAAGCAAAGAGTTGTTGCCAGAATAGTTTACACTGAGAATATCTTATATTTATTCAAGTCTTTGATAACCTCCTGTTTGTTATTTTCTGTACAAAGTTTATTGGCCAATTAGTCCTGCACCTGTTACTATTGTAAATAAAAGCCTCTAAGAGAGGGGAGCACCAGAACATCCTGTCTGTCTCCTCACTGTCCGATCTGGTTTCTGCTTCACATATGGTGGCAGCGGTGGGATCCCATGTCATGGACAGTGAAGAACTGACCACAACGCTACCAAACTGGTGCGACAAGAAGGACTGGGACGACGCCACTCTTCTGGTAGAGTAACTACAAGGCTGTTTCCCTGACGACTGGCAAAGGTGGGCGAAGCTCTATCCAGCAAAGACCCTGGAAGAAGGGTTCTTCAGAGCCCAACGGTTTTTGCTGACGCTGTTGGAGTTTGACCTTCCAGTTGATGAGCCCTGCAGCTGTCATCTACAGTGCATCACTACTGAAATTACTGCCTGCAGACTGACCACAACTGGGCCAGCTGGCCGAAGGCATGACCTTTCTACATGTGTGTTCCATCAGATGTGGGCTGAGATAGAGAGTCCATGATCCAGATGCAGGCCGAGCCCATCACAGAACTACTGGAGAATGGGGCTGGAGCCCTGGGTGGTCCTGTTCCATCTGAGGGGATGCCGGCTACTGATTTCGCTACTGCTGCCGTAGGTACAGAGGAGCTGCCCGTTGGTGAAGTGGCACTGGAGGAATCTGGCCTATCAGGGTCACCAGAGCAGTTTTCCAAATCTGAGGTCACAATGTTTCCTGATGCATATCCTGTGTGTTGGACACCTCTCCAGTGTTTTCTGGCCCTGAGATATGGCCTACTACACCGCTGCCTGCTGAGAGCTGTGCTGCTGCAACACATCTGGCCGAACCTTCCATGCCCCATGCTACCCTTACCCCTGAGCCCATACAGCAGACCGGGTACATTGTCGTGTATCACCTGCCACTGTGGGTGGTGCTATTTCCCTATGAAGATGGCCAACCTTTTCCCCTGTTCTTGATGCTGGTTCCCTAAGGTTGCTGGTCATTTAAAGGGGGTGGAACTGACTACTACTGTACTTACTGTACCTGATTAAGACATTTGGTGATGTCCTTTCCCCGAATGACGCACCTTGTGAAGATGGAAGGTATGTCATGGAGCACATGTCTGTGACAATGACACTGAAATAAATGATTGGTTGGAGAAAGACTTTGTTGTATCTCTTCAAGGTATAGCCAATAATCAGGTATGGAAGGGAGTTCCTGGAAAGTGTACTTAGGTGCTCAGTTGTGTGTATGTTTGTGTGTGTGCGTGTGGGCGGGCGGGAAAGGGAGGACAGCCGTTGTTTAGCTATTCAATCGTCTTATTTCTTGGGGAAAGAAGCTTTCTTGGACCCTGTTGGTCAGAGACTTGATGCTCCGGTACCGCCTGCCGGTGGCAGAGAGATCAGTCCATGGCTGGTGTGACTGATGTCATTGGCAATTTTTTGTGCCTTCCTCAGTACCACCTGGTTTGAATGTCCTGAATGGCTGGAAGCTCACCCCCAGTGATGTGCTAGGCCGTCCGCACCACCCTTTGTAGGGCCTTGCGGTTGAGGGCGGTGCAGTTGCCATACCAGGCGGTGATGCAACCAGTCAAGATGCGCTCCGATGGTGCACCTGTAAAAGTTCTTCAGGATCTGAAGGGCCATGCCAAATCTCTTCAGCCCACCCCCTTTCCTGTAGTCCATGATCAGCTTCTTAGTCTTGCTGACGTTGAGGGAAGAGATTGTTGTGCTGGCACCACATTGCCAGGTCTCTGACGTCCTCTCTGTAGGCTGTCTCATCACCTTCGGTGGTCAGGCCCACCACTGTCGTGTCGTCAGCAAACCTGAGGATGCCGTTGGAGTCGTGCGTGGCCATGCAGTCGTGGGTAAACGGAGTACAGGAGGGGGCTAAACACACACCCCTGGGGGGGGCCCCCATGTTGAGGGTCAGCGTGGCGGAGGTGTTGTTGCCTTCCCTAACCACCTGGGGTCGGCCTGTCAAGAAGTCCAGGATCCAATTACAGAGGAAGGTGTTCAGTCCAAGGGGTCCCAATCTTAGGGACGAGCTTGGAGTGGACTATGGTGTTGAACACTGAGCTGTAGTCAATGAACAGCATTCTCACATAGGTATTCTCTTGTCTAGGTGTGAGAGGGCTGTGTGGAGTGCAATTGAGATTGTGTCATCCGTGGATCTGTCGAGGTGGTATGCACATTTTAGTGTGTCCAGGGTGTCTGGAATGATGGAGTTGATGTGTGCCATGACCAGCCTTCATGATTACAGATGTGAGTGCGACAGTCATTGAGGCAGGTTACTTTAGAATGAATTTGCGAAGCTCCCTGAGTGTTAAGGAGCCACCATCAAGTTATGTACAGACAGCCTGTTTCAGACAAACACCCGTAGACTGTGAATAATGTCTGGAGAGAACAGAGGTCGCACTCAGTAGAGTTGCATCATTCATGAACTCCTCAGCTGGGAAATGACACAACATTTGACTGTTGTTGACAAGTGGTCTGTAAAACGTGGTATTTTCTGCTACCAATTTAGCCTACAGAGAAATGAGCAGGTAGTTACACTATTTATTATACCAGTATTGCTGTTTTACTGTACATGTTGTCTAATGTTAGAGCCCTCTATGTTCACTTTGCAAGTTGAAAATTGTATTTTATAGTAACAATATCCACCATTCAATATAAATTATACTTTCACACACTAATTTCTCAACATCCAAGCACACAGTAGTAGAAAGTGATGACATCTTGTATTGTCATTACCGGTTCTCAACCATCATAGGACCATCAAAGGATCAACCATCATAGGATACCTTTTTCCATGTCCTTATTTTCCATTATGAAATACTGTTGTTCTCTGACAGAAATATATTTTGTGGCTATGAAACTATTGTGAAGGAATGAAAGTTTTCTCCACTTTTGAAAAGTCCAAAAACCCTATCTGCAATTTCGGCATGACTCATTCATTGGAGAATATTTTGCACAGGCTTTAAAAACAACTTTATGTGCTCATTGTGTGTTACCAACAAACTGTGAATTTAATACCAATGTACACTAACTGATACAGACCAGTAGTCAGTTGTGTTACCAACAAACTGAATTTAATACCAATGTACACTAACTGATACAGACCAGTGGTCAGTTGTGTTAAACCAATGGGACTGACTGACTGGAGCACAGGGAGAGCTGAGAGAGAAAGATTACAGGTTATGCGGTCACATACTGTTCAGTGTTTTTTATTACAATGCGACTGACCAGAGCCACAGACCACAGAAAACATATTGATGCTTGTTGTACATTTATGAAGTATTTGATACCATAATTTCAAATGTCTATGAAAAGTAATTTAAATAATATGATAGTTCTGTGTAGAAAAAGGCATGTTAAGGCCAGGCACCACACCCTATCACAATCAACTTTTTTCCAGTTACATGTAGACACAAATATGATACTTTTTTGTATTACAATATTTCTGAAATATTGTCTAAAACATGCACATTTTGTGTTCTCATTAAATTTGCACATATTTTCATAAACCACAAAATCAAAAATGTTCTGGATGAAGTCAGCCCAAATATTTTGGTTTCATTTTGTTAAAACACTCCAGGACCGGATTTACTTAGACCAGATTAAAGATAAATAATGTATCCATCTTTCTGTCTGTAGAAAATTAAAGACATGTACAGGTAACTGCCAAAATAAATTAAACAACATAAAATGTCTTAATAGGGCGTTGGGCCACTACGAGCCAGAACAGCTTCAATGCACCTTGATTCTACAAATGTCTGGAACATTCAAGTGAATGATGGCATAATGGGTGGACTGGCGGCCATTGCGAGTGTACCCATAAGAGCAAAGAATGAAGTAAAAGCAGGAAGTCCAACCATCAGTCTGTGCTGTGATTTGTTGATTCAATTCAAATAACATTTAAAAAGTGAATTCCATTCCATGAGCCAGTTAGCATCATCTGAATTAACATTATACATTACCATGGAAATGACTACATCACAAATGCCAGGGTTAGAGGTTCCAAGCCCGTTCTATTCATTCTCTTTTCTATGTGGTTAACGCTGTCTCAAGCGCTGCTCCAGAATCGCCCATAAGTGTGCAAGTGGGTTGAGATCAGAGTGGTATACACTACAAAGTAAGCTAGATCTACTCAGGCATTTTTAAAGCTATCCAGCTTCAGTTAGCTTCACATTCCAGCTCAGGCTTCATCCGTACTATGACTGTGGATATTGCTCATCTGCCTGCCGTTAACGCTAGCAGGCTTGTAACTATGCATGGCTAGTCAAATGCGTGACTATTCATTGAGCCAATGCTTAAACATCAATCCATGGGCGTGTCAGTGCCACATTTACATTTTTGCCGAAATCAACACGAAAGAAAAGTTATCTTGCCAATTCAGCAGGCTCTGCTGTGAAATGGGCTATTACAAGTGCCATTTTTATGTTATTACGTGCTTATCAATGCACAGGCACCTTTTCCCACATCTATCGATAAAATAATTTTATAAAGTCCTACAAAAGTTTTACTGTGCATGAACTTTCAAATGCATCCTGTCATTACTAAATGTGTGATGTGATGGGTATTTTAATATTACAACTTTTAAAACATTTGGTTAATAAAATATTATCAGTCATCTTCCTCAAATGAAGGGGATGATGATGCAATATTTTCAACAGGGAGGGAAGCTGATTTCGTTGGTTCTCAACTCATGGCTCAGTCACTTCATTTAGGGTAAGTATGGACCCTGGGCTAAGCTAAGGACCCTGGGACTAAACACCTCTTTCTGCAACTGGATCCTGGTAGCCAACAATACATCTGCCACACTGATCCTCAACATGGGGTCCCACAGGGGTGCGTGCTTAGTCTCCTCCTGTACTCCCTGTTCACCCACGACTGCGTGGCCAAGCGCGCCTCCAACACCATCATTTAGTTTGCTGACGACACAGCGGTGGTAGGCCTGTTCACCGACAACGATGAGACAGCCTATAGGGAGGAGGTCAGAGACCTGGCAGTGTGGTGCCAGGACAACAACCTCTCCCTCAATGTGAGCAAGACAAAGGAGATGATCGTGGACTATAGGAAAAGGAGGGCCGAACATGCCCCCATTCACATCGATGTGGCTGTAGTGAAGTGGGTCAAGAGTTTCTAGTTCCTTGGTGTCCACAACACCAACAAACTTTCAAACACACCAAGAAAGTCGTGAAGAGGGCACAACTTTCTTGACGAAAGACATTCCCCCTCAGGAGACTGAAAAGATTTGGCATGGGTCCCCAGATCCTTAAAATGTTCTACAGCTGCACTATTGAGAGCATCCTGACCGGTTGCATCACCGCCTGGTGTGGCAACTGCTCGGCATCCAACCGTAAGGCGCTACAGAGGGTAGTGCGTACAGCCCTATACATCACTGAGGCAAAGCTTCCTGCCATCCAGGACCTATATACTAGGCGGTGTCAGAGGAAGGCCCAAAAAATGACTCCAGTCACCCAAGTCATAGACTGTTCTCTCTGCGACCACACGGCAAGCGGTACCAAGTCTATGTCCGAAAGGCTCCTCAACAAGCCATAAGACTGCTGAACAATTAATCTAATGGCAACCTGGACTATTTGCTGCTACTCACTGTTTATTATCTATGCATAGTCACTTTACCCCTACCTACATGTACAAATTGCCTCGACTAACCTGTACCCCCGCACATTGACTCAGTACCGGTACACCCTGTATATAGCCTCATTATTGTTATTTTATTGTTACTTAATTTTTTTACTCTAGTATATTTATAAATATTGTCTTAACTTTAGTTTCTTAAAAATGCATTGTTGGTTAAGGGCTTGTAAGTAAGCATTTCACGGTAAGGTCTACCTACACCTGTTGTATTCGGCCATGGCATATGGTTTTACAGTGTTTTCATGCTCATCAAACCATTCAGGGACCAATCGTGCCCTGTGGATGGGGGCATTGTCACCCTAGCCATGGTAGCCAAAATAAGGACCATAAGCATAAGGACCCACACCTGTGTGGACGCATCTGCTTTCCATATACTTTGTATCCCTCATTTACTCGTTTCCAATATTTTGGCAGATACTTGTACATAAAAAGCATTTTTTGGAACATTTGTAATGTAGTCTATAATAAATATGTGACAAATCAACAATTCCCTCTGAGTAATTCCGGAGAATATATCTAAGGATAACCACACACACTTTGGTGAATTTAGATGCTTCTGAAGCTGAGGAAAATGAGTTGGACAGTGAAATCTGTCCAGTCTGACATTCGGGAAATGGCAGTTAAAGACAAGTACACTGAATTTTTTCAAATGCCTATTTTGACCCAACGACCATCTCTTCAAAGTAAATTACTAGATACAGTATAGTCCAGATTGTAATATTCTCTATGAAATGAGCTTTACAATGTGTGATTCAATGTAGTGAAATTATGGATGTATGTACATTTTAAAGTGATTCAAATTCATGAAATGTTGATGACGGTAGGATAAACAAAATAAGGAATACATTTACATTCGTTTTTTTCGTTTCATTTTTATGATCAAGCCCCTTAACCATGTGTGAGGGCACTACAGTTGTAACGTACAGAAGGCATGTGAATGGGGACATTGCAATGTTTTAAATAAAGCTACCTTCTCTTTAAATAGACATTTGTGATTATACAAAACACACCCGACATGTAACATTCATGATACACGGACTTGACAGATACTGTGTACTTTAAGGTTTTGTTTTTGCATTTAAGATTGCTGCTGAACATTAAGATGTGACAAACATTAGTAACACTTTATCAGGCACTTTGCTATGATACCGTGTCCCGTCCTGTCATATGTGATAAGACGCCTAACACCTTGAACCAGATTTGAGAACAGTTTCAATGTTTTGCCCTTACCCCATCTCACATTACTGATGACATGCCAACGGTAACTTAACTCTGGTTTAAGAAGTGCCTCCCTTAAAAGTTTCTTTTGCAGATATTTAACTTAACACTGTGACAGTAAGCTGCTCATAGAAAAATCACAAAATAATACTGATTGCCTTCAAATATGTTCGAGCCTTGATACATTCACAGGTCCAGTTGTCTCCCACACCCTAGTTGCAATTTCAATGGGTGCAGTAGTTTCAAGCTACGCATTGGTGGTGATGTATGAAGATGATTCTACTTCGGTCTACAACAGAATGTTCCTGTAGTTACCAGTCAAGTAAGGTTTTTTGAGTTATGTCTATAATGAAAGGGATGTTGCCAAGCCCCACTCTGCATTCTACATCCAGAAATACTGTAAACAAGTTAAAATTCATTTTCATACACCAACATACAATGCACCCATTATCGATCAATAACCGTTCCCTAATTTCAGAAAAAGTTCCATTTAGTGTGTTGATTTTTCCATTGTCTCACATTCACAAGTGACATGTGGGGTGTGTGAAATAGGACCTGGATGAGTTTGTGGTTTGTCCCATCAACCCATACTTTCTGATGTTTGAAATGACTCACACTTCCTGATGAACTGTAAGCTGAGTGAGTGAGTGTGCGTGCAGTCAGTCAGTCACACTGCCATCCCCATGCCCAGCAGAGTAACTCCCTCCAGTGGTGAAGGCAGAGGAGAGGCAGGGCAGGGAGATGATACAGACCCCTTGTCTGGGAAGGCACAGCACAGAGAGGCCTGTAGCAGACCGATGACCTCCATCCCTTTCAGAATCCCAGCCCCTCCATGAGTGAGACGGAGCGGAAGACCAAAGCCAGGAAGCCGGTCCCCAGCAGGTCTCCCAGGGCTGTCAGGTAGGGGATGGAAAAGTTGTCTGGGTCCAGACTCCTCCTCCACATCAGACGGACTATCAGGTCAGCCACATAGAGGAGGATGCCCACCTGGAGGAACATCCCATACAGACAGACAATCCATCACACAGCAGATCTGAATGAGAAGTCCATAAGTCCTTATACTTCAATAACTGTATAATGAAAAGTCTGTATGAGACTTTACCAAACTCCATCAGTGTACCAGTGACTGAGGGGTAGCAGGCGAGGGGATAGGGCGTACCTGGAGAAGGGCAGCAGACAGGTAGCAGACGATGAAAGTAACAGTGAGGGCAGTGTGGCCGCCTTGGAGCAGAGAGATGGTATAGAGGAAAACCAGGTGGCCCGGAACCACCAATAGGAACAACACCCTCGCTGACTTGGAGTTCACACCTGGAGAGACAAAGGCAACTAATGAATACTGTAGGTAGTTTTCTTATCTTGTTTAGTTACTGTGGAAGCACTGTCTGAAATGTAAATCTGTACAAATACTATGACAAAGAGAGGATAAATATAACAGGAATGGCAAGAGAGGGGTTCCAAATAGTAAAGTTCATATTTGCTAAATCACAAACAGAGAGGAAGTAACTGGCATATATTCTCCTTATTTTTTGTTTGTTACAGACATATCTACATGCAATCCATGACCCTCTATAGAAAGACAGAGTGGAGGAGCCTTTCCTGAGGTGAAGAAGGTAGTAAAGGGGCTGGGCCAGTGCTGTCTCATCTTATAGGGCAAGACTCCAGGCATGCTCCAGAAGTGAAGGTAGGTTGAGATCCGACTGGCCTGGATGGCCACCAAGTTTCCTCCGACACCTGAGGGGAAGCACAGAGCATGGAAAGAATATCAACCACACAAGTCTCCGATTATACAGTCACCTGCTTTTCCATTGAAATACGACTCTCTATATGTAAAACACATGTTGCCCACCACATGCTTTTGACTTCAAAAATTCCTGAGTATATCCTCATTATTTATTTAATTTGCAATTTGATTCATCAATTCCACATTGACAGATCCTGGCTTGTAGAGGTCTGCACGGGACAGATTTCATACCGCACCTGCCCGCTCCCGGTGGCTTTCTGTCGGACTCTCTTCTGCTCCCTGGTCTTGAACCCAACCGCAGTCCTGCAATGTTATTTCAGGCAGCTCGCTTGACAGCCATGGTTCCAGCAAGAGTGCGCCCTATACTATAGGTAATATCAAAATGCTCTAAAATAACCTAAGAAATAGGTTAGGTTAAATGACCAGAGATTTTCACGTAGCCCATTATATTAGGCGATCGGTATTACTGGGCTATATCGGCCAATATGCTAGACTAGACGTAGTTTGAAGAGAGCAGAGTTGGAGAGAGAGAAAGCGGACACTTGCACTTTCTCTTCAGCTACGTTTAGCATAGGCCTAATAGCCTACCTTTCAGGAGAGGGACACATTTCAGACGGACACAAATACGGGTGATCAATATTTATTTCTAGGCGATGTAGTAAACTATAAACTATTATGATTAGGCTATAGTTTACTACATTGCCTAGAAATAAATATTGATTGTGTCCGTCTGAAATTCGCCCCTCTCCTGAAAGGTAGGCTAAACGTAGCTGAAGAGAAAGTGAAAGTGTCCGCTCTCTCTCTCCAACTCTGCTCTCTTCAAACTACGTTATTTAGGAAGTTAATTCCCTGTAAAGATATCTACCCGTGCTTCTGCATAGGATATAGCCTCATACTCTATTTAATTGAGACCACAAGCACACCTGATATCGCACGCCCAACTAAGAGAGGTATCGCTACTGCACTTGAAGCTGCAAGATTAATGAGACCGGACACTTGCACTTTCTCACGAGCTATGTTTTGCATATAGGATATAGCCTACCTTTTAAGAGCGGGACGATTTGTAGACCGACTCGTTGGTTGAGGGCCCTCCACTTCTTTCCATTATCAATATTTATCTACCGACACTGTAAATTATGTAGCCTAATCATATTTAAGTTAATTTCCTTGCAAAGATACAATACATCACCAAAAGTATGTGGACACCCCTTGAAATGAGTGGATTCGGCTATTTCAGCCACATCCGTTGTTGACAGGTGTATAAAATCGGGCATTGGCAGTAGAATGGCCTTACTGAAGATCTCAGTGACTTAAAGGACCTTTCCAACAAGTCAGTTGTCAAATTCCTGCTCTGCTAGAGCTGCCCCAGTAAACTGTAAGTGCTGTTATTTTGAAGTGGAAATGTCTGGGAGCAATAAGTGGTAGGCCACACAAGCTCACAGAACGGGACTGCAGAGTACCCAAGCGCGTCTGTCCTCGGTTGCAACACTCACTACAGGGTTCCAAACTGCCTCTGGAAGCAACATCAGCACAATAACTGTTCGTCGGGAGCTTCATGAAATGAGTTTCCATGGCCGAGCAGCTGCACAAAAGCCTAAGATCACCATGCACAATGCCAAGCGTCGGCTGGAGTGATGTAAAGTTCGCTGCCATTGGACTCTAGAGCAGTGGAAACGCGTTCTCTGGATAGACAAATCTTGGTTTCGCAGATGGCAGGATAACACTACCTGCCCCAATGCATAGTGCCAACTGTAAAGTTTGGTGGAGGAGTAATAATGGTCTGGGGCTGTTTTTCATGGTTCGGGCTAGGCCCCTTAGTTCCAGTGAAGATAAATCATAACGTACAGCATACAATGACATTCTGTGCTTCCAACTTTGTGGCCACAGTTTGGGAAAGGCCCTTCCTTGCCTCAGACAATGTCCCTGTGTACAGGTCCATACAGAAATGGTTTGTCGAGATCAGTGTGGAAGAACTTGACTGCCTGGACAGAGGCCTTACCTCAACCTTTGGGATGAATTGGAATGCCGACTGCAAGCCAGGCCTAATCGCCCAACATCAGTGCTGCGACCTCACTAATGCTCGTGGCTGAATGGAAGCAAGTCCCCGCAGCAATGATCAAACATCTAGTGGAAAGCCTTCCCAGAAGAGTGGAGGCTGTTATAGCAGCAAAGGGGGACCAACTTCATATTAATGCCCATGATTTTGAGATGTTCGACGAGCAGGTGTCCACATACTTTGGTCATGCAGTGTAACTGCCACACTTTTCTCCGCCCATGCATAGGCAGTCTTCTCTATTTTATTGAGACCACACATATTGTAGCAATCTTTGATACATGATCCACGTTACAATTTCCACCAAGAGGTTTAACCCTATTGGTAGGATGTTTGCCTTTCATGCCAGAGACCAGGGTTTGCTTCCTGCCCCCTAAGTTTGCTACACTGGTGTCAGAAGTGGGATAGTGGCTGTGAGGCCATCAGAACACACGGGTGAAGTGTGAAGGGTCTTGAAAGAACACATAAGTGCTTGTAATATGCCTACAATAGGTAGGCACGTGCATACGATGCAGAAAGACGACGGTTTGCAAATAATCTGCGGGACAAAAACCCTATTCATCCCAAAGTTGTCTGTCTGGATCCAAAGGTGCAGCCCTCTTCCTGCTTGAGGTCTTGCCACTGTTGCCACCAAGTGGAGAAACAAATTGCTATTGATACATTTGTCTTACTTATTTTGATGTAAAAAATATTACCTTTATTTAACCAGGCAAGTCAATTAAGAACAAATTATTATTTACAATGACGGCCTGGCAATCCTGTGTGGACAGTGGCTACTGTTAACAGCACAAATGCGACAGCAAACAAACAGTAGATGTGTGTTTGTGTGCGTACAGGCATGTGTGTGGTGTGTGACGTGATTCTATGGTAACATCTACCAAAATACTGTTTTTGTCATATCCTATATCAAACACCAATACAGATGTGTATCTCAGACTTGACGAGACATTGGTAAAGTGCCGGGTAATAGTCATAGTACCAGGAGAGGGAAATTCTAACCACTGTGAGCAATATTTAACTGAGGTCCAAAGGCTATCCAATGCTCAGCGTCAGGCAGCCAATATCAGCCTGGGACACTGCCATTTGTGGGTAAGAACATCTGACCGTGTGCTCTTAAACACTCTCATTTGAAAGGATTTCCCAGCATGTGTCATTTATAGACAGTTAACTGACTGAGCCAGGCACATGAATGTCCCATGGTCGTTAATAACTCAACTCTCCCCTTTCCATCCTTGTATAATGTGTTCAGAGACCACTTTCTAGTTTCATTTAACCAAGATGAGTCCACTCACCATTTATGACGGGTGTAAAGACGGCCATCCCCTCAAAGTTAGGGTCGCTAACAGTCTTGTCCAATATGAGTCCCCCAAAACTAAAAAAGGTCATAATGAAAAACATCAGTCAAACATCTACTGATCAGATACATGTTTTTAAAAATATATAATAAAAATAATAATAATATATGCCATTTATCAGACACTTTTATCCAAAGCAACATACAGTCATGCGTTTTACGTATGGGTGGCCCCGGGATTCGAACCAACTATCTTGGCATTGCAAGCTCTATCAACGGAGTCATACAGGACCATATGATAAGGTTATGATAAGAATGATAAGGTGTCATGTGTGTCTTACCTGCTGATAGACATGGCTACGAGGACAGGCTGCCAGCCAGAGACGAGGACCTCCTTGATTTGAGGGCTCTTCCGGGCCACCACCACCCACAGAGGGATCAGAGCCAGGAAGAACACACACAACAGGGGAGACAGGTACCAGACGTCTACACAACAGAGAAAACACGTTAGAATAGTGTCCACAATGCACTGTTACCACTCTCCCACACAAATAGAACACAATTCATCTGACATAAGAGCACCTCCAAAATTGTTAGAAATGTTCTGATATTTAAACATTAAAGCCATTTTACTTTTACATGTTTAAATTGGGCTTTGTAAAAGTAGCTAACTGTATAGTTCGTGCAGACCACAGGCAAGAGATGAGTGGGAACTTACACTGAACAAAGGAATTAATGCAACAAGGTACAATTTAAACGATTTTACTGAGTTATAGTTCATATAAGGAAATCAGTGAATTAAAATAAATTCACTAGACCCCAATCTATGGATTTCACATGACTGTGAATACAGATATGAATCTGTTGGTCACAGATACTTTTTAGAAAAAAGTAGGGTCGTGGATCAGAAAACCAGTCCGTATCTGGTGTGACCTCCATTCGCCTCATGCAGCGCCACACATCTCCTTTGAATAGAGTTGATCAGCCTGTTGATTGTGGCCTGTGGAATGTTGTCCCACTCTTCTTCAATGGCTGTGCAAAGTTGCTTATTGGCTGTAACTGGAACATGCAGTTGTACACATCGATTCAGAGCATCCCAAACATGCTCAATGGGTGACATGACTGGTGACTATACAGGCCATGGAAGAACTGGGACATTTTCAGCTTCCAGGAATTGTGTACAGATCCTTGCAACATTATAATGCTGAAACATGAGATGATGGCAGTGGATGAATGGCACAACAATGGGCCTCAGTATCTCATCACGTTATCTCTGTGCACTCAAATTGCCATCGTAGCAAATGTCTGCCCATACCATAACCCCACCATGGGGCACTCTGTTCCCAACGTTGACATCAGCAAATCGCTCGCCCACGCCACGCCCTACATGCGGTCTGTCATCTGCCCAGTACAGCTGAAACCGGGATTCATATGTGAAGAGCACACTTCTCCAGCGTGCCAGTGTCCATCAAAGGTGAGCATTTGCCCACTGAAGTAATTCACAATGCCGAACTGCAATCAGGTCAAGACCCTGGTGAGTACGACGAGCACGCAGATGAGCTTCCCTGAGACGGTTTCTGACAGTTTGTGCAGAAATTATTTTGTTGTGCAAACCCACCCTCATCAGCTGTTTGGGTGGCTGATCTCAGATGATCCTGCAGGTGCAGAAGCCAGATGTGGAGGTCCTGGGCTGGCGTGGTTACACGTGGTCTGCGGTTTCGAGGCAGGTTGGACGTACTGCCAAATTCTCTAAAACTACGTTGAAGGCGGCTTTTGGTAGAGAACTTAACATTCAAGTCTCTGGCCTTCGTCCTCTGTTCTGGCTCCCTTATCGGTGGCTTCTAACTTGGTTTCAGATCTTCAGAACCCCCCCCTCATAGGAGCGTGAGGGTGTCTGAGACTCCATCAGGCCCCTCCATCAGCCACTATGGTTTCTACAGTTGGCTATGGTCCATCGGTCCTCACCGCCCATCAATCCTTGGGGGGTCTGCGAGGCCACTCAAGATGAAAGAGCGGCCGCACCTCCTCAGCCTTTGCACCAGCTGTGGTCCTCGGTTCCCGGGGCAAAACATCTAGGTCCCGGGAGGGGAAAAAAACCCTGTGCTAACGAGTACTGGACATTACAAGGCTTCTTCCTACCGTTCTACAACAGATGTCGGGGGTTGACACTGTCGTAGTCCATGTGCGGGTCAAATGACATTAGGAGGGCTAGCTCGGAACTGCTGAAAATTGATTTTAAAGAACTGATCCTAGCTCTGAAAGCAGACAATTATTTCAGGCCCAGTACCATCGTTGGGCCACAGCTGTGAGCGATTCAGCAGGCTACTGGCATTACATATCTGGCTAAAACATTACTGTAGCTCTGTTGGCATAACTTTTATCGATAACTTGGACACCTTCTTTGAAACAAAAGATGCTCTACAGGAATGACGAGGTCCATCCAAATCATCTTGTCCACGCATTTCAAGGCTGCGTTGAGACAATTACTTATCAATGACACAAGCCCTGCTCAGATAATCCCTACCATTGTGTCGCTGAGTTGTCATAGTGCTGCAGTAAGTGTAAATTGTCCCAGGAGCGTTGGAAGTCATAATGTAAGTAACCAAATTACAGTGTATCCGGAAAATATTCAGACCCCTTCTCCACATTATTATGTTACAGCCTTATTCTAAAATGGATTAAAGAAATAAAAATTCTCAAACTACACACAATACCCCCATAATGACAAAGCAAAAGACAGGTTTTCAGAAAGTTTGGTAAGATTATTAAAAATAGAAATATCTTATTTAGATAAGAATTCAGACCCTTTGCTATGAGACTCAAAATTGAGCTCAGCTGATTGGACATGATTTGGAAAGATCCCACAGTTGACAGTGCATGTCAGAGCAAAGCCAAAACCATGAGGTTGAAGGAATTGTCCGTAGAGCTCAGAGACAGGATTGTGTCGACGCACAGATCTGGGGAAGGGTACCAAAAATGTCTGCAGCATTCAAGGTCCCCAAGAACACAGTGGCCTCCATCATTCTTAAATGGAAGAAGTTTGGAATCAGCAACTCTTCCTAGAGCTAGCTGCCCGGCCAAACTGAGTAATCGGGGGAGAAGGGCCTTGGTCAGGGAGGTGGCCAAGAACCCGATAGCCACTCTGGCAGAGCTCCAGAGTTCCTCTGTGGAGATGGAAGAACCTTCCAGAAAGACAACAATCTCTGCAGCACTCCACCAATCAGGCCTATGGTAGAGTGGCCAGACGGACGCCACTCCTCAGTAAAAGCGTGGCCAGACGGACGCCACTCCTCAGTAAAAGCTTGGCCAGACGGAAGCCACTCCTCAGTAAAAGCGTGGCCAGACGGAAGCCACTCCTCAGTAAAAGCGTGGCCAGACGGAAGCCACTCCTCAGTAAAAGCGTGGCCAGACGGACGCCACTCCTCAGTAAAAGCGTGGCCAGACGGAAGCCACTCCTCAGTAAAAGCGTGGCCAGACGGAAGCCACTCCTCAGTAAAAGCGTGGCCAGACGGAAGCCACTCAGGAGAGCTCCAGAGTTCCTCTGTGGAGATGGGAGAACCTTCCAGAAGGACAACGATCTCTGCAGCACTCCACCAATCAGGCCTATGGTAGAGTGGCCAGACGGAAGCTACTCCTCAGTAAAAGCGTGGCCAGACGGAAGCCACTCCTCAGTAAAAGCGTGGCCAGACGGAAGCCACTCCTCAGTAAAAGGCACATGACAGCCCACTGGGAGTTTGCCAAAAGGCTCCTAAAGGACTCTGACCATGAAAAACAAGATTCTCTGGTCTGATGAAACGAAGATTTAACTCTTTGGCCTGAATGCCAAGCGTCATGTCTGGAGGAAACCTGGCACCATCCCTACGGTGAAGCATGGTGGTGGCAGAATCATGCTGTTGGGGTGTTTTTCAGCAGCAGGGACTGGGAGACTAGTCAGGATCGAGGGAAAGATGATCGGAGCAAAGTACAGAGAGATCCTTGATGAAAATCTGCTCCAGAGCACTCAGGACCTCAGACTGGGATGAAGATTCACCTTCCAATAGGACCCTAAGCACACTGCCAAGACAATGCAGGTGTTGCTTCGGGACAAGTCTCTGAATGTCCTTGAGTGGCCCAGCCAGAGTCTGGACTTGAACCCAATCGAAAATCTCTGGAGAGACCTGAAAATAGCTGTGCATCAATGCTCCCCATCAAACCTGACCGAGCTTGAGAGGATCTGCAGAGAAGAATGTGAGAAATTTCCAAATACAGGTGTGCCAAGTTTCTAGCATCATACCCAAGAAGACTCGAGGCTGTAATCGCTGCCAAAGGTGCTTCAACAAAGTACTGAGAAAAAGGGTCTAAATACTTATGTAAATGTGATATTTCAGTTAATTATAAAATGCACAACAATTTACAAAAAACTGTTTTTGCTTTGTCATTATCGGGTGTAGATTGATGGGGGAAAAACAAATTAAAATGTAGGAAGCTGCTATAGACCACCAAGTGCTAAAAGTCAGAATCTGGATAATATGTGTGAAATGCTTGATTATGTGTGTGATGTCAACAGAGAGGTATATTTTCTGGGTGACCTAAATATTGACTGGCTTTCATCAAGCTGCCCATTCAAGAAAAAGCTTCAAACTGTAACCTGGTTCAGGTTATCAATCAAGCTAACAGGGTATTTACAAACAGCACAGGAATTAAATCCACATGTATTGATCACATATTTGCTAATGCTACAGAACTCTCCTGTAAAGCAGTAGCCAAATGCATTGGATAGAGTTATCACAATTATGGTAGACATATCTAGGAAATCCAAAGTTACAAATTCTGGACCTAATATTGCGTATAAGAGTTCCTACAATTAGTTTTTGTAGTGATTCCTAAATTGATGTAAAGAATATTTGCTGGTCTGTGTGTGTAATGAGGAGCTTTCAGACCCTTCAAATGACACATTTATGAAATTGCTTACTCCAGTTACTAATAAGCATGCACCCATTAAGAAAATAACTGTAAAAACTGTTAAATCCCCATGGATTCATGAGGAATTTAAAAATGTTATGGTTGAGCGGGATGAGGCAAAAGGAATGGCAAATAAGTCTGGCTGCATAACCGATTGGCAAATCTACCTCAAATTGAGAAATCATGTCACTAAACAGAAACAAAAAAGAAGCGGAAACTATACTAATGAAACAAAGATATATAAAGGATTATAGTAAAAAGCTTTGGAGCACCTTAATTAAATAAAATGTTGGGCAAAAAGGCAAACTGAATCAGATGGCTCATTCATCACAAAACCCTCTGATACTGCCAACAACTTCAAAACATGTTTCATTGGCAAGACTAGCAAATTTAGGCATGCAGCAACAAACGCCGAACCTACGCATCCAAGTATAACTGACCAAATTATGAAAGACAAGCACTGTAATTTTAAATTCCATAAAGTAAGTGTGGAAGAGGTGAAAAAAACATTGTTGTCAACCAACAATGACAAGCCACTTGGGTCTGACAACTTGGATGGAAAATTACTGAGGATGATATTTCCACTCCTATTTGCCATCTCTTCAATCTAAGTTTACAAAAAAGTGTGTGCCCTCAGGCCTGGAGGAAACAAAAGTAATTCCGCTACCCAAGAATAGTAAAGCACCCTTTACTGGCTCAAATAGCCGACCAATCAGCCTGTTACCAACCCATAGTAAACTTTTGGAAAACATTTTGTTTGACCAGATACAATGCTATTTCACTGTAAACAAACAAACTATAGACTTTCAGCACTCTTTTAGGGAAGGACATTCAACAAGCACAGCACTTGACAAATGACTGAGGATTGGCTGAGAGAAATTGGTGATAAAAATATTGTGGGAGCTGTTTTGTTAGAGTTCAGTGCGGCTTTTGACGTTATTGATTATAGTCTGCTGGTGGAAAAACATGTGTTATGGCTTTACACCCCTCGCTATAATGTGGATAAAGAGTTACCTGTCTTAAAGAACACCCTCAGTGTTCTGTTATGGTAGCCTCTCCAACATAACTGTGGTAAAATCAGGCATTCCACAGGGAAGCTGTCTAGGCCCCTTACTTTTTTCAATATTTACTAATGCCCCGCCACTGGGTCTGAATAAAGCCTGTGTGTCTATGTATGCGGATGACTCAACACTATACATGTCAGCTACTACAGTGAGTGAAATCACTGCAACACTTCACAAAGAGTAACAGTCAGTTTCAGAATGGGTGGCAAGAAATCAGTTAGTCCTAGCATTGTATTTGGGACAAATCATTCACTAAACATTAAACCTCAACTAAATATTGTAATGAATAATGTGGAAATTGAGCAAATTGAGGAGACTAAACTGCTTTGAGTAACGCTGGATTGTAAACTGTTATGGTCAAAACATATTGATGCAACAGTAGCTAAAAATAGGAGAGGTCTGTCCATAATAAAGTGCTGCTCTGCCTTCTTAACAACAAACAATATCAACAAGGCAAGTCCTACAGGCCCTAGTTTTCCTACAGGCCCTATAATATGCATGTCAACCTCGCATGGCTCAAAGTAGATGAGAGATTGACTTCATCACTACTTGTTTTTGTAAGAAGTATTGACATGTTGAATGCACCGAGCTGTCTGTTTAAACTACTAGCACACAGCTCGGACACCCATGCATACGCCACAAGACATGCCACCAGAGGTCTCTTTACAGTCCCCAAGTCCAGAACAGGCGCATAGTACTACATAGAGCCATGGATACATGGAACTCTATTCTACATCAAGTAACTCAAGCAAGCGGTAAAATCTGATTTAAATAACAGATAAATGGAACAGCGAGGACTATGAAGAGTCACACACAGGTAAAAACACACACATACAAAAACACACATAACATGCACAATATACACACACGTACATCTGGATTGTGAGTTCTAGTATTGACTTGTGGCCGGAGGGCACACACTTAATGTATTGTGAAATCTGTTGTAAAAATGTATTTTAATGTTTAAAAATTGTAATATAATGTATATTACTGCCTTCATTTTTGCTTGACTCCAGGAAGAGTAGCTGCTGCCTTGGCAGATCCATAATAAATACAAATACAACTACAAACTGCTCTGGTGGACATTCCCGCACTCAGCATGCCAATTGCACGCTCCCTCAAAACTTGAGACATCTGTGGCATTGTGTTGTGTGACAAAACTGTCCTATTGTCCCCAGCACAAGGTGCGCCTGTGTAATGATCATGCTGTTTAATCAGCTTCTTGATATGCCACACCTGTCAGGGGGATGGATTATCTAGGCAAAGGAGAAATGCTCACTAACAGGGATATAAACAAATATGCAACATTTCAGAGAAATAATATTTTTGAGCATATGAAAAAATGTCTGGGATCTTTTATTTTAGCTTATGAAACATGGAACCAACACTTAACATGTTACATTTATAAGTTTGTTCAGTGTAACTTCTGACCTCTGCCGGTTCTGAATAATACTACCACAATAATTTGCTTAAATAGTTATTTACCCAGATACATGCACTCTACTGACTCTATTAATTGTTTAATTACTGCCATATTTTTTTAGTGTATTGTTTTTGTAATTTTTACCCCCATTTTGTGATTACAATCTTCTTTCATCGCTGCAACTACCCAACGGGCTCGGGAGAGGCGAAGGTCGAGTCATGCGCCCTCTGAAACATGACCCGCCAAACCGAGCTTCTTAACACCCACTCGCTTAACCCTGAAGCCAGCTGCACCAGTGTTGGCGGAAACACCGTTCAACTGACGACCTAAGTCAGCCTGCAGGCACCCGGCCCACCACAAGTAGTCACTAGAGTGTGACAAGCCAAGTAAAGCCCCCCTGGCCAAACCCTACCCTAACCCGGACGACGCTGGGCCAATTGTACCTGGGATCGATCCCCAGGCTGTAGTGACGCCGCAACACTGCGGTGCAGTACCTTAGACCGCTGCACCACTCGGGAGGCCCTAATGACTGATTTCTAATTAAAAGTTGAATTAAACCCTTCATCCATTATTATAATGCCATACCTCGGTACTGGTAGAGTATAGTACTGACTCCAGCCAGCAGGGACAGTGTGATTAGATCTCCCAGACTGGCAGCGATGGGTGTGGCCACATTGTCTGGGTTGATGCCCACTTTCCTGGCGCCAATGATCACCCCAATCATTACCAGACCTATGGAGGGAGGGAGAGAGAGGGACGGAGGGAAGGAAGGAGAGAGGGAAGGGAGGTAGAGCGAGGGATGGAGAAGTGAGAGAGGG
Organism: Oncorhynchus mykiss; assembly: GCF_013265735.2. NCBI lineage: Eukaryota > Metazoa > Chordata > Actinopteri > Salmoniformes > Salmonidae > Oncorhynchus > Oncorhynchus mykiss. Next base: position 38,402,772 of record NC_048580.1, on the reverse strand, counting down.
GGTGACTGTGAGCACAACCGTTAACAGATACTACGGTCAAGACATTTGGAATGTCAATCTAATAAAGACACCCTGAGGGTGAACGCACCTAGAGACAGTGCTGCCACGAATGCAGTGATGATGCTGCTGGCACAGAGCACAGCAGCTTGGTCCAGCTCCACCCCACCTCTAGACATGGCCCCCAGTAATATGGCTGCCACGGCAGCCAGGAAACCCACCACCGTGGCCTGAACCTGTGGAGAGAATCGATCTTCATATCCCCTGGGTCCATCCATCACATCTAATGTACCTTATGGGCTCTGGCTACCTTCATTATTATGCCTTGGATAATGTGTGACCAAGAGCTACAGTGCCTTGCGAAAGTATTCGGCCCCCTTGAACTTTGCGACCTTTTGCCACATTTCAGGCTTCAAACATAAAGATATAAAACTGTATATTTTTGTGAAGAATCAACAACAAGTGGGACACAATCATGAAGTGGAACGACATTTATTGGATATTTCAAACTTTTTTAACAAATCAAAAACTGAAAAATTGGGCGTCAATCAACTTGTTGTTGATTCTTCACAAAAAAATACAGTTTTATATCTTTATGTTTGAAGCCTGAAATGTGGCAAAAGTTCGCAAAGTTCAAGGGGGCCGAATACATTCGCAAGGCACTGTATCTTGACCTCTTCCTAACCTTGGACGAGTCTAACACAGCTGTTTTTACGGTGATCCTGTTGATCCTCGAGGTCAAGTTAGGCACTGTAACTGTAGCCCAAGGTTGTCTTTCAGATTTGGATATAAAAGGCCAAGTTGTGCCGTGGAAGACTTATGTTCATCTTCCTGTCTGCCTGTCTCCCAATAAATCAATTGGAGATTACCTGAATGAGAGCCAGGTTGCTGCACACCATCGTCCACTGATGCTTGGGGTCATCCATCTGTCCAGTGTTAGCCTAAACAAGAGAGCTCATCATTAGTACAGCATACACCAACATCAAACTTTGGCTTTTCAACAAGAGCGTTGCATTTGATTATGTGTGGGGAAATGTGTGTTTATTTACACTTTGACACTAGCCCCTAGGAGTTAGCAAGAGAGCATAGAGAGACCAGGCCACTTTGCCGTCCTACTTGGGCTAATACTACGTACTATATACAATAGTATGCGGTCCTATGTAGCTCAGTAGCCGGTAGAGCATGGTGCTTTGAACGCCAGGATAGTGGGTTCGATTCCGTACATAAAATGTATGCAAGTATGACTATTAGGATTAAAGCATATTCTAAATGGTATACTGTATATTGTTATATTTATATTAGGATGCTGAAGATGTTGACCTCATCCCGTCAGTAGAGGATGCCTGTTTATTCTTTAAAAGTGCTTTCCTCACCATCTTAAATAAGCATGCTCCATTCCCAAAAAAATTACAACCAGGAATAGATATAGCCCTTGGTTCACTCCAGACCTGTTTGCCCTTGACCAGCACAAAAACATCCTGTGGCGTTCTGCATTAGCATCGAATAGCCCCTGTGATATGCAACTTTTCAGGGAAGTTAGGAAAGCAAAGGCTAGCTTTTTCAAACAGAAATTTGCATCCTGTAGTACAAACTCAAAAAAGTTCTGGGACACTGTAAAGTCCATGGAGAATAATAGCACCTCCTCCCAGCTGCCCTCTGCACTGAGGCTAGGAAACACTGTCAATACCGATAAATCCACTATAATTGAGAATTTCAATAAGCATTTCTCTACGGCTGGCCATGATTTCCACCTGGCTACCCCTATCCCGGTCAACTGCCCGGCACCCTCCACAGCAACCCGCCCAAGCCCCCACCATTTCTCCTTCACCCAAATCCAGATAGCTGATGTTCTGAAAGAGCTGCAAAATCTGGACCCCTACAAATCAGCCGGGCTAGACAATCTGGACCCTCTCTTTCTAAAATGATCTGCCAAAATTGTTGCAACCCCTATTACTAGCCTGTTCAACATCTCTTTTGTATCGTCTGAGATTCCCAAAGATTGGAAAGCTGCCGCGGTCATCCCCCTCTTCAAAGGGGAGACACTCTAGACCCAAACTGCTACAGACCTATATCTATCCTACCCTGCCTTTCCAAGGTCTTCGAAAGCCAAGTTAACAAACAGATTACCGACCATTTCGAATCCCACTGTACCTTCTCCGCTATGCAATCTAGTTTCAGAGCTGGTCATGGGTGCACCTCAATCACGCTCAAGGTCCTAAACGATATCATAACTGCCATCGATAAGAGACATTACTGTGCAGCCGTGTTCATCGACCTGGCCAAGGCTTTCGACTCTGTCAATCACCACATTCTTATCGGCAGACTAAACAGCCTTGGTTTCTCAAATGACTGCCTCGCTTGGTTCACCAACTACTTCTCTGACAGAGTTCAGTCTGTCAAATCGGAGGGCCTGTTGTCCGGACCTCTGGCAGTCTCTATGGGGGTGCCAAAGGGTTCAATTCTCGGGCCAACTCTCTCTCTCTGTATACATCAATGATGTCGCTCTTGCTGCTGGTGATTCTCTGATCCAACTCTACGCAGGTGACACCATTCTGTATACATCTGGCCCTTCTTTGGACATTGTGTTAACTAACCTCCAGACGAGCTTCAATGCCATACAACTCTCCTTCCGTGGCCTCCAACTGCTCTTAAATGCAAGTAAAACCAAATGCATGCTCTTCAACCAATCGCTGCCCACACCTGCCCGCCCGCCCAGCATCACTACTCTGGACGGTTCTGACTTAGAATATGTGGACAACTACAAATACATAGGTGTCTCGTTAGACTGTAAACTCTCCTTCCAGACTCACATTAAGCATCTCCAATCCAAAATTAAATCTAGAAATGTCTTCCTATTTCACAACAAAGCATCCTTCACTCATGCTGCCAAACATACCCTCGTAAAACTGACCATCCTACCAATCCTCGACTTTGGCGATGTCATCTATAAAATAGCCTCCATCACTCTACTCAACAAATTGGATGCAGTCTATCACAGTGCCATCCATTTTGTTACCAAAGCCCCATACACTACCCACCACTGCGACCTGTACGCTCACGTGGTACGCTCTCGTCACCAAACCCACTGGCTACAGGTTATCTACAAGTCTCTGCTAGGTAAATCTCAGCTGACTGGTCACCATAGCAGCACCCACTCGTAGCACACGCTCCAGCACGTAGTTGTCACTGGTCACCCCCAAAGCCAATTCTTCCTTTGGCCGCCTCTCCTTCCAGTTCTCTGCTGCCAATGACTGGAACGAACTGCAAAAATCACTGATGCTGGAGACTCACATCTCCCTCACTAGCTTTAAGCACCAGCTGTCAGAGCAGCTCACAGATCACTGCACCTGTACATAGCCCATCTGTAAACAGCCCATCTTTCTATCTCAGTTGAATTTAATTGCTATATTGTAATTACTTCGCCACCATGGCCTATTTATTGCCTTAACTCCCTTATCTTTCCTCATTTGCACTCACTGTATATAGACATTTTTCTTTTTTTTCTACTGTATTATTGACTGAATGTTTTGTTTATTCCATGTGTAACTCTGTGTTGTTGTCTGTGTCACACTGCTTTGCTTTATCTTGGCCAGGTCGCAGTTGTAAATGAGAACTTGTTCTCAACTAACCTACCTGGTTAAATAAAGGTGAAATAAATAAAAAAATACTGTATTTATTTATTTTGCTCCTTTGCACCCCTGTATTTCTACTTTATTGCCTTACCTCCCTTTTCTTACCTCATTTGCACACACTGTATATAGATTTTCTTCAACTGTATTATTGACTGTATGTTTTGTTTATTCCATGTGTAACTCTGTGTTGTTGTATGTGTCGAACTGCTTTGCTTTATTCTTGGCCAGGTCGCAGTTGTAAATGTGAACTTGTTCTCAACTTGCCTACCTGGCTAAATAAAGGTGAAAAAAAAAAATGTTTAAATGTGGACTCACTGCAGTGGAGAGGCGAGCAGCCAGGGTCATCTCCAGGTTGCCCTTCAGTCCCACCAGAGCTGGAACCAGGATGAAAATCTCTGTGATGACCTTAAACACCTCCCAGTGCTGAAACACACAGAAATCATCATCAACTGTATCCTTTCAGCCAGACCACAACAGGGATAAACACTTATATTGTCCTTAAATACAACCATCACCCCAACGCAAAAAAAAAATCATCCAACACCAGCAGCCCTTCTTTCAATTGTAAACTGTGATCTTCAAAATTAAATATTAATCTCAAATTTTACTTGAGTTTAATCTCAGTGATATATTGGCAACTATTTTGTCAGATAGACTTTGTCAGACAGAAAATTAAAATAGCTTAATTGAGTGTCTAAGAGTTCCTCTTGACAACGTGTCTACAAACCCCCTACTGAAGATCTAAAAATAGAGGCATGTATAAATAAACAGATAAGTCAGCGTTGCCAGGATGGGGGTGGGGTAGGTTATTTTTAAACGCCGCTCTCAAGTTCTTCTCAAATGTCGACTAAAGGCTGTCACATATCTTGGTGAAGCGTCCCATTTCATTTTGCCTCCACTGGTCGGCGGTCCAGAGCCCTAGCTCCAGCTCAGAGCTCCGACTCTGTGGCCAAATTGGCACCCTAGTCCTTATATAAAATGCACTACATAGGGAATAGGGTGTGGGGGCTGTGCTTTGGCAAAGTGGGTGGGGTTATATCCTTCCTGTTTGGCCCTGTCCGGGGGTGTCCTCGGATGGGGCCACAGTGTCTCCTGACCCCTCCTGTCTCAGCCTCCAGTATTTATGCTGCAGTAGTTTATGTGTCGGGGGGCTAGGGTCAGTTTGTTATATCTGGAGTACTTCTCCTGTCCTATTCGGTGTCCTGTGGGAATTTAAGTGTGCTCTCTCTAATTCTCTCTTTCTCTCTCTCTCTCGGAGGACCTGAACCCTAGGACCATGCCTCAGGACTACCTGACATGATGACTCCTTGCTGTCCCCAGTCCACCTGGCCGTGCTGCTGCTCCAGTTTCAACTGTTCTGCCTTATTATTATTTGACCATGCTGGTAATTTATGAACATTTGAACATCTTGGCCATGTTCTGTTATAATCTCCACCCGGCACAGCCAGAAGAGGACTGGCCACCCCACATAGGCTGGTTCCTCTCTAGGTTTCTTCCTAGGTTTTGGCCTTTCTAGGGAGTTTTTCCTAGCCGCCGTGCTTCTACACCTGCATTGCTTGCTGTTTGGGGTTTTAGGCTGGGTTTCTGTACAGCACTTTGAGATATGGGGCGGCAGGGTAGCCTAGTGGTTAGAGCGTTGGACTAGTAACCGGAAGGTTGCGAGTTCAAACCCCCCCAGCTGACAAGGTACAAATCTGTCGTTCTGCCCCTGAACAGGCAGTTAACCCTAGGCCGTCACTGTAAATAAGAATTTGTTCTTAACTGAAATAAAGGTTAAATAAAAACTCAAATATATAAATAGATTTGATTTGATTATGTCAGCCAACCGCCCTCTCTCTCTCTCTATACAATGAAAGCCTCCCCAGACCAACCTTTCCCACCTCCAAATCTGATTTGTATGGCAATGGAAGGTGGAGAAAGAGTTCAAAACTGATATCCAAAATAGAGAGAGGATATAAACAGAAACCCAGTTTGGATTATCATGAAAAACTGATAAGCAAATCATAAGTCATTGTCCATCTTTCCAGTGACTAAAATGGCTATTTCCCAGAGGGGTTACAAAACAATTCTCCCAGATGTCCTGCTGGCCTTTAATGATCTGACCATTTTGATTCCTATCAAACTACATAAAAATATGACTATAATAGGTTACACACACACACACACACACACACACAGAAGTAGGAGGAGATAGGAAGCCCATCACATAGATCCATACTTGAACAATATCCATGATGATGCCAGCGGAGACCATTCCCAGTCCAGCCACCAGGTATGGCAGCAGCACCTGGGCTGCGATCTGCCAGGAGCTCTCAGGCAGGAAGCCATGGGCAGAGCGGGTCAGCTTACAGGTGAAGCCACGCAACTTCTTCCCCTGGTAGCACAGCTCCAGTTCCAGCCGAGTCACCACCATGATTGTACACACTTACCCCATTACTCAAACGCTTGACTGGTAGGGATAAAGGGCCGGGGGGTGGACAGTGACAGCCTGAGATCCACAGACAAGTACTTGGTTCTTTCGCCAGTAGGCACCACAAGCTAGTGTCTCTGCCGCTTACCTCACAGGTGGGAGCTTGACTTCACTGCAATGTTGCTTTCTGTGATTCATGAAAGGTCATTACAACAAAGCTGGTGACTATGAAGTAGTAACAATGGACCCTGAAAAGTGGGTGAACTTGATTAAAGTCCTCTTAAAGTTAGGCGTTGTTCTTGTTCTGTCCTCGCCATGTCCTTGACCTTAGAATACTCCTTTACCCCAGAAGAAATGAGAGTGAATGGAACAAACTCAGAAAACCCCAACAGTCTAGTCCTTTGATGCGTCAGTCCTGGTGAGGGGTCCAGATGTCACTAGAGTGATCACTCTCTCCATCATATGATACACCAACAGCTTGCAGGCTCCATCTTACTACCTCACAAACAAACAATTAACCTATACCAAGAGGCTTTCACTCAATCCCCGGTCCTTGAGAGAGAAGAGAAAGAGGCAGCAGGTGCAGTTGATCCTTCTGCCCTATTAGATGCTCCTGTTCCATTTGTTTGACTTTTCGATGGTCCTTTGCTGGCTCTCTGACAGGAGAAGTGTTCTCTGTGTCCTCTGAGAAAACGGCAACGCAGTAGGTTCCTGGAGACTCATTCACCATCAAGGCAGGCATCTGCAGGGGGAGGGCTGTCTGTCTGCGCCACAGTCATTCAGGAGGATGACCGGCTTACAGACTGAGACACACTCTCTCTAATCCTCCCTCTCTCTCTCTAGTGTCGTGACTCACTCACTCCATGCTCCCTCTCCCTCTTAAACGCACAGTTTATCCCCCCTCCGACTTTCCTCTCGTTATTCTAGCACACAGAGTCTCTTTCCGCTTTGGTTGTAGTAACAGGTTCAAGTCCTGTCAGAAACATATGTCAGGGACCTGCTCTTTACTCTAACTGGTGGGCTGGCTTTGCTCCTCTCTGGGTGTCACCCCATTTCATGAGACCACTTGGTATCTGCCCCTCTCGTATCCTCCCTCAGTCCTTATTTTCATGCCCCTCTGCTCAGGCTGCCTCTGTCTATCCCTCTGCATGCTGTGACTGTCTCTTTATGTTAGGGCATCCTACCACTTCCCTCTCTGCCGTCAGCAGTATACGTAGAGCTGATCTCACCGCTGTGTTTCCCCTAAACCACATGCACGATGCGGAGGGACGGAAAGAGAAGGCGAGACAGAGAGGGAGAGAGAGGAAGCGAGAGCCAGCATCTGATTACTCACCGGTGGGTAAGCCGGCTGCCAAATGCCAGGGACGACGGGCAGAGTAGAGGACAAAGCCAGCGCCATGCAGCATCAGAGCAGTGATTCAGCGAAAGAGACATGCAATGAGCCATACTTCAGCAGCATACCAACCCTCTCCTGTTGACACTTCTCTTTACTCTTCTAATCCAATAATGTTGAAATCATGGAATGCTTCAATCTAATAAAATATGCATCACATTCACAACCACCCTGAATATTAGATATATTGCCCAGCCCAACTTTAAGGACACAATGCATAACCTAAACCTAAAGTATGCCAACTTCTTGCATACTAACATTATGTTTTGTCCCTGAATCCCATTTATTTCTAAACAACACCTAGCCCATGTTGATTCCTTCTTGATTCACTGCACTGCCACTGACTGTCATTCGCTTTTGAGCACTTTGGAGCTTTAGGGCACTAGATGGTAGCCTCGTACAAACCATCCTGATCTCGCAAGCTTACTGTCTGTTTCGCTAGCGAACATATATGTAAGCTTGCGAGATCAGACGGCTTTGCCAGTCTAACTAGATGACACAATTGGGGTGGACATCTTGAACCTTTGAATAAATTAGTTGAAAATGCATTTCCCCAAAGGTATCAAGGAATTAGAAGAAAAAAATTGAAACTAAAGCTGTAACCAGCTGGTTGTCCTCCAAACACTGTCAAAAACAGTCAAAAACCTAATGCATATTTAGCAAGGTCTTGAAGGGTTAAACACATTTCGAGCTGGATCTACTTTGGACTGATGTCCATTATAGCAAAACAGCATTATAGCAAAACAAATGACATGTTTTAACCAATCTGAGTGGCATGTTTTTTTAAGGTAATTTATGTTTTAAGAATCAATATTGAAGTGTTAATACACTTTTATTCCTTTGGAAGTATGAATTATGTCCTCAAATACTGATGAGATTAGACACACCAATATGTTGGCATTATTACTTGATAGATCATCCAACAGAGTAAGTGTAAGTGACTGCCTACTGTATATACTTCATAGTCATGTGATGCATTCACTCGAACATGAGAAGGCTGGATATCGGGGTTCAAGACAACATTGAGCACTCACCTGGACACTGTCCAGCACCATCCCAGCCATCACCATCCCCATCCCAGCCAGCAGATAGGGAAACAGCACCTGGAGACCGATGAAAATGGACGACTCTTCTTCCACCTTGGCCACGGCCACCTTCTCCTCCACAGCCTTCTTGACGGGCTGGATGGGGGGCAATAATGGCAGCTCATCTTGCCCATCTAAGGTTCCCGCCTTGGGGCTGGCACTGCCACCTTGGCCTTTCCCCTTGCCCTTTGACTTGGACTTCTTGGACTTCCCCTTCCTCTGGTGTACCTCCCCTTCTGGCATGGTGGTGGTGGATGTGATGTCTTACACTGAAGAGAGATAACACGTTCCACACAAAGGTAATCAATAGTCTTACATATCATGCACCAAACCTGCTTGCTAGATACAGTGACATAGGGCAAATTGTAATATGTCTTGCATTGGCACTGGCATGCTCCAGCACGATGGCAACATTGCAGAAACATCCCAGTAAGCAAACTCATGATGAAAATACCTATTTTAGACGTCTTTTCCTGCCATTGACGTCATGTGCATTTTAGTGGCTGAAAGAAAGGTGAAAATAAAGACTTTTCTGGATGTCGAATATATATATTATCTGAACATCAAAAATATATATTTTCCAGACTATAAATAAATATGCATTTTTAGAACATTGAAAAGATGTCCATTTCGGATGTTGAAAAAACGTATTTTCGGGACGTTCAAAATACGTAATTTACAGATCAAAATATGTAATTTCGGTCATTGATTTTTATGGCCAAATTTCAATTGCACATAATTAGTAAGCATTATATCACAATAATATTTTTTCAAGCCTCTTAATATAGGAATGACGAGCCAACTGAAGAATGCACCAAAATATTTATTATTGCTCCCATCTACCACATGCACTTACACTACCGTAAGTTTGGGGTCACTTAGAAATGTCCTTGTTTTTGAAAGAAAAGCAGTTTTCTTGTCTAGTAAAATAACATCAAATTGATCAGAAATATGTAGACATTGTTAATGTTGTAAATGTCTACTGTAGCTGGAAACAGCAGATAAAAAAAAAAATTGAATATAGGTGTACAGAGGTCCATTACCAGCAACCATCACTCCTGTGTTCCAATGGCACCTTGTGTTATCTAATCCAAGTTTATCATTTTAAAAGGCTAATTGATCATTAGAAAAACATTTTGCAATTATGTTAGCACAGGTGAAAACTGTTGGTCTGATTAAAGAAGCAATAAAACTGTCCGTCTTTAGATTAGTTGAGTATCTGGAGCATCAGCATTTGTGGGTTCGTTTACAGGTTCAAAATGGCCAGAAACAAATAACTTTCTTCTGAAACTCGTCAGTCTATTCTTGTTCTGAGAAATTAAGGCTATCCCATGTGAGAAATTGCCAAGAAACTGAAGATCTCGTACAACGCTGTGTACTACTCCCTTCACAGAACAGCGCAAACTGCCTCTAACCAGAATAGAAAGAGGAGTGGGAGGGATGCTGGCCTTCTAGGCAGAGTTCCTCTGTCCAGTGTCTGTGTTCTTTTGCCCATCTTAATCTTTTCTTTTTACCAGCCAGTCTGAGATATGGCTTTTTCTTTGCAATGCTGCCTATTATAAGTCCAAAAATTAACAAGCTATAAGTGCCACGCCCCACTCTCGTAAAAAAACAAGAGCAGCAGCATTAATTATACAATTTCTCTCCACTGCAGCAATCGTGTTTGGATCTGTATGGGCCCTACCGGACAAGACAATTCAAATTACACATACCCCAGACTCAGACCCTTTAAGTATATCAAAAGTGTGCGAGTTTGAGCATGTGTCCATTAGGTTTATGGATTTTTTAAATCAGCATGAATTAATTTGAGCAAAAAAAAGCTTCACTTTTATTCCATAGGCTGGGATCCACACTATGCAGCTGTTGCAAGAGGCATTTTTCACTTGGTGTGTCATCATAGTGGTCTCTGATTTATGGTCAGACTCGCTTACGTTGAATACATTTAAACTTGCTGCGTTTTTCAATGCTGATTTGAATGTCATTGAGAAAACATAAGTATCAAATATTTTTTTTCGCAAACATCCCTTCTGAATTTAAAACTAAACCTCGAAGTAATCATCTAGTTTTTCAAACGTATCTAATCTGATTACAATATTTGTGCTTGTAACGGACTACAGTTACCGTTTTTGTAATCCTTTACATGTAACGGATTTGACAATGTAGTAGAGGCTCTTTAGTAGAAAGTACGCCAAGACCTTGCCAACGATTACATGTAATCCGTTACTCCCCAACCACGCTCCTAATTTTTGACACACACAGAGGCTCTATGAATGTAGCCTACTGCCGTTTTGATGACTCGTGATTGGCCAACAACTAGCTACACGTGCCACGCTCCACTCTCGTAAAAAACAAGCGCAGCAGCATTAATTATACAATTTCTCTCCACTGCAGCAATCGTGTTCGGATCTGTATGGGCCCTACCGGACAACACAATTCAAATTACACATACCCCAGACTCGTGACAATCATATCAGATCTGACCCAGACCCATGACATTAGTTGCAATTATCGGGTATTCAGGTGCTGGTGGATCCGTGAAACTGTCTAGTCCAGACCGGACAAAATCTGAGCCAAACATCAACGACGTTGAAATAAAAGCCAGTCTGGACACCCCTTGCCTTTTTGACAATGTAGTAGAGGCTCTTTAGTAGAAAGTACGCCAAGACCTTGCCAACGAATGATAGGTGATTTATGTTTGATAGCATGCATAAACAAAAACGGTTGGCTGATGACAACCATAGATTTATGCATGACAATGACCCACTACTCCTGCCTTGAACCATTCATTATACTGTCAACAACGTCACCACCTGGGGTGTAAGCATTACCCTAAACAGTTGCAAAACGTTCTGTTTTGCTACGAAAACTAGCGTTTCTATTGGACATAATTAGGTAGGTACCGCCCTGTTTACTAAAGCTGTCCAATAGAAACGCGTGTTTTCGTTGCAAATGTTGGAGTATTGATTACTTACACCCCTGATTCAACAGACAGATATGTAGCAATCAAATCCGATTACCCCACTGCTCTGACGTTATGTCCAGGTATTCCCGCTGACTCTTTGCCTTCATTTTCCCTTTGATAAAGCAAGTCCCGATTATGAAGACGAAACCTCTGAAAGCTTGTTAAAATAAATTCATAAAGTAGTAAGAAGCTTTAGCCTAGCGAAAATGTTGACGTGTAGTTGTAGGGAATACCATTGTACAGGAAGCTGACGTGCACATCCCATAATGCTTGTGCATAGGTAACCAATGGTTACACCAGCAAAAGAGTCTGATTGGATCGGAATTGTAGTGGTGGAGTAAGTAGAGTAATGCATAACCCCGCCCATTAGAGAAAGTGAACAGTGGTGTGTGATGGTGTGACGGAACGTGAAATTAAATTCCATCCATATTGTAGCTCTGGAAGCAACGACGACAGCAGTAGCCTAAGGCATTATATATGTATCCATTAAAAACAAGATAGGCTTTATCATTGATGACTGATGAATTAATTGAGGAACATACTATATTCTATTATAGTCTTCAATTTCATTTAATAATAAGCAAAACAATAACTTGTAACATCAGAACTACAATTAATCTATTACATTCCAATGAATGTACTTTGTCATTTTTTTATTTACATGAGCAAGTTTATACATTTTCTCATTATCTGACCTGTTGTTTCAATGCTGTGGATCTTGATGCAGTCATTCTAAACACAACACTCGTATGCAACGGTCATATTCAATGTTCTTACCTGTTGTTGCAGAAGCTCTTAAAGAAGAGCATATGAGGCCGAGATGGTGCTCCAGAAAAATATGGTCACAAAGTTCAGTGGACACCAAGAATAACTGATCTATGGAGTGGGGGCTCCAGAACTGGTGGCTTAAAGAGGGGGTCGTCTTAAATTTCAGCCCGGTTGACAAATTAGGATACCACCCGCCTGCCTGACCTCATCTGCCTTAGAGGATGGCGACAGCAGCAGCCTGCAAGCACTTTCAAACACTCAAATCGCTACATTTGTTTGTGTGTAAACTACAAGTACGTATGTAAGCAACTTGACTGAACAGAAATTCAAATGGCAATGGTTGCACCCACATCAGAGGAATTTGTTTTGAGTTTACCCAGCATCAGTGCCAAGTCATTTACTCAAGTGCTCCTATGGTCAGTGGCAACTATTTTTTTTAAAGACCTAGTGCAGTCCAAAATGAGATTTGCTTGTATTTTATATATATTTTTGCCTTATGAGGTTGGAATAATACTGTTAAATTGTGTAAATGCTGATAATCCCCTTTTAGGTTAAGAGCAGTTTGAAATGGCCACCTGAAATTTCAACCTGTTTTGTTGGGATGGAGCTATGGCCTGCCTGGTGATATATTCATTTTATTTTATTGATTTATTTTACCTTATTTTACCAATAAGTTGACTGAGAAAACGTTCTTAGTTACAGCAACAACCTGGGGAATAGTTAAAAGGGAGGGGGGAAGATGAATGAGACAATTGGAAGCTAGGGATGATTGGGTGGCCATGATGTTATGAAGGCCAGATTGAGAATTTAGCCATGACACCGGCTAGACCAATAAGAAAGAGATTTCCAATCCTCTCTGCCAATAACAGCTAGTTTTCAGTTTTCCCCTCCCAACTCAGACCATTCTCAGACAGTCCTAGCAAAATTCTTGCTTGATAAATTGATCTTTGCCAAGAAGCTATTTTTGTTTCTTTCTGACCATTATAATTGAAACAATCATAGTAAAGTACTTAATTGTTACCCAGAAATGATTTGATATTGAGATAAAAACAGCTGCATTGGACCTTTAAAGTTGAGTGATATCCAACCCTCTTTTCATATTTTATTGAGCTTTGGGATTTCAAACACTGTAGCCTGCACTGTACCTATATGCTTAGTGTAAGGAGTGTTGAAACTCAACTACACAGAGGCATATAGTGACATCACATTTAAGACACTTTGAAATGTCACACACTGAACCAACCCAATCAGAAATGGATCAAGGTAAGAAACCAGTGCTGTAGTGGTGCCTGGAGAAGTGGGTATACTTGTCACGTCCTGACCATAGAAAGCCTTTATTTTCTGTGGTAGAGTAGGTCAGGGTGTGACTAGGGGTTTAGTCTAGTTTATATTTTCTATGTGGGGTTCTAGTTAGTTTTTTCTATGTTGGTGTTTTAGTATGATTCCCAATTAGAGGCAGCTGGCTATCCTTGTCTCTAATTGGGGATCATACTTAAGTAGCATTTTTCCACATGTGTTTTATGGGATATTATTTTGAGTTAGTGCACGTAGCATCTCTGTAGTCACAGTTCGTTGTTAGTTTATTTATTTATTGTTGTGTTTTTTTTGTTGTCTTTGTTAAGTTTCACTTTATCATTAAAATGATGTGCCTTGGTCCGATATTCATTCCAGCGAACATGACAATACTCTAATATAGCAACAACAACAAAAAATCCCAAACGGCCTGCCTGGCGAAGTAAAGCTGCCCTATGAGAAACAGTTACAAGTACTCTGAATGAACTAAAATTATAAATGCCATGTTGGTTTTTCTCAGTCAGGCCAACCCAAGCTGTACTAATACATGAGGCTGTCAACTAAGTCAGAAATTCAACATTTTCAGGTTGTCGCTCTCAAAGGCACACTTTTTAAATAGAAAAACAACCAAATTGGACATTCTAATTCTAATGTCCAAATCTGGACATTCTATTGGACATTCTTTTTTGTTGTTTAACAGTAATTTTTTTGAAACTCAACTTCCTCTCTCCAGATAGCAAAAGCTCAGGTTGCCCAGCCCGGGGGTGATACAATCTTCGGCAAAATCATTCGCAAGGAGATTCCTGCAAAAATATTATTTGAAGATGATTGTGAGTACGTGAGTGATCACACGGCCACCAGAGTATTTATTGAAAATGAATATTGTTGTTAATTTACATGTGTATAGATATATATAATAAAGAGTTTTTATTCAGCAGGCAGGCACCTAGCACTGTTTTTTTTGGTTAGCCGTGTTTCTTACGCGATAGTTTGCAAATGAAATGGCAACTGGATTGATGCAAATAATCATGATATCATTCTTCCGGGTAGGTATAGACTAGTTTGTAGCTAACATTTAATAATTTCCTTCTATGCATCCTCATATATTTTTCCACTTCCTTAATTAGTTGTTTTAAACCTGAATGTTTTACTTCATGTTATGAGGCATGTTATGAGGCATGTCAAAATTCGACAAATAGAAATGTTGATGGAAATATTTATAAACATATGTGCTCTCCTGTTCTATTGGTTTGCAAATAAACTTTTATTGTCTAGCAGGCAAACGCATTATCGTAGTCATATTAGCAACCCATGATAGTTGTTGCATCTTTAGATCTCACCTCTTTCTAAATTTCTAATGGATATTTCCATCTCTTTCCATGAAACTGCTTTCATGTGCAGTTCACATTTTAGAAAAGTGTTTTCCCACAGAATGCATTTTGTAACATTCATGCGTAGGCCTACAGTGCACATTGCTGCACTTCAAATGTGAAGATATAGTTTATCAACATTTTAAGCTAAACATTCTGATCTGTTCCATCAGCCTTATTAATGTATATGGCATATACCTCCAGTAAACTACCTTTATACACATCAGTGGGGATTAAAACCTCTTAAATGTAACTAAATGTAATCTACATAATCCCCAAAAGTAATTATCATGAGAGGGCCATAAACAATAACTAGTAATGCTGTGTACTCCAATAAAGGCTCAGAATATCACCTTTCTGGTAAAAAAAATAGTTATTCATTGCTGAGGTGTAGTCACTTTTGAGGACACAAGCTCAAGTACACAGTAAAAATATGAAAATATAAATATTTTACAAAAGTAGTGCACTGGGCCTTTACTAGTCCTGTATTAGTGGACCGATATAGCCATCTGTAGCGCAGGCTAATGTTTTATTTATTCATTTGTTAATATTTTTTAACAAAAGTAGTGCACATGATTAGTAAAGTGCATTACTTAGCCCAGTGCATTACTTTTGTGAAAAAAATCGAAATAAAAAAACATTTGCCTGCGCGACAGACTGCTATAACAGTCTGTTAATACAGGACTAGTAATGGCCAAGTGCACTACTTTTGTGAAAAAAAAATTACAAATAAAAAAAAGAAGCATTAGCCTGCGCTACAGACGGCTGTATCGGTCCGCTAATACAGGACTAGTAATCAGTGGCGTGTATTCATGAATGCCAAGAGAAGCCAGGCTCCCCCCAAAAATTTACCAATAAAAAAAAATGATAACATAAAATTATTTATCTTTCGTCTCTGTGTGTTTCATCATTTTCCTTCAATTCGGAAGAGTGAATGTATCTCACAGGAGAAAGCTTCCGAGCGAGCGAAACAGTGCCCCTCTGTCTCTCTACGTGTAGGCCATCTATATGATTCTATCTGATCCAAATGATTACAGTGTGACATTGTTCACGTCCGTAGAGAATGCAAGGGAAGGAAGCCAGCGAGCATCTGTCCTCCCTTGACAAAAAAGTATACATTTTTGCCAATCAGCCTTGAGCTAAACTTTGTGTGGAAAGCCAGCTTGGATTTGGCATCACTCCTATCAAATCACATAAAGAGCATACGTCATTGACAGAAAAACTTGCATTGATTTATCTCGTTGTGTTGTTGTCCTCTGGTGGCGAGCTAGCCAGCTAGCTAAAATTGACCCTTTCCTAAATTAGCAATGGATGGAGATAGGGATTTGGACTTGTGGTTTTACTTAATTCTCCGTACTAGCTAATGATTATAACGACGATTCTGATCCAACCATTAATTTACACATTGTTGTGCCACTGGCCTGAGAGGATGGAAGTTCAATATGTAGCTAGATGTAGCTCACGTTCATCCTGTTTCCATTGATCATACATTGCTTCTCTTCGAATTCTCTTCGATTATAATCACAGCCGCATATATTCCCCCCCAAGCAGACACATCGATAGCCCTGAACAAACTTTATTTGACTCTATGTAAACTGGAAACCACATATCATGAGGCTGCATTCATTGTAGCTGGGGATTTAAACAAGGCTAATCTGAAAATTCTATTTTTTATTTTATTTCACCTTTATTTAACCAGGTAGGCAAGTTGAGAACAAGTTCTCATTTACAATTGCGACCTGGCCAAGATAAAGCAAAGCAGTTCGACAGATACAATGACACAGAGTTACACATGGAGTAAAACAAACATACAGTCAATAATACAGTATAAACAAGTCTATATACGATGTGAGCAAATGAGGTGAGAAGGGAGGTAAAGGCAAAAAAAAGGCCATGGTGGCAAAGTAAATACAATATAGCAAGTAAAACACTGGAATGGTAGATTTGCGATGGAAGAATGTGCAAAGTAGAAATAAAAATAATGGGGTGCAAAGGAGCAAAATAAATAAATAAATAAAATACAGTAGGGAAAGAGGTAGTTGTTTGGGCTAAATTATAGGTGGGCTATGTACAGGTGCAGTAATCTGTGAGCTGCTCTGACAGTTGGTGCTTAAAGCTAGTGAGGGAGATAAGTGTTTCCAGTTTCAGAGATTTTTGTAGTTCGTTCCAGTCATTGGCAGCAGAGAACTGGAAGGAGAGGCGGCCAAATAAATAATTGGTTTTGGGGGTGACTAGAGAGATACAGTGCCTTGCGAAAGTATTCGGCCCCCTTGAACTTTGCGACCTTTTGCCACATTTCAGGCTTCAAACATAAAGATATAAAACTGTATTATTTTGAGAAGAATCAACAACAAGTGGGACACAATCATGAAGTGGAACGACATTTATTGGATATTTCAAACGTTTTTAACAAATCAAAAACTGAAAAATTGTGCGTGCAAAATTATTCAGCCCCCTTAAGTTAATACTTTGTAGCGCCACCTTTTGCTGCGATTACAGCTGTAAGTCGCTTGGGGAATGTCTCTATCAGTTTTGCACATCGAGAGACTGACATTTTTTCCCATTCCTCCTTGCAAAACAGCTCGAGCTCAGTGAGGTTGGATGGAGAGCATTTGTGAACAGCAGTTTTCAGTTCTTTCCACAGATTCTCGATTGGATTCAGGTCTGGACTTTGACTTGGCCATTCTAACACCTGGATATGTTTATTTTTGAACCATTCCATTGTAGATTTTGCTTTATGTTTTGGATCATTGTCTTGTTGGAAGACAAATCTCCGTCCCAGTCTCAGGTCTTTTGCAGACTCCATCAGGTTTTCTTCCAGAATGGTCCTGTATTTGGCTCCATCCATCTTCCCATCAATTTTAACCATCTTCCCTGTCCCTGCTGAAGAAAAGCAGGCGCAAACCATGATGCTGCCACCACCATGTTTGACAGTGGGGATGGTGTGTCCAGCTGTGTTGCTTTTACGCCAAACATAACGTTTTGCATTGTTGCCAAAAAGTTCAATTTTGGTTTCATCTGACCAGAGCACCTTCTTCCACATGTTTGGTGTGTCTCCCAGGTGGCTTGTGGCAAACTTTAAACGACACTTTTTATGGATATCTTTAAGAAATGGCTTTCTTCTTGCCACTCTTCCATAAAGGGCAGATTTGTGCAATATACAACTGATTGTTGTCCTATGGACAGAGTCTCCCACCTCAGCTGTAGATCTCTGCAGTTCATCCAGAGTGATCATGGGCCTCTTGGCTGCATCTCTGATCAGTCTTCTCCTTGTATGAGCTGAAAGTTTAGAGGGACGGCCAGGTCTTGGTAGATTTGCAGTGGTCTGATACTCCTTCATTTCAATATTATCGCTTGCACAGTGCTCCTTGGGATGTTTAAAGCTTGGGAAATATTTTTGTATCCAAATCCGGCTTTAAACTTCTTCACAACAGTATCTCGGACCTGCCTGGTGTGTTCCTTGTTCTTCATGATGCTCTCTGCGCTTTTAACGGACCTCTGAGACTATCACAGTGCAGGTGCATTTATACGGAGACTTGATTACACACAGGTGGATTGTATTTATCCTCATTAGTCATTTAGGTCAACATTGGATCATTCAGAGATCCTCACTGAACTTCTGGAGAGAGTTTGCTGCACTGAAAGTAAAGGGGCTGAATAATTTTGCACGCCCAATTTTTAAGTTTTTGATTTGTTATAAAAGTTTGAAATATCCAATAAATGTCGTTCCACTTCATGATTGTGTCCCACTTGTTGTTGATTCTTCACAAAAAAATACAGTTTTATATCTTCATGTTTGAAGCCTGAAATGTGGCAAAAGGTCGCAAAGTTCAAGGGGGCCGAATACTTTCGCAAGGCACTGTATACCTGCTGGAGCGTGTGCTACAGGTGGGAGATGCTATGGTGACCAGTCAGCTGAGATAAGGGGGGACTTTACCTAGCAGGGTCTTGTAGATGACATGGAGCCAGTGGGTTTGGCGACGAGTATGAAGCGAGGGCCAGCCAACGAGAGCGTACAAGTCGCAATGGTGGGTAGTATGTGGGGCTTTGGTGACAAAACGGATTGCACTGTGATAGACTGCATCCAATTTGTTGAGTAGGGTATTGGAGGCTATTTTGTAAATGACATCGCCAAAGTCGAGGATTGGCAGGATGGTCAGTTTTACAAGGGTATGTTTGGCAGCATGAGTGAAGGATGCTTTGTTGCGAAATAGGAAGACAATTCTAGATTTAACTTTGGATTGGAGATGTTTGATATGTGTCTGGAAGGAGAGTTTACAGTCTAACCAGACACCTAAGTATTTGTAGTTGTCCACGTATTCTAAGTCAGAGCCGTCCAGAGTAGTGATGTTGGACAGGCGGCTAGGTGCAGGTTGCGATCGGTTGAAGAGCATGCATTTTGTTTTACTTGTATTTAGGAGCAATTGGAGGCCACGGAAGGAGAGTTGTATGGCATTGAAGCTTGCCTGGAAGGTTGTTAACACAGTGTCCAAAGAAGGGCCAGAAGTATACAGAATGGTGGCGTCTGCGTAGAGGTGGATCAGAGACTCACCAGCAGCAAGAGCGACCTCATTGATGTATACAGAGAAGAGAGTCGGTCCAAGAATTGAACCCTGTGGCACCCCCATAGAGACTGCCAGAGGTCCGGACAGCAGACCCTCCGATTTGACACACTGAACTCTATCAGAGAAGTAGTTGGTAAACCAGGCGAGGCAATCATTTGAGAAACCAAGGCTGTCGAGTCTGCCGATGAGAATGTGGTGATTGACAGAGTCAAAAGCCTTGGCCAGATCAATGAATACGGCTGCACAGTAATGTTTCTTATCGATGGCGGTTAAGATATCGTTTAGGACCTTGAGCGTGGCTGAGGTGCACCCATGACCAGCTCTGAAACCAGATTGCATAGCAGAGAAGGTATGGTGAGATTCGAAATGGTCGGTAATCTGTTTGTTGACTTGGCTTTCTAATAACTTAGAAAGGCATGGTAGGATAGATATAGGTCTGTCGCAGTTTGAGTCAAGAGTGTCACCCCCTTTGAAGAGGGGGATGACCGCAGCTGCTTTCCAATCTTTGGGAATCTCAGAAAGAGAGGTTGAACAGGCTAGTAACAGGGTTGGCAACAATTTCGGCAGATAATTTTTAGAAAGAAAGGGTCCAGATTGTCTAGCCCGGCTGATTTGTAGGGGTCCAGATTTTGCAGCTCTTTCAGAACATCAGCTGAACGGATTTGGGAGGAGAAATGGGGAAGGCTTGGGCGAGTTACTGTTGGGGGTGCAGTGCTGTTGACCGGGGTAGGAGTAGCCAGGTGGAAAGCATGGCCAGCCGTAGAAAAATGCTTATTGAAATTCTCAATTATGGTGGATTTATCAGTGTTGACAGTGTTTCCTATCTTGTGGGCAGCTGGGAGGAGGTGTTCTTATTCTCCATGGACTTTACAGTGTCCCAGAACTTTTTTGAGTTAGTGTTGCAGGAAGCAAATTTCTGCTTGAAAAAGCTAGCCTTGGCTTTTCTAACTGCCTGTGTATAATGGTTTCTAGTTTCCCTGAACAGCTGCATATCACGGGGGCTGTTCGATGCTAATGCAGAACGCCATAGGATGTTTTTGTGTTGGTTAAGGGCAGTCAGGTCTGGGGAGAACCAAGGGCTATATCTGTTCCTGGTTCTAAATTTCTTGAATGGGGCATGTTTATTTAAGATGGTTAGGAAGGCATCTAAAAAAAATATCCAGGCATCCTCTACTGATGGGATGAGATCAATACCCTTCCAGGATACCCCGGCCAGGTCGATTAGAAAGGCCTACTCACTGAAGTGTTTCAGGGAGCGTTTTACAGTGATGAGTGGAGGTTGTTTGACCGCTGACCCATTACAGATGCAGGCAATGAGGCAGTGATCGCTGAGATCTTGGTTGAAGACAGCAGCGGTGTATTTAGAGGGCAAGTTGGTTAGGATGATATCTATGAGGGTGCCCGTGTTTAAGGCTTTGGGGAGGTACCTGGTAGGTTCATTGATAATTTGTGTGAGATTGAGGGCATCAAGTTTAGATTGTAGGATCAGCATATCGATTCTGGATCATTGTTGTTCTAACTTCCGCGGCGCATATAAGGCCCTATCCCGCCCTCCTTTCGGAAAAGCTGACCACGACTCCATTTGGTTGCTTCCAGCCTATAGGCAGAAACTAAAACAGGAAGCTCCCGCTCTCAGGTCTGTTCAACGCTGGTCCGACCAATCTGATTCCACGCTTCAAGATTGCTTCGATCACGTGGATTGGGATATGTTCCGCATTGCGTCAAACAACAACATTGACAAATACGCTGATTCGGTGAGCGAGTTCATTAGCAAGTGCATTGGCAATGTCGTACTCACAGCAACTATTAAAACATTCCCCAACCAGAAACCGTGGATTGATGGCAGCATTCGTGCGAAACTGAAAGCGCAAACCACTGCTTTTAACCAGGGCAAGGTGACCGGAAACATGACCGAATACAGACAGTGTAGCTCTTCCCTCCGCAAGGCAATCAAACAAGCTAAGCATCAGTATAGAGACAAAGTAGAGTCGCAATTCAATGGCTCAGACACAAGAGGTATGTGGCAGGGTCTACAGTCAATCATGAATTACAAAAAGAAAACCAGCCTCATCGCGGACCAGGATGTCTTGCTCCCAGACAGACTAAACAACTTCTTTGCTCGCTTTGAGGACAATACAGTGCCACTGACACGGCCCGCTACCAAAACCTGCGGACTCTCCTTCACTGCAGCTGACGTGAGTAAAACATTTAAACGTGTTAACCCTCGCAAGGCTGCAGGCCCAGACGGCATCCCCAGCCGCGTCCTCAGAGCATGCGCAGACCAGCTGGTGTGTTTATGGACATATTCAATCAATCCTTATCCCAGTCTAATGTTCCCAAATGCTTCAAGAGGGCCACCATTGTTCCTGTTCCCAAGAAAGCTAAGGTAACTGAGCTAAACGTAGCACTCACTTCCGTCATCATGAAGTGCTTTGAGAGACTAGTGAAAGACCATATCACCTTCACCCTACCTGACACCCTAGACCCACTCCAATTTGCTTACCGCCCTAATAGGTCCACAGACGACGCAATCGCAACCACACTGCACACTGCCCCTGCTGTTCATCGACTACAGCTCAGCATTTAACACCATAGTACCCTCCAAACTCGTCATCAAGCTCGAGACCCTGGGTCTCGACCCCGCCCTGTGCAACTGGGTCCTGGACTTCCTGACGGGCCATCCCCAGGTGTTGAGGGTAGGTAACAACGTCTCCACCCCGCTGATCCTCAACACTGGGGCCCCACAAGGGTGTGTTCTGAGCCCTCTCCTGTACTCCCTGTTCACCCACGACTGCGTGGCCATGCACGCCTCCAACTCAATCATCAAGTTTGCAGACGACACTACAGTGGTAGGCTTGATTACCAACAACGACGAGATGGCCTACAGGGAGGAGGTGAGGGCCCTCGGAGTGTGGTCTCAGGAAAATAACCTCACACTCAACGTCAACAAATCAAAGGAGATGGTCGTGCACTTCAGGAAACAGCAGAGGGAGCATCCCCCTATCCACATTGACGAGACAGTAGTGGAGAGGGTAGAAAGTTTTAAGTTCCTCGGTGTACACATCACGGACAAACTAAATTCGTCCACCCACACAGACAGCGTGGTGAAAAAGGCGCAGCAGCACCTCTTCAACCTTAGGAGGCTGAAGAAATTTGGCTTGTCACCAAAAGCACTCACGAACTTTTACAGATGCACAATCGAGAGCATCCTGTCGGGCTGTATCACCGCCTGGTACGACAACTGCTCCGCCCACAACCGTAAGGCTCTCCAGAGGGTAGTGAGGTCTGCACAACGCATCACCGGGGGCAAACTACATGCCCGCCAGGACACCTACACCACCCGATCTCACAGGAAGGCCATAAAGATCATCAAGGACAACAACCACCCGAGCCACTGCCTGTTCACCCCGCTATCATCCAGAAGGCGAGGTCAGTACAGGTGCTTCAAAGCACAGAGAGACTGAAAAACAGCTTCTATCTCAAGGCCATCAGACTGTTAAACAGCCATATTGAGTGGCTGCTGCCATACATGTAAAAATGTATCACTAGCCACTTTAAACAATGCCACTTAATATAATGTTTACATACCCTACATTACTCATCTCATATGTATATACTGTACTCTATACCACCTATAAGGTAGCTGTTGTGAAATTGTTAGGTTAGATTACTCGTTGGTTATTACTGCATTGTCGGAACTAGAGAAGTACAAGCATTTCGCTACACTCGCATTAACATCTGCTAACCATGTGTATGTGACAAATAAAATTTGATTTGATTTGATTTGATTGATCATTAAGCTAGGGTTGGACATGAAGATAGGGTTAGGGTTGAGTCGAGATGTGAACATGAGGCTAGGGTTATGGTTGAGCCAGGATGTGTACAAAATGGGATTAGAGTTAAGGTTAGGGTAGTTTCTGACTCATAAGACCATCCTACAGTAATTCCAGTCTAACTGGAATTCTCAACCGTCTTTCTAAAAGTTTAACCAGAATCCAAACCAAGGTTTCAGTCTGTTGCATCTGATTTCTTGTCCGAATCCTGGCTCAACCATAACCCTAGCATCAACCCTACCCTAACCAGCAACCCTACTGTAGCTTTATTTTCCCACCCCAGCTCAGCCCTAACCATAGCCTCAAACGTGACCATAACCCTAGCTTCATGTCCACATCTCGACTCAACCCTAACTCTAGCCTCAACCCTAACCCTAACCTTAACTTTATGTCCATAGATTAATGCTCAATCCTAACCGTTCCACAGGGCTCTGAGATGTTTTCCTCTGTCACCTTTCACCAAACCTTCCCATTGCAGAGTGGTGTGGTCCTCCACTAGGTGGTGGTATGGAATAACAAATCAAACAGAACATACTGTAAAGTGAAAACCTAAATGTCTTCATTATTCCTCAGTCAGCCATGCAGGTAAAAATGTATTTGTATCACTCACCACATTATAGCGGAATCCTTCGCTGACAGTTGGCTGTGGATTGCAACAGAGTTGCTAATGTCTAACAGCAGACAGCAGTGCTGTTTTACAGGAGCCACATACTGAAATGTACAATGGCATGTGGATTTGAAAAAATGGTTTCTAAACATATTTCCATTCCTGTCAAAACAACATGGGAGTAATGGTAGTAAGGACACAATGAATGGTTGTATTGTTTGTAGCAGTAGAAGGAGTAGTAGCTGTCATATTGTTCTCATCATCTTTGTTGTAGTTATGGAGTTGAGTGTAAGCCCCCTCTGAGAGGTGGAAATGTATTTGGTATTTTATTAGGATCCCCATTAGCTGTTACTCTTTCTGGGGTCCACACAAAACACAAAACACGAAACATAAGGACATAATACAGGACATCAATAGACAAGAACAGCTCAAGGACAGAACTACATACATTTATTTTAAAGGCTCACTTAGCCTACATATCAATGTATACACACAAATTATCTAGGAGATGGATGAATGGGATCTGGTTGACGGTCCACTGATATTTATTTTAACGTCATATTAAATCGAAACCAGTAAGGTGCAAATACTACCTTTATGTCTGTTTTCCCTTTATTCATTTTTTACAACTTTTTTTTGCATTAGGATTTTTGGCAGTGAATCCACCGTCAGCATGAACTGTGATGTTTTCATCACTTCATTAACACCTCCATGCCGAAATCATACATACAGTTCAATATGGACTCCACAGGAGGGCCTAAGGGGCATCACTGTGGACTCTGGAGCTGTCTAAAAGGCATGCGGATGCCTTAAAGGCATCCCACCCAAAACAGTTTGGAACAGTTTGTGCATATATGGATGGACATGTATGGACATTTTGGGATGTTTTTGTTCGTTTTGGTCTTCGGCAAGTGTTTTCTTTCAGCTGTTCATGCACAATAAATGTTTCCTCAAGACAAGCCGAAGTTGGTAGCTGAAGTCTATGCCCTTTCATCTGCGATTGGCTAATAAAGTGTTTGTGGTCATTCCACAAGAGATGAATTGCTTTCATGTACATTTTTTCACTTGAGAATACTGCACCAAACATCTTAGTTAGATGCAAAATTGTGCGACAAAGATTTCTTGAGATATCTTGGATTAATTCTGACAATTTTTTTCAGACTACGGCGTCTCAAGATGGACAAACAATACTATTTCTGCTTTAATCACGTTTTTGAAGAGGGGTTTTAAGGGAGTATGCGAGCACACTTATTCGCCTAGCCGAGTTCAACTAGGCGCCAGCTGAACCGAAGCATGCTGATGCCTTAAGGGGAAACAGTCCCCTCTAGCTAAAGCTGCTAAATCTGTGACTTGAGAATCAAACAGTTCTGCTGTTCACGGATAAAGTTTTATTGCAATTTCCTGTCTTATAAATGTTTGGTATTTGTCATTTGGAGTATGAGACGGTTATATCAATGGTGGTGTGAATCATTGAATTGAGTATTTTGAGTTAGTGTCTAAACTCAACAGAGGGGACTGTCCTAGCTTCTCTGAACCTGAGGATAGGTATTTCCAGACCCTCTGGCCAGCATGGTGGAAACTCAGGGCTAAAAATACATGTCCCTGGGCCTGGGCTGTCTGTCTCTGGACACCTGTTGCCAGCCCAACAACCAACAGCTGTTGGCCTCAATGCTACTTTCACTTTTCTCTTCTCCAACACTCCTGCAGCACCTCTGTGTGTGATCTCTGACACTGTCACCATAGGCACAACCCATGAGAAGAGAAAATGGTCTGACTAGTTGTATGCCAATGAAATCATGTGGGTGTCGTGTCACTCAAGGACTTCCATTGAAACAGAAGTGTGATTTATGATATTGTTGCAGGCATTTATTTATTGTTCATTCTCCCACACCATTCTCCTACACTCTCTATCCTACACTTTTAGCATGACTTGTATTGCTTTACTCCTACTGTTTTAGCATGACTTGCATTCCTATTACTCTGCCAAGTGTAAACTTTATATACAGTGGGGCAAAAAAGTATTTAGTCAGCCACCAATTGTGCAGGTTCTTCCACTTAAAAAGATGAGAGAGGCCTGCAATTTTCATCATAGGTACACTTCAACTATGACAGACAAAATGAGTGAGAAAAATCCAGAAAATCACATTGTAGGATTTTTGATGAATTTATTTGCAAATTATGGTGGAAAATAAGTATTTGGTCACCTACAAACAAGCAAGATTTCTGGCTCTCACAGACCTTCTTTAAGAGGCTCCTCTGTCCTCCACTCGTTACCTGTATTAATGGCACCTGTTTGAACTTGTTATCAGTATAAAAGACACCTGTCCACAACCTCAAACAGTCACACTCCAAACTCCACTATGGCCAAGACCAAAGAGCTGTCAAAGGACACCAGAAACAAAATTGTAGACCTGCACCAGGCTGGGAAGACTGAATCTGCAATTGGTAAGCAGTTTGGTTTGAAGAAATCAACTGTGGAAGCAATTATTAGGAAATGGAAGACATACAAGACCACTGATAATCTCCCTCGACCTGGGGCTCCACACAAGATCTCACCCCGTGGGGTCAAAATGATCACAAGTACGGTGATCATTCCCAGAACCACACGGGGGGACCTAGTGAATGACCTGCAGAGAGCTGGGACCAAAGTAACAAAGCCTACCATCAGTAACACACTACGCCGCCAGGGACTCAAATCCTGCAGTGCCAGACGTGTCCACCTGCTTAAGCCAGTACATGTCCAGGCCCGTCTAAAGTTTGCTAGAGAGCATTTGGATGATCCAGAAGAAGATTGGGAGAATGTCATATGGTCAGATGAAACCAAAATATAACTTTTTGGTAAAAACTCAACTCGTCGTGTTTGGAGGACAAAGAATGCTGAGTTGCATCCAAAGAACACCATACCTACTGTGAAGCATGGGGGTGGAAACATCATTCTTTGGGGCTGTTTTTCTGCAAAGGGAAGGAGGAGTGGCTTCGTAAGAAGCATTTCAAGGTCCTGGAGTGGCCTAGCCAGTGTCCAGATCTCAACCCCATAGAAAATCTTTGGAGGGAGTTGAAAGTCCATGTTGCCCAGCAACAGCCCCAAAACATCACTGCTCTAGAGGAGATCTGCATGGGGGAATGGGCCAAAATACCAGCAACAGTGGGTGAAAACCTTGTGAAGACTTACAGAAAACGTTTGACCTCTGTCATTGCCAACAAAGGGTATATAACAAAGTATTGAGATAAACTTTTGTTATTGACCAAATTCCTATTTTCCACCATAATTTGCAAATAAATTCATAAAAAATCCTACAATGTGATTTTCTGGATTTTTTTTCTTCTAATTTTGTCTGTCATAGTTAATCATTAATCTACACACAATGCTCCATAATGACAAAGCCAAAATAGATTTTTTGTCATTTTTGCAAATTAAAAAAATATATAAAACACATATCTTATTTACATAAGTATTCAGACCCTTTACTATGACACTTGAAATTGAGCTCAGGTGCATCCTGTTTCCATTGATCATCATTGAGATGTTTCTACAACTACACCTGTGGTAAATTCAATTGATTGGCCACGATTTGGAAAGGCACACACCTGTCTATATAAGGTCCCACAGTTTACAGTGCATGTCCGAGGAAAAACCAAGCCATGAGGTCGAAGGAATTGCCCTTAGAGCTCCGAGACAGGATTGTGTCAAGGCACAGATCTGGGGAAGGGTACCAAAAAATGTCTGTAACATTGAACATCCCCAAGAACACAGTGGCCTCCATCATATCATTCTTAAATGGAAGAAGTTTTGAACCACCAAGACTCTTCCTCGAGCTGGCCTCCTGGCCAAAGTGAGCAATCGAGGTAGAAGAGCCTTGGTCAGGGAGGTGACCAAGAAACCTATGGTCACTCTGATAGAGCTCCAGAGTTCCTCTGTGGATATGGGAGAACCTTCCAGAAGGACAACCATCTCGGCAGCACTCCACCAACCAGGCCTTTACGTTAGCGGGCAGACGGAAGTCACTCCACAGTAAAAGGCACATGACATCCCGCTTGGAGTTTGTCAAAAGGCACCTAAAGGACTCTCAGACAAGAAACAAGATTCTCTGGTCTGATGAAACCAAGATTGAACTCTTTGGCCTGAATGCAAAGCGTCACGTCTGTAGGAAACCTGGCACCATCTCTACGGTGAAGAATGGAACATCTCTGGAGAAACCTGAAAATAGCTATGCAGCAACCTGACAGAGCTTGAGAGGATCTGCAGAGAAGAATGGGAAACACTCCCCAAATACAGGAGTGCCAAGCTTGTAGAGTCATACCTAAGAAGAGTCAAGGCTGTAATCGCTGCCAAAGGTGCTTCAACAACGTACTGAGTAAAGGGTCTGAATACTTATGTAGTATTACATTTGCAAAAAGTTCTTAAAACCTGTTTTTGCTTTGTCATTGTGGGGTTTTGTGTGTATATTGATTAGGGAAAACAACCATTTAATCAATTTTAGAATAAGGCTGTAATTTAACATTATATGGAAAAAGTCAAGGGGTCTGAATACTTTCCAAATGCACCGTATGCCAACAAAAAAAATGTTGCTTGAGAAACTGAATGCAGGTATATTTATGGTCATTTACTTTATGTACAGATGTAGGATCTTGATCTTATCTTGATCACACTTTTGTTGCTGAGATTTTTCTGCACAGTTGGAAATTCAAACTTGTAGTGTATTCAAGGTTTAAAAAGGCTTCTGAAGTTAGTCATTTCCACTTTAAAATGTCAGACTTGATTTGCCCTAATAAAAAATGTATCAACCCCTACAAAAAAAAATGCCATTATGTTATAATCCACATAATAATTCACATTTCCTGTTTCTGCAGGACCGCTGTAGCAAATGGACTCAAATTAAAATCCTACATCTATTTGTATCTATTAAATCTAGTCGTAGGAACCAAATTCACTGTGAACACTTGTCATCACGTTTACATGCTGAGCCCAGATAAATTGTCACTTCCCCTGATAAGATCCTCAAAGCCTAATCTCACAAGGGCGCTAGTGTTCATTCACACCACTATCACTGAAGCTCGTCTTGAGCACTGTCTGCCCTTCAGCTGCTTGGGATACCTGTAGTAATAAAACCAAAATTAAATAATATCCTAAGATGCAGTGGAGGCTGCTGAGCGGAGGACGGCTCATAATTAATGGCTGAAAAGATACGAATCGAATGTCATGGAAACCATGTGTTTGACGTATTTGATACCATTCCACTTCACTTCACTTCTTCTGCTCCAGCCATTACTATACTTCCTATACTATACTATACATTACTATACTTACTATACTATACTAGACTATACTTCCAAGATCGCATAGCAGTTCAGACGTCTTTTGTCCTCGTCTTGTCGTGTCCTGTATATATATATATTTACAACTTTTTTCACATACATTTTATTTTTATTTTCCATCAACTCATCTTCTTAACACTCTCCTGGAACCAGCCTCACCAATTTATATTTATAAAAAAGTATTATTTACCTCAGATCTGCAATCCTTCAGGAAGCTAGCCAGAAACTCCAGGAGGCTGGCCAGAAACTAGCCAGAAGCTAGCCAGGAGCTAGCCCAGAAGCTAATCCAGAAGCTAATCAGAAGCTAACCACGGTTTGTGGTCATCGGCTGTCCTTTAGCTCGAAAATCTATCGAAAATCTATCGCCAGTTTTGTACGGCGCAGCGCGGCTCGGAACGGAACATACCGGACCAATTTTTCTCTCCATGTCCCTGGATTTCAACTGCTCTCTGGACATTCATACCCGGATCTCACAGCTAGCTAGCTGCTATCCGTGTGACAGTCGGCTTTCGTCGATTCCGGAGCAAACATCGATTGTTCCGGTGCTAGCCAGCTCCGTCAATCACTCCTGAGTTCCATCATTCACTCCTGGGCTGCAGTCACCTATCCGGACCCGTTTCACTGCCTACGCGGAGCCCCACCGGGCCTTCACAACCGGACTGCCGACGTTATCTACCTGAAGGAGATCCGGCTGGCTCCTCTGTCGCGACGTTACCTGAACGCCCATCTGCGGCCCGCTAACCGTTAGCTGTCTTTCCGGCTGCTATCTGAATAGACAATCGGACTATTTATTTATTTTTATTATTATGTTTTCTTCTCGGGCCTCTATAACTATATCTATTGTTCTTATTTTTGTTGTTGTTGTGTGATTTGGATTAATCCCCTCTACCACACGGAACCCCACTAATCTACTGACCGAACGCAAGAGGTGGCTAACAACAGACTCCATCCTATGCTAGCTTGCTACCGGTTGGCTTGGCTAGCTGTCTAAATCGCCGTGACCCTAAACCAACCTCTCCACTCACTGGACCCTTTTGATCACTCGACTAAGCATGCCTCTCCTTAATGTCAATATGTCTTGTCCATTGCTGTTCTGGTTAGTGTTTATTGGCTTATTTCACTGTAGAGCCTCTAGTCCTGCTCACTATACCTTATCCAACCTATTAGTTCCACCACCCACACATGCAATGACATCTCCTGGTTTCAATGATGTTTCTAGAGACAATATCTCTCTCTTCATCACTCAATACCTAGGTTTACCTCCACTGTATTCACATCCTACCTTACCTTTGTCTGTACATTATACCTTGATGCTATTTTATCGCCCCCAGAAACCTCCTTTTACTCTCTGTTCCAGACGTTCTAGACGACCAATTCTTATTGCTTTTAGTCGCACCCTTATTCTACTCCTCCTATGTTCCTCTGGCGATGTAGAGGTGAATCCAGGCCCTGCAGTGCCTAGCTCCACTCCTATTCCCCAGGCGCTCTCTTTTGACGACTTCTGTAACCGTAATAGCCTTGGTTTCATGCATGTTAACATTAGAAGCCTCCTCCCTAAGTTTGTTCTATTCACTGCTTTAGCACACTCTGCCAACCCGGATGTTCTAGCTGTGTCTGAATCCTGGCTTAGGAAGACCACCAAAAATTCAGACATTTTAATTCCAAACTACAACATTTTCAGACAATGATAGAACTGCCAAAGGGGGCGGTGTTACAATCTACTGCAAAGATAGCCTGCAGAGTTCTGTCCTACTATCCAGGTCTGTACCCAAACAATTTGAACTTCTACTTTTAAAAATCCACCTCTCTAAAAACAAGTCTCTCACCGTTGCCGCCTGCTATAGACCACCCTCTGCCCCCAGCTGTGCTCTGGACACCATATGTGAACTGATTGCCCCCCATCTATCTTCAGAGCTCGTGCTGCTAGGCGACCTAAACTGGAACATGCTTAACACCCCAGCCATCCTACAATCTAAACTTGATGCCTTCAATCTCACACAAATTATCAATGAACCTACCAGGTACCTCCCCAAAGCCTTAAACACGGGCACCCTCATAGATATCATCCTAACCAACTTCCCCTCTAAATACACCTCTGCTGTCTTCAACCAAGATCTCAGCGATCACTGCCTCATTGCCTGCATCCGTAATGGGTCAGCGGTCAAACGACCTCCTCTCATCACTGTAAAACGCTCCCTGAAACACTTCAGCGAGCAGGCCTTTCTAATCGACCTGGCCGGGGTATCCTGGAAGGATATTGACCTCATCCCGTCAGTAGAGGATGCCTGGATATTTTTTAAAAATGCCTTCCTAACCATCTTAAATAAACATGCCCCATTCAAGAAATTTAGAACCAGGAACAGATATAGCCCTTGGTTCTCCCCAGACCTGACTGCCCTTAATCAACACAAAAACGTCCTATGGCGTTCTGCATTAGCATCGAACAGCCCCCGTGATATGCAGCTGTTCAGGGAAGCTAGAAACCATTATACACAGGCAGTTAGAAAAGCCAAGGCTAGCTTTTTCAAGCAGAAATTTGCTTCTTGCAACACTAACTCAAAAAAGTTCTGGGACACTGTAAAGTCCATGGAGAATAAGAACACCTCCTCCCAGCTGCCCACTGCACTGAAGATAGGAAACACTGTCACCACTGATAAATCCACCATAATTGAAAATTTCAATAAGCATTTTTCTACTGCTGGCCATGCTTTCCACCTGGCTACTCCTACCCCTGTCAACAGCACTGCACCCCCAACAGCAACTCGCCCAAGCCTTCCCCATTTCTCCTTCTCCCAAATCCATTCAGCTGATGTTCTGAAAGAGCTGCAAAATCTGGACCCCTACAAATCAGCCGGGCTAGACAATCTGGACCCTTTCTTTCTAAAATTATCTGCCGAAATTGTTGCCACCCCTATTACTAGCCTGTTCAACCTCTCTTTCGTGTCGTCTGAGATTCCCAAAGATTGGAAAGCAGCTGCGGTCATCCCCCTCTTCAAAGGGGGGGACACTCTTGACCCAAACTGCTACAGACCTATATCTATCCTACCATGCCTTTCTAAGGTCTTCGAAAGCCAAGTCAACAAACAGATTACCGACCATTTTGAATCTCACCATACCTTCTCTGCTATGCAATCTGGTTTCAGAGCTGGTCATGGGTGCACCTCAGCCACGCTCAAGGTCCTAAACGATATCTTAACCGCCATCGATAAGAAACATTACTGTGCAGCCGTATTCATTGATCTGGCCAAGGCTTTCGACTCTGTCAATCACCACATTCTCATCGGCAGACTCAACAGCCTTGGTTTCTCAAATGATTGCCTCGCCTGGTTCACCAACTACTTCTCTGATAGAGTTCAGTGTGTCAAATCTGAGGGTCTGTTGTCCGGACCTCTGGCAGTCTCTATGGGGGTGCCACAGGGTTCAATTCTTGGACCGACTCTCTTCTCTGTATACATCAATGAGGTCGCTCTTGCTGCTGGTGAGTCTCTGATCCACCTCTACGCAGACGACACCATTCTGTATACTTCCGGCCCTTCTTTGGACACTGTGTTAACAACCCTCCAGGCAAGCTTCAATGCCATACAACTCTCCTTCCGTGGCCTCCAATTGCTCTTAAATACAAGTAAAACTAAATGCATGCTCTTCAACCGATCACTACCTGCACCTACCCGCCTGTCCAACATCACTACTCTGGACGGCTCTGACTTAGAATACGTGGACAACTACAAATACTTAGGTGTCTGGTTAGACTGTAAACTCTCCTTCCAGACCCATATCAAACATCTCCAATCCAAAGTTAAATCTAGAATTGGCTTCCTATTTCGCAACAAAGCATCCTTCACTCATGCTGCCAAACATACCCTTGTAAAACTGACCATCCTACCAATCCTCGACTTTGGCGATGTAATTTACAAAATAGCCTCCAATACCCTACTCAACAAACTGGATGCAGTCTATCACAGTGCAATCCGTTTTGTCACCAAAGCCCCATATACTACCCACCATTGCGACCTGTACGCTCTCGTTGGCTGGCCCTCGCTTCATACTCGTCGCCAAACCCACTGGCTCCATGTCATCTACAAGACCCTGCTAGGTAAAGTCCCCCCTTATCTCAGCTCGCTGGTCACCATAGCATCTCCCACCTGTAGCACACGCTCCAGCAGGTATATCTCTCTAGTCACCCCCAAAACCAATTCTTTCTTTGGCAGTCTCTCTTTCCAGTTCTCTGCTGCCAATGACTGGAACGAACTACAAAAATCTCTGAAACTGGAAACACTTATCTCCCTCACTAGCTTTAAGCACCAACTGTCAGAGCAGCTCACAGATTACTGCACCTGTACATAGCCCACCTATAATTTAGCCCTATCAACTACCTCTTTCCCAACTGTATTTAATTTATTTATTTATTTTGCTCCTTTGCACCCCATTATTTTTATTTCTACTTTGCACATTCTTTCATTGCAAAACTACCATTCCAGTGTTTTACTTGCTATATTGTATTTACCTTGCCACCAAGGCCTTTTTTTGCCTTTACCTCCCTTCTCACCTCATTTGCTCACATTGTATATAGACTTCTTTATACTTTATTATTGACTGTATGTTTGTTTTACTCCATGTGTAACTCTGTGTTGTTGTATCTGTCGAACTGCTTTGCTTTATCTTGGCCAGGTCGCAATTGTAAATGAGAACTTGTTCTCAACTTGCCTACCTGGTTAAATAAAGGTAAAATAAATAAATAAATAAAAATTACCACGAGCCTGTCCTCCTCAATTAAGGTGCCACCAACCTCCTGTGCTTAGATGTGGCCCTCAGTGCTGCCACCTGGGAGCCGTATGTGGAAGCTGATCTTGTTGAGCAGATGGTGGGTATAGTATCCATCAAGCTCTCACATGTATGGGCACACTCCAACCGTTGAGGAGTTTCCTATGTGTTTCTGTAAAGCAGTGGCAGTCATTCAAAGGGCTTGTTTGATATGAAGGACTTCCTCTCGTGCATTAGTTCATGACTCCTCCAGCCTGGTCCAAACAAAGTCTCCATCTGTTTCCCCGTGCTGAGTTGTGGATGAAGTCCCGACCAACCTCAATGTCATAGATGTGAAGTAGATCTTAGTCCAGAGGGAGTAAACTGCACACCTAATAATTATTTAGTACATGGCATGAGAGATACAAGGAAATGGGGCTTATTTTACCCTTTGTCTGATGGCAATGACATTTACTGCTGAAGCCAGCCTTTGCGCGACCCTATCAGAAGAAAACACGTGTGGGTGCAATGCATGTGTGTGTGTTTGAGCAGACACATATCCGCACCATGACTGAATGTGTTCAGATCCACCATCTGTTATTACGCTGCCTTCTGACCCTTTCATAAAAAAATATATTACATAATCGTACTGAACTTGATTGATGACGGCTTCGGCTTACAGTTGCGCTGTGCCAGTACTTTCTTCTCTGCTTGTATTCTCAACCTTCCTTTTCTTCCCAGTCTTATCAAATTATAACACATAGGGAACCCGATATGTTGATTTTTAGAGAGGAAGGGCAAAATATATTTACTTTTTTTTTCTACCTTTATTTAACTAGGCAAGTCAGTTAAGAACAAATTCTTATTTACAATGACGGCCTACACCGGCCAAACCCAGACGACGCTGGCCCAATTGTGTGCTGCCCTATGGGACTCCGAATAACGGCCGGTTGTGATACAGCCTGGAATCGAACCAGGCTGTATCAAATGAAACCCTGAACCGTTTTCTTTTCTTGTTCAAATTGACATTCGATAAGATTAGAGTGGGTCCGCAGTGGTCAAGTTAGGGTCTAATGCTGGGCGGAGCAGTGTCAGCATGTTGGTTTGAGGCAGACTTTCTGACAGATGCCGCCAGCAGGAAATCAACCCTACTGTCCATTTGCATTCCTCTAGCCTCCTCAGTTTCACACCGTCCTCTGCTTTTGCACATGCTCTCCCCAGAATAACAGCAGGTGTTAACAACCCTTCCCCCTTTCACACACACTCACTTAGGCACACTTTCACACACATATACATGTACTCCTGAGCCCTGACACCCCTGACCCTTACGGGAAAGGGGAATAGATATCTATGATCAAACTTGAATTACAGTAGGTGATTGAAGTTGTAGTGATTGAAGGCAGATTAATTTTCATTGATGGTGATTTAATATCTGCCTTACTAATTGCTGATAAATGTCCTTGATGAAAATGAGGCTAGTTTGTTCTATGTGTTTGTTCTGCAGGGTTTATTTGATTAATCTCACAGCACCGTGGCAAGCTGTGAGCTGAAGAGATCAAAATAACCTGGAAAGTAGCATGCTGGCAAGCATAATATATTTTCAAGATTGACCCTGGAAGCTGAGGGATTGCTTCATGTATTGCTGACATGTTCAAATCAAATAACAAGGCTGGATCTCTCTGGATTCCTGGCTCTCTCATTCCCCTCTCGCACTATGTAGACTAGTGTTTGACTATGTTCATGTCAAATTGGCAGATATACTTCAAGAATTTCCCAGGACTATGTTCTGATCTCCAAAATAGCTCTATTTATTTTGGGGGAATGGAGTGTTACATAACAACAAGTTATTTACAATCTAAACATGTAATGACATAATAATGTATAATATATTTATTCAGCTAGCTCGGTGTTCCTCCCTGCACAATGGACTAGTGTTCCTCCACAGACGTACACACATGCATAATGATGTGTTCAATGATGACAATCTTTCAATAAATATAACTCTGACTAATTAAAGATTAGTTTGGGAAGCTGAGATAGGAAACTATTAAACACTGCCTTACAATCTTAACTCTGATTTCCTTACCCTTAAAGTATTGGGTGAAAAGATAATACCATTGGCCTTTTCCGTGTTGTGAAGAGAACTAGCCATTAGAGCTTTGCAGTTGATTACACTAAATCATATACATTAGCATGATTATGAGTACAGGCTATGCACTATAAATTTAAATTAATTCAATTATTCACACCCAAGGGAATTTCAGATAGTGCACAGGAAAAAGATAGGCCCCTACTTTACTTATTCTCAGTGGTTAGAATGGTTGCAGGGCTGTGGTGGAGAAGCATTTACCCTGAACAAAATGTTTTTGTCCAGTCTACCGTGCACCTGGCAGGCTACACACCAGGAAACATGATGTTTTGGTGGAAAAACGGGCCCAAGGGTGCTGCGACCTACGTGTGTTGGCTTTGACTGGTCTGCTGTAGACAAGTACTGTGGAAAGATGTGGGTGGATGTCTGGATAGCCTGGGTATTGAGAGAAACCAGTTGTGTGTGTGTGTGTGTGTGCGTGCGTGCGTGCGTGCGTGCGTGTGTGTGCGTGCGTGTGTGTGGGCATGTGCGTATACGTGCATGTTTGTAAATTGTACTTTTGTCTTGTGTCTTTCAGCTCCCAAATCTTCCAATAGAAAGTAGCAGAGGAGGCTGGTAGGAGTAGCTATAGGAGGATTGCCTCATTGTAGTGGCTAAATGGAATGGTATTAAACACATGAACCAAATGGAAACCACATGTTCCATTTATTCAATCCCAGCCATTAAAATGAGCCCGACCTCCTATAGCTCCTCCCACCAGCCTCCTCTGGTAAGCAGTTTGTTTTTAGATCTGTATTTGTGCTTTGGACATTTGTTTGATCACAATTTAGTGTAAGTGCACAGAATTAAATCACAATGACACCACAGCATGTCTAAATTATCTGGCCATTCTTAGTTACATATTAGACAATGTTCAAAGTGAGAGAGCCGAGGAAACGGGGACCTGGTCCTCATTTACGGGCAAAACAACACTGAGAGCCAGGACCTTGGGCTATGTTATTCAATATAATCAATGCTGATGAATCAAAGATTAAAACACGATTAGGAGGAGATTAAAAAGGGAAACAAAGTCAACATCACAATCACAATTGAATGTTTCCCACACTAGCATTTCATTAATCGTGTGACCCATTGGCCCACAAGTTTTACTCGGACACACACCAAATGCATGACACCCTGAGTCAAATTGTTGGCAAGTCCTGCATCTACTATCACTATGATGTGTGTGTGTGTGTGTGTCCGTGTGTGTGCATATGCACGTATGTGTGTGTGTGTGCATGACATAATCTTCTGGGTTTGGCCCTTTCTGTCGGTACTTCTGGAATCCTCCACATTTTATGCTGCTCTTCAAAGGAATATCTTAATATCTTACATATGACTCTAAAATCCCCCCCCCATCTCACAAACACAAACACAAAGATATCCCTCTCTAGGCCTACAAGCCTCTGATCAGTCAAGGAAAATCTCCCCGAGAAATCTCCTGAATCTGATTTTATCGGCTCATTAAGGCATTTAAGCATGATGTCGCGTTGGTTACTGGCTCTCTTGGAAATATACAGGGCTGTGCTGACAATCATAAAATGGAAAGATAAAAACAGAGAAAATATTCAGAGCATGGACGGGGAACGTTATCCTGGATCTAGTGGATGATGACAGTCTCTATAAAACACATTTCTGGCATCATCTTTAACACATTGCATAAATTGGTTTGAAAGACATTGTGCATTGTATTATGCACCGATGGTGTGCATTCATGTACCTTTCCCTTTGCGTGCATGCGTGCGGGTATGTTTATGAACCACTATCAGTCTTTGGCATTGGTACTTGTTGACTCAAAGCACTCAAGGCCTTTCAGTCCATCGCCAAGCGTACTCTAATCAGTCTTATAATTAGTCTAAACCATCAACACAACACTGGACAATACAATTGCAATCTGGTCTGGACTGTTGTGGCCACAGTCCAAATGGAGCTAGCTCCTTCTCTCGCACACATCTGGGATCCATCACCATGTGCTTCCTTGCATGTGGTAGTGTTTAAAATAACTCTTGATGCAGTGAGCAGAGGCAGCAAGGTCTTTCTCACTTTCCACTGCCAGCCATTTATCAAAGGTGGTCTATCTCTGCTTGTGCCGACCTGCAGCAGTGGAGTGGCAAGGTCTGTCTTTGTAAAGTCCCCCTTTACAGGAAAAGCAGACTTCCTAGGAGCCTTAGCACATTATTAATGTACACATAGTAAAAGTGTGAGTTGTGAGTCATGTCATCGTGATGCGCTGTGCTTGGCCACCTCAAAAAAATAAAAAATAAAAAAATAAAAGATACTTCGGGATTTTGCCAATAACGTATTCGATCTACATCCCCAGAGTCATATGAACTTGTGAATACAATTTGTATGTCTCTGTGTCCAGCATGAAGGAAGTAAGAGGTAGTTTAGCAAGCCAATGCTAAATGCTAGCAGATACCCATAGACTTCCAGTCATTGTGCTAATGCTAGCTAGCAACTTCCTTCAAAACTGCATGCAGAGATATAAAAATGGTATCCACGAGTTCATCTGACTCTGGGGAAGTATATAAAGGGCCTCATTGACAAAATCTTGAAGTATCCCTTTAAGATCTGTCCGCTCCATTCACCTGTTCTGATCCAAGGACCCAGATTAACTGGCTGCATTGGCCTCCATTGATGACAGGGGGAGGCATTCATCCCAGCTCCAGCTCTAGCTCCCAGTCTTAAATCAAGCTGCTTGCCGGAACCTACCGTACCGGGGGAAACAGATATTTCACTGTCCTGCACTCTGAGTTCACAGTTTGAGGGGGCAGGGAGAGAACATGTGTGATGCAGTATCAGTAAAGTGAATGCACCGAAGGCCCTTGTAATTATATATTTGGCAGAACACAGCACAATTACATAAAGAGCTCAAATTCTATCTTGTGACTAGGGTGAGTGTGTCCGTGTGTCTGTGTGCATGTGCTAGATAGATAGATAATGAATGAGAGAAGTTGAAGAGAGAGATTGTTGTCACATACGCATTTGTCTGTTGTTTACTTGTTTGCGTCTTTCTTCCATGTACCGTATATCCGGTATTTCTGATTACTTCAGAGAGTACACAGTCTGAAATAAAAAGCAAAAGGCCTATAACCCAGATTGATACAGACTTGCAGAAAATCAACTTACAGCCAAATATTCAGGACACATAGGTTTAACAGTGACATAAAGCTGATACCCGATCAGCATCGGTGTCAGTCAGCAAGGGTGTGTGTGTGTGTTTATTAATGTGCATATCTGCTTTGGGAAACTTTATGTCACAGTGAGCTCAGCTGTCCAAACAATCCAATAATTTCACCTGTGCTTCATCCATGCATCATATGCATGCAAAAGCTCAATCGTGTGAGGTGTGTTGGAAATAAATAAAATCATTGCATTACCATCACACCTCTTAGCATTCAGAATGTGCTGAACAAAGATCTCTAACATTCAGAATGTGCTGAACAAAGATCTCTTAACATTCAGAATGTGCTGAACAAAGATCTCTAACATTCAGAATGTGCTGAACAAAGATCTCTTAACATTCAGAATGTGCTGAACAAAGATCTCTTAGCATTCAGAATGTGCTGAACAAAGATCTCTAGCATTCAGAACGTGCTGAACAAAGACCTCTTAACATTCAGAATGTGCTGAACAAAGACCTCTTAGCATTCAGAATGTGCTGAACAAAGATCTCTTAACATTCAGAATGTGCTGAACAAAGACCTCTTAGCATTCAGAATGTGCTGAACAAAGATCTCTTAGCATTCAGAATGTGCTGAACAAAGACCTCTTAGCATCCAGGGTGTGCTGAACAAAGACATCTTAGCATCCAGGGTGTGCTGAACAAAGACATCTTAGCATCCAGGGTGTGCTGAACAAAGACATCTTAGCATCCAGGGTGTGCTGAACAAAGACCTCTTAGCATCCAGGGTGTGCTGAACAAAGACATCTTAGCATTCAGGGTGTGCTGAACAAAGATCTCTTAGCATTCAGGGTGTGCTGAACAAAGACATCTTAGCATCCAGGGTGTGCTGAACAAAGACATCTTAGCATCCAGGGTGTGCTGAACAAAGACCTCTTAGCATCCAGGGTGTGCTGAACAAAGACATCTTAGCATCCAGGGTGTGCTGAACAAAGACATCTTAGCATCCAGGGTGTGCTGAACAAAGACCTCTTAGCATCCAGGGTGTGCTGAACAAAGACATCTTAGCATTCAGGGTGTGCTGAACAAAGATCTCTTAGCATTCAGAATGTGCTGAACAAAGACCTCTTAGCATTCAGGGTGTGCTGAACAAAGACCTCTTAGCATGCAGGGTGTGCTGAACAAAGACCTCTTAGCATCCAGGGTGTGCTGAACAAAGACATCTTAGCATTCAGAATGTTCTGAACAACAACCTCTTACTGTAGCATTCAGAGTGTGCTGTTTCAAAGACCTCTTAGCATTCAGTGTGCTGAACAAAGACCTCTTAGCATTCAGTGTGCTGAACAAAGAACTCATAAGGAAAATGATCTGCTACAGTAGCTATATTTACTTAATTATAGTGTAAATGCTGCTGTATGTGAAACAGCCAGAGATTGAAAGTGCTTGTTTCCACATCCAAAGTGGCAAAGAGTTGAGTAATGAAGAGAAGGTTCAGTTCATTAGTGAGCAGGGAAACATGCTGGGTGGACTCACTGGACTGCCACAGGGAGCTGGGCGCGTGACTGATGGGTCATAGGGTTAACCAAGGTTAATGTAAAACACATTAGATGACCCAGGTATTATGCACAAAATGATCAAGCTACTACATTATGCCAAGTATTTTACTCTTACATAGAAAGAGAATGAGAGCGAGAAAGAGAGAGAGAGAGAGAGAGGGTGGGGGGGAGAGGATAGGTTTAGTAGTGTTGAGATGACAATGTATTAAATGTAGGTATTTTAAGTCGTAAAGGGAGGTGATATCAGAGTTGGACAGAGGCTGCCTGCCACACTCAAGCCACATACCAAACCCAAAGCGCTGGTGGTAAAACTCCATGCGGTGCTATGGTCAGATTACTGTACATGAAAATAGAGCTCCTTGGCCAAGAAACACCAGTTGTGGATTTGGCATTAAAAAAAAATGAAGCATATGCAGAAAAGTATCTCATAGTTTACCTACAGTAAAATATGGTGGTGCATCTTTGATGTCATGGGGCTTAACTCCAAGCACACATCAAAATTGTTAATTGAGTCTGCGGACTTGGAGCTCATTGAAAACCTGTGGTTTGAATTGAAGAGAGCAGTCCAGCGCAGATGATGGATATCAAGGATCTGTATGGAGTATTCCCAAAGTGTTCTCCAATCTCATAAAACATTTTAGAAAAGCTTTAGTGTCATCCTTGCAAAGGTAGTACTGAAAACAGGGGTGCCAATAAAATAATAACACAAACAAGTCAATGACACAGTAGAGAAAAGAAAGTCTATATACAGTGTGTGCAAAAGGCATGAGGAGGTAGGTAGTAAATAGGCCATAGGAGCAAATAATTACAATTTAGCAGATTAACACAGGAGTGATAAATGAGCAGATGATGATGTGCAAGTAGAGATACTGGTGTGCAAAAGTAAATAAAATAAAAACAGTATGGGGATGAGGTGCGTAGATTGGGTGGGCTATTTACAAATGGACTATGTACAGCTGCAGTGATCGGTTAGCTGCTCAGATAGTTGATGTTTAAAGTTGGTGAGGGAAATAAAAGTCTCCAATTTCAGCGATTTTTGCAATTCGTTCCAGTCACTGGCAGCAGAGAACTGGAAGGAAAGGCGGCCAAATGGGGTGTTGGTTAAACAAAAGCTCTTTCTCTGAGCAATTGTATTAGTACAAAATCATATAACTTTCAAATTTTTTGGAGCATGCAATGTAGCTCAGTTGTTCCGGTTTTCAGGGGAAATGTGAAGAGAGCTTGTGACGTGACTTCCGCTTTTGGACGTTAACAAGGCAACACATCTTAACTCCTCCTCCATATTTACTGGATTGGTTGAACAGTGCAGAAGAGAACTGTTTTTTCCATTTCTCGTCAAGACCAGTACGTAGGGCAGGGATCATCAACTAGATTCAGTTGTGGCCGATTTTTTTTTCTTGAGAGGATGGTCAGGGGGCCAGAACACAACTACAAAAATGTATAGACTGCAAATTGACTGAAACATCCTCATTTCAAATCTAGCTTACATTTGTACACAATCACATATATTTCTCTATTATCCGTAGGAATACTTTGGAACAGATTTCCAAAATGAAAATCACTTGGAGCTGATTTGCTGGTGTTTTTAAAGTACTTTATGTCCAACCATAAAAAAAAATACATTATTATTTTTTGCTCAGAAAAATTGGAGGGCACCAGTTGGGGAACCCTGATGTAGGCTATCTAGTTTATCTAGTTGTAGCTACTAAAGAATACATTTTACAGATTGCAGCCCTGGGGCATTGTGACTTCTAAAACTGAGCCAACATGCTGGAGGGACTGGAATATGGTGGCTGTTTTAGGATCCCAAACTGCACAATGCCTTGGCATGGGTGTCTTGTGGTGAAGCAAATATTTTCAGACACCCTGAGACATGCCCTCGGTGCTTTTTCCACCTGAAGTCACCTAGTGGAATCGATCAAACACTCTGTCAGCATAAAGTTAAGGGAATACAAATGCAAAAAATGTACTGAATTTACTGTGAAATGTTGAAACAGATCCATTGAATCAGTGCCCTGTCTCAACTGATCAACACATCTCTTTTATACCCAGGTGCCCACAATGGAAGAAGAAATTCTTGAATCGGCATACTGAACATACCATACCTCCCCAAGCATTTCAACCAAAGGAATCTCTAATAAACGAGTGCAACAAAAAGAAGGAAAAGAAAAACAGAAGCCTGTCTTATGAATGTGTTCCCTCAGCATTCTCTTTATTTAGAGTGCTTATTCTTTTACGACCGTTAGATCTGAGGACATTATTTTCTCCTTTCTTTGTTACTTGAAACCCCCCTTTGTCCTCCCTCTTCCCTCCTCACTCCCTCCCTCCATTCCATTCTTGCAACAATATAAGTCTGTTTACCATCCCGCCAGAGCCCGAGTTGTTCAGAGGCCCAAT
The DNA here is from genome assembly GCF_013265735.2 of Oncorhynchus mykiss. Lineage (NCBI taxonomy): Eukaryota > Metazoa > Chordata > Actinopteri > Salmoniformes > Salmonidae > Oncorhynchus > Oncorhynchus mykiss. The sequence goes on along the minus strand of NC_048580.1, from coordinate 38,359,596 downwards.
TTTGAGATTCCACCACAAATTATATGGTGCCAGTGAGCAAACCCATGTGTGTGTGTGTGTTTCTGTGTTTACTTTCACATCCAGAGGCTCTTGTGGGGCAGTCTATTCTGGCACAGAGTCCTTTCACTGTCATCAGTTGGGTTTCTTTCCTCCTGTTTTCGACTGCATATAATGTTCTTTCTTCTTTCCCTCTGTCCCTGCTGTGTCCCTTAATATCTCCATTACAAAGACAAAGCGAGAGAGAGAGAGAGAAGAAAATATGCTGCTTGATACAACAGCAACAGTATTCTTGCAGGGAAGAACTGATGTGCAAATGCAACCCAAATGTGAATGTACTGTAACTAGAGAACTATGGAGTGTCTTTTATACACTGAGCGTACAAAACATTAGGAACCCTTTCCTACTATTGAGTTGCAGCCCATTTTGCCCTCAGAATAGCCTAAAATCGTTGGGGCATGGACTCTATAAGTTGTCGAAAGCGTTCCACAGGGATGCTGACCCAAGTTGACTACAATGCTTCCCACAGTTGTGTCAAGTTGGCTTGTTGTCATTTGGGTGGTGGACCATTCTTGATACAAACGGGAAACTGTTGAGCGTGAAAATCCCAGCAGCTTTGCAGTTCTTGACACACACAAACCGGTGCGCCTGGCACCAACTACCATATCCCATTCAAAGGCACTTAAATATTTTGTCTGCTGATTCACAAAGAGCAGATGTTCCCAATGTTTTGTACACTCATGAGGTGTAACAATATTGCGTTCATATTGTGTCTTGACCTGTATGAAGCGATCTATCATGTTGGAATATGTAACCAAACAGTAATAAACTCATACTGCCTTGTTTTCTCCTATCTCCCATCTGTTTGCATTGTGGAGAGACCAGACCAGTCTGTTAAATTGTAACAGATACTATGGACTGTTGAAATGGGTCAGACTTTCCACATAGTCTTGCAAAGGGGGATGGTATAAAGGATCTGGTTTACAGTGTGATATTCTCTGCTCCTCTTTGAACACTGATATTAAATAGACAGTGTTGACCACATCATGGTTAGGTAAGCATTGAGTGAAGTTGTCCATTTATATAAAACAGTAACAGGTGTGCATGCATTCGTGCCTGTGTTTGACTGTGTGTGTGTGTGCGTGTGTGTGTGTGTGTGTGTGTGTGTGTGTGTGTGTGTGTGTGTGTGTGTGTGTGTGTGTGCGCGTGCGTGTGTGTGTGAGCACGTGCGGGTGCATCCCTGTGTGTGTGGATTTCGTAGAGAGAATCTGTGTTTGTGAAAGCAAAAGCCTAGCCATATGGAGCTGCAGATGGTAATGTGATTTTCTAAACTCAAGGAAGAGAGTCTCTTTGTTTTTATAGGATGAATGAAAACATTGAACGGTGCACAGGAATGTGGAGAAACCAGAAGACGCTGAAAACTCAAAAGCGGTCTGAGAAGAAAAACACAATGAAACTCAGCTCAAAGTAAAAAACGTTGAATTGACTGAGAAACAGCTTAGTGACGGGATTTAATTTCTGTTGGAAATGTATGTTATAGTTATGGTACCCACTCTGTGGGTTTTTTCCTGCACTCATTCCTTTAAACAAAGTGTTTGCTGGTACTTAAAAAGTCAGTCCATTGAGCCCAGATCCTTCTGTGCTGCACATGGGTAAGGTGAAGACTCTGTAATCAACCCCAATCACAAACGCTTTGATGTTGCCCCTCTGGATTGGATTTGTTGGTAGCTTTTTGCCAGTGCTGTTATTAATATTTTTCTATGTAGATCACATAATCATATTACCCCTTGCCTTTAACGAATAACAGCAAGTACATAGTTAATAGATTTCAAGTAATGAAAAGGATTGCCCTTTTCGTGGCGACAATATTATTGCCTTTACATTGCATTACACTAGGAAGTGTTGGGGTAACAACGTCCTCTTTATTGAACAATGCATGTAGAGGCTCACTGCTGTACAGGGAAACAGCAAACAAACACAACCAGGAAAACATTATGCGGCCTGGTAGGACATTGGAGGTATTAGTCTGACGTGCTAACCAACAGAGTACTGGAGCCTTGGTCGATGAATAACTCAAATATGAATCAACAGACGGAATTCATTGAACATTCATTCAGACGAGTAGACTACAGCGGTATTGCCACACAGCATTTGCTTCCCTAACACAGCAGTGACACTATACCCTGTTTAATAAGCACTATACTCTGAGATACAGAGTCTATCCCCAGCACATAAAGATGGGCTTTGTTAAACCCTTCTGCCCCTAACTGTGTATGCTGTTCTCTGTTTATGTTGCCATCACCCAATCAGGGAGCAGCCATCATAATAACCAACCACACCAGAGACTGGTCAATAAAAGCCTCCTCAATGACACTGCTGATTGGCTCTCTCATTCATCTTCAGCTGTTACATGACACACTTTTGTTTGGTCCTCACAGCAATGTCGGAGTGGCATTGACTAAATACAGTAGTCCTTACAGGGGCCTGTGTGTGCAAATCCTCACAGAAGATGTACATACACATCATGTCATTCTCAAGTCCCACTTTTATGACTATTTGACTGTACCTTTACACTCGCCACTGTTAAATGTTGCTATTTAACAGAAGCTATATGAAGTGCTTTCTGTTAGTCCTATACACCGAGCAGGAAACCATGGCCTCTGAAGCACCTTGTCACATCGTCAGGGTAAACTCAAATCAAATCAAAGTTTATTTGTCACGTGCGCCAAATACATGTAGTAGACCTTACAGGGAAATGCTTACTTACAGGCTCTAACCAATAGTGCAAAAAAAGGTCATGTTATGGCTGATTTCAGTGGTCAACAGTTATTTTTATCTCTCTTCCCATTATAATTTCCCCAGCACTGTTATGGTATCATGAGTTGCGACAGTTGTATTAGAAGTAGTAGTAAAGGAACTGGGTTACACCCTTATCTGCAAGATCAGGATTTGGCTGGTGTAATGGACCCACTACTATTTATTAACATCTCCTAATGCAAAGAACACGGAGTCCTCCTCTCTAGAGTCTAAGACTCTAAGTGAGTCCTAATCAGCATCTTACCTAAGGCTGGAAATGTAACGAATGTCTTAATTATGCCTATATTTTGCATGAGGATGAGGCAATTAATATGAAGGAACAGTTTGTGCCACATGCCGTTTGGAGGAGCAAATGTGCTGTTTATAATCTGTTTTAAATTCAAATCATGTCTTCTGAGCAGGGTTAATTGGACACATAGAAATGGTTTCTGATTAGTGTGATATTAAACATACTGACCTTAGACCTACACTTCCGTTCAAAAGTTTGGGGTCACTTAGAAATGTCCTTGTTTTTGAAAGAAAAGCAATTTTTTTTGTCCATCAAAATAACATCAAATTGATCAGAAATACAGTGTTAATGTTGTAGGCAGATTTTGGCCTTTCTAGGCCTGTGTAGATATTCCATAATAAATCCACCGTTTCCAGCTACAATAGTCATTTAAAACATTAACAATGTCTACACTGTATTTCTGATCAATTTTATGTTATTTTAATGGACAAAACATTTGCTTTTCTTTCGAAAACAAGGACATTTCTAAGTGACCCCAAACTTTTGAATGGTAGTGTAGGTGTCCCTCTACTGTACCCACCTACATGTCTCCATTAGAATAACTGTTTTCATCTCAAAGGAAACCCATACATATGAGTTCCCCTTGAGCTGAAAACAATTATTAAGAATCAACAATGGGAGTATGACTAAACTAAGGCTAAAGCCACAATGGCAGGATCAAAACAGGACCAAAACAGGACAAAAACAGGACCAAAACAGGACCAAAACAGGACAAAAACAGGACCAAAACAATCCTCTTTGAGGATGACCATCTCCATCTCATATGTGGGTCAGATCAGTTTGTTGTTGAAAAATTAATTCATGCTTCCTTTCATTTCTCCCTCCTCACCTCTTATCAGAAGTGACACAGGACAGGGCATGCTTCTAGTGTCTGCCACGTGCTCCACTGCTACGGTACAGCACACAATGTCCACACACCTTAGGAGCGGAAGCAGGCCAGAGAAACAGAATTACCCAGCAGTTTTTCAATATCAATTCCATATCTAGATATGTCAACAGCTATCCCTCTCTGTGAGCTGACAGCGAACTCTTACTTACGATCTGCTGTAATCATAGCCATAATGACAGGGCTATTACTAAGGCAGTGCTAGGCCAATTGTGATAGCTAAATTATTCTTCACAATCACAGGCATTCTCATTCCCAGAGACCTGAAACCCTTAAATGTTTTGAAATATTTTGATTTCTGAGCCGATTATAAGCTGACTTGAGGCACACAAACATATCTCAACATAATGTACAAACTATTTTCTTTTTACTCTGGGGTATTCATCAATACGCCTCATTTGGTCTGGCTGATAAAGAGTGTGTACTCTCTTGTGTAAGACTTGTGTGCCATTGCTATTAGCCTAATTCTAGTCCCAATGGTAAATAATATGTCTTGTTTGTTTTGTACCCTAAAGAAACACACTATAACGCAAGCACGTTTTCCATTACAGCTGGCTGGTGCATCACCCCATCATAAGTGTCTATACTTAGCCACAGAGCCAAGACCCTTCATGGAGAGCTAGCCCTACTGATCCAACCTGCTGACCCAACCACCCTGCCTGCCTGCCTCCCTCTCTCCCTGCCTGTCTCTTTCACCCACCCACCCTGCTGTGCTGCCTGCCTACCTTCCTGGCTCCTCTCCCCTTGTGTTTCTGGCCTGGTGTCAGTGACCCAATGGAAACAGCCCTGTGCTTGCCATCCCCCAGCACCCTGCACAGCAGTGAACAGTGCTGCTGATACCCCACCTCTTCCATATTAGCTGAGCGTCACACCACCGCTGTGCTGTCCTGCTCTCCGTAAGGACGTCATCACTGCTGCCTGTCAGCTGTCAGGCCTGACTGGGTGCACATGACTCAAGTTTCACATGACATGGACCAGTGTTGTCGTGACAAACCACTTGAGTTTTTATTTGGTGCAGTGACATGGTATTTGAAAGAGAACATTCCCTACAGGGTTTGAACTGTTGTCATTGATTGAACGTGTGCTATTGCATACTGTACATTTTAACTTGTGTTCTGTAAAGCGTACCTGTCCATTTTTGGATGCTTTGAGGGCAATCCTGGTATTTCAAACAATTATACTGGGCGTTGTGGGTACGTTTATATATATACTAGTTCCCAGTAGGAATGAAAAAAAAGCACCAGGTAATTCTAGTACAACTATTAAAATAATCAACTTCAAATGTTGGTAAATGATTCAGTTACTAGGATAATTCCTACAATAGTTGTACATATCCATTTTTTTTTATATATATATTTTTAACCTTCATTTAACTAGGCAAGTCAGTTAAGAACAAATTCTCCTTTTCAATGGTGGCCTAGGAACTGCCTTGTTCAGGGGCAGAATGTCAGATTATTACCTTATCAGCTCTGGGATTCGATGTTACAACCTTTCGGCTACTAGTCCAATGCTCTAACCACTAGGCTACCTGCGTGGTTCCGCGCATGCTTAGTTACTAGCGTTTAGGAGTTCACCTTTCAACATACCATTTGCTCACTTATTTTCTTGATAATTTGAAGTAATATTTTGGAAGAAATGTGCTAGAATTAGCTGGTTGTAGATCGACTTTCGGAAAACGGTATGAAAAATTTGCTTCAATGGTGAAGAGTCAAAACAGTTCAGTTTAGGAAGAAGCCAATACACTACCAACACCACCAACTCAACTCTCTCCACTAAGACAGACATTTACAGGACTGTCAGACTGTTTTAAAAGTTATCAACTCGTACTGACACTCAGGTTTGTATTATTGACTTTTCCTAATGGTGGTCTGTATTTACAGAAAGCCTAGCCACTGACGAGGAGAAGAGATAATTTGACCTGAGATCCAAATAATTACCTTCATTATTGCAATTTGAAACAATTTTGTTTAATGGCTTCCAATAAACACTTGAATTTCAGTTGGAGCCTGATTTCCTTACAGTCACGTCCTGCGGCCTACGGGTGTGGCAGCCCACTTAATATCCACACTACTTCTGGACAGAGACACCAGTCAACCTAGCACTCACAGTCTGTCTTTCAGAACTTCTAGGGCTGCAGGGCTGCATCATGAATGGTACTCCACCCCATTTCTCAAACCCCACAATCTGTCTTAAGTACTGCAATGATATCGGAAACATTTGCATGTTCAATGTGTCAAATAATACATTTGCAACTTATACAAGTGGTTCTATTCTAATAATGTTCAATTTCTAGAAACAGTTTTTTGTTCAGCTATTTCACCGTCTGGAGAATGCTTCATAGTCACGTGCATGTTACTTGTACAGTATGAGTATGTCCCCATACATTCAGATGAAATCCATAGTTTGATCAACCCTAATCAGATAATGAAGTATACGCTGAGTGCGCAAAACATGAAAAACACCTGCTCTTTCCATGACATAGACTGACCCTTATTGATGTCACTTGTTAAATCCACTTCAATCAGTGCAGATGAAGGGGATGAGACAGAATAAAGAAGTCTTTTTTTTAATTCAGATCAGATGTGAGGTTGAAATAATGTCATTCTCCTTGCGTGCAAAGATGGTGTTAACATGTTGCAGTAGCAATGTTTCCTCCAGTGGAATTAGGTTGACCACAAGCCCAAATGCAGGACAAGGAAACGATTTTTGCAGGACATTCGGAACAGTGGACAGAATAGTATTTCGGGTGGCAGGTTAATGAATCACATTCAAATGGCTGTATGAAGTTCACTGCCTGTTAAAGAGGCAATCCTTAGTTGCACCGCACATTTTCGAATGATATGAACCCATTGATTCTTGAAGAATATAACGTATGAGCTTAGTACAACTGTTGCACCCCATCAGAACCCAAAATAAAAGCTTGCATCCCTAGTGTAGTCTTTGGATTTGAGAGTGGTTGCATTTCTTCAGCACCATCCCTCAGCTTTTTACGGAAACTGTGGTGTAGAATAATAATGTTTTAGGTTGGTGCAATCCTCTAGTGAGTTAGTTACATTTGTGCCATTATTATCAAGCAAATCCAAAGATAACACAATTATTAGTATTGCAAACAAAAATAATTATATTCAAAGCGAAACATAAACCCAAAAGTATTGATAGCAAAACTAAATATTGCAAGGAAATAATGTTAATGTGAATCATTTTTGTTGTTCTTGTAAATGTTCTAAATTGTAGAATAATAGAGAAGACATCAAAACTATGAAATAACACATATGGATTCATGTAGTAACCAAAAAAGTGTTAAACAAATCAAAATATATTTAATATTTTATATTTGTTAAAGTAGCCACCGTTTGCCTTCATGATAGCTTTGCACACTCCTGGCATTCTCTTAACCAGCTTCATGATGTAGTCACCTGGAATGGATTTCAATTAACAGGTGTGCCTTCTTGAAAGTGAAAGTGTGTGTGTGTGTGGGGGGGGGGGGGGGTATACAGAAGATAGCCCTAATTGATGCTATTTTGTTAGTTTTCTTCACATCGTTTGTAACTTATTTTGTAGATAATGTTGCTGCTACCATCTCTTATGCCCAAAAAGAGCTTCTGGACATCAGAACAGCGATTACTCACCTTGAACTGGACAAATAATTTTTCGTTAATGAGTTGGACTGGAAGCATATACTCCAAACACCTGAACAGGTCCTCATCCACGTCATTCGCTGGAGAAAGATTCTGAGATTTCTCTGAAAGAGATCGGGTGCCTTGTGAGGATCAGGCGACGAGTGGCTAATCTGCCTTTGCCATCCGTACTGTTAGCCAACGTTCAACCGCTAGAAAATAAATGGGATGAACTGAAAGCACGTATATCCTACCAATGGGACATAAAAATCTGTAATGTTATATGTTCCACAGAGTCGTGGCTGAACGACGACATTAATAAAATACAGCTGGCAGGTTATACACTCAGGATAGAACAGCAGCCTCTGTCTGGTAAGACACGGGGCGGCAGCCTATGTATATTTGTAAACAACAGCTGGTGCACAATATCTAAGGAAGTCTCAAGGTTTTGCTCGCCTGTGGTGGTATGCAGCTGTCCACATACCACCACAGACCGATGCTGGCACTAAAACTGCACTCAATGAACTGTATCGTCATAAGCAAACAGGAAAACGCTCATCCAGAGGCGGTGCTCCTAGTGGCCGGGGACATTATTGCAGGGAAACTTATATAAGTTTGACCTAATTTCTATCAGCATGTTAAATGTGCAACCAGAGGGTAAACAAATTCTAGACCACCTTTACTCCACACACAAAGATGAATACAAAGCTCTCCCTCGCCCTCCATTTGGCAAATCTGACCATAATCCTATCCTCCTGATTCCTGCTTACAAGCAAAAAATTAAAGCAGGAAGCACCAGTGACTCAGTCTATAAAAAAGTGGTCAGATGAAGCAGATGCTAAACTACTGGACTGTTTTGCTAGCACAGACTGGAATGTGTTGCGGGATTCCTCCGATGGCATTGAGGAGTACACCACATCAATAAGTGCATCGATGAGTGCATCGATGACGTACATAGCCCAACCAGAAGCCATGGATTACAGGCAACATTCACACTGAGCTAAAGGATAGAGCTGCCACTTTCAAGGAGCGGGACTCTAACCCGGAAGCTTATACGAAATCCTGCTATGCCCTCCGATGAACCGTCAAACAGGCAATGCGTCAATACAGGACTAAGATCGACTCATACTACACCGGCTCCGACGCTCATCAGATGTGGCACTATTTGCAAACTATTACAGACTACAAAGGGAAGCACAGCCGAGAGCTGCCCAGTGACATGAGCCTACCAGACGAGCTAAATAACTTCTATGCTCGCTTCGAGGCAAGTAACACTAAAACATGCATGAGAGCATCAGCTGTTCTGGACGACTGTGTGATCACGCTCTCCGCAACCAATGTGATTAAGACCTTTCAACAGGTCAACATTCACAAGACCGCAGGGTCAGACAGATTACCAGGACATGTACTCCGAGCATGCGCTGACCAACTAGGAAGTGTCATCACTGACATTTTCAACTTCTCCCTGTCTGAGTCTATAATACCAACATGTTTCAAGCAGACCACCATAGTCCCTGTGCCTAAGAACAATAGGGTAACCTAGCTACTGACAAGTAGCACTAACCTCTGTAGCCATGAAATGCTTTGAAACGCTGGTCATGGCTCACATCAATACCATTATCCGAGAAACCTAGAACCACTCCAATTTGCATACCGCCCCAACAGATCCACAAAGTTAACTCTGCTGCAGAGGACAAACTCATTAGCGTTAACTGCCCCTCACATTGCAGCCCAAATAAATACTTCACGGAGTTCAAGTAACAGACATGTAACATCTCAACATCAATTGTTCAGAGGAGACTGTGTGAATCAGGCCTTCATGGTCGAATTGCTGCATAGAAACCACTACTGGAGGACACCAATAAGAAGAAGAGACTTGTGGAAATCTGTCCTTTGGTCTGATGAGTTCACATTTTAGATTTTTGGTTCCAACCACCGTGTCTTTGTGAGACTCAGAGTAGGTGAACGGATGATCTCTGCATGTGTTGTTCCCATTGTGAAGCATGGAGGAGGTGTGATGGTGTGGGGGTGCTATGCTGGTGACACTGTCTGTGATTTATTTAGAATACAAGGCACACTTAACCAGCATGGCTACCACAGCATTCTGCAGCGATATGCCATCCCATCTGGTTTGAGCTTATTTTTCAACAGGACAATGACCCAAAACAAACCTCCAGGCTGTGTAAGGGCTATTTGACCAAGAAGGAGAGTGATAGAGTGCTGCATCAGATGATTCTGGCCTCCACTCGACCTCAACCTAATTGAGATGGTTTGGGATGAGTTGGACTGCAGAGTGAAGGAAAACCCGCGATACAAGCACTGAGCATATGGGGAAACTCCTTCAAGACTGTTGGAAAAGCATTCCAGGTGAAGCTGGTTGAGAGAATGGCAAGAGTGTGTAAAACTGTCATCAAGGCAAAGGGTGGCTACTTTGAAGAATCTAAAATCTAAAATATATTTGGATTTGTTTAACACTTTTTTGGTTACTACATGATTCCATATGTGTTATTTCATAGCTTAAAATGTCTTCACTATTATTTCACAATGCGGAAAATAGTACAAATAAAGAAAAACCCTTGAATGAGTAGGGGTGTCCGAACTTTTGATGGTACTGTATATATGTATATTATTCACATGACATTTTTTACGGTGATTTGTTCATAAGTATGTTCACACGTGTTGAAAACATTTTCTCCCGTTTTCATGTGTTTGTTTTTGCAAGGGTCTGACTTTTTGTTATATCCTCGTCACTTTTTGAAAATGTATGCATTGTGTGTATATGTTTATATAACTGGCAAAGAAAATGAATCAATCAATCAATTCAAGGTGCAGCTGTGTAGAAGGTAAAGGGCATTTGCAAATACTGCAGATTTTCAGTCTTATAAAGTTTAGGTATATAACCTCTTTGATCTGCTGTCAAGCATGCTTACAGTAATAAGCTCACACTAGTGATGGGAGGCACGGATCTGGACCACATCTGATTGCTGACTGTTTGATTAAACCTCAAGTTGCCTGGGAGTGCTGAGAACACCTTCCTAAAGCAATAATGAACGAGAGAGGGCATGTGTTACTGTGATTATTAGCACAAAGTGATGTGTTCGCCAGGTTCAAGATAAGAGGGTGGACAACTGATGTATGTTAGTTTTTACAAATACATTTACGCATCAATGAAGTGAAAATGACAAAACGAATTGGCTGTGCTATGTGTTGTTATATGAGTGTTGGGTGGACCTGATGAACTCCTTTGGTTAGAACCCTTCCCCCCCACTCCACAAATACACACTACCTCAACATAGACACACACACATCAACGCACACCAACACACATTGGGGAGAGTGGGGTAAGTTGAGACTTTTTTTTACATTCAGCATCTCTACGCCAAGGGAAATATAGTATTCTTTCTAACAAAGATAGCTACATATATTTCAGGATGTTGTGTATCCCTGGAAACAATCAGAATTCATGTCAACATTACAGTTTTTAATACATAGCTTGTCCAAAGAATGTGGTCTCTTCGCACAATTTACCCCGCATGGGGTAAATTGTGCATAGGGACATGGTGAGCCACCTTGGGGTAAGTGGGTGATGGTGTCCTGTGACAGTGGGGGATGGTGCTGGTACGGTACATAGGGGTCAAAGTTAAGTTCATGGAATGCGGGGGTGGTATGTTGTATATCTTAAATGTATGCCCACATTCAGATATACAGATATACTGAACAGATATCTCTGTTCAATATCACTTACCTTTCCATTTCTTGAACAGTGCCCTGGGACAGGGATGTTGTTTTGATGTGCAAATTCGTAGGTAAGTTCTCTGCATTTGAGGCGACTAAGACCATGAAACTGGTCCAAACTGGTCCATCTTGATATGTTTAGTAAGTTAAGACTCCATGTCATCAGATGAGACCTTGTGTGCCTCTGCTACTCTATCATAACCTCTCTTTCACATAGGTACATGTTCATAATATGTTTTGTCAATGTACGTCTTCAGTATCATTCAGACTATTTTTTCCTCTCTTGCTCCTGCTCTAATGGACTTCTTCCCGGCTCTCACTTCCTTGGCTGCTAGACCCGTGCTTGTTTTCGGTTTGTACACACTGCTCATGAGGATGTCTGCTCTGTTACAATAACAAATACCCTTCATATGCATGACACATTGAAAAAATACTATGCATAGTATGGATGAAAATGTAATCATCACGTGTATGGTGGCCATTAGCTCAACTTAACCCAAGGCAAACATTTAGACTTTATATGTCCACACTGCTACAATGATGCACTTTCAGGCTAGATTTAGGACCTCATATTGTAGCTTATAGAGACCCCAACTGATGTATAAAATAATCTTAAAACAATCTACTTTGGCTTAGATACAAGCTTCACGAAACCTACAGTATAACACAATACATTGATTTGACTTGATGAAAATCCTTTTTTTTGGATCTAACTTTTTCCATGTGGCTTGTTCCTTCACAGACTCCATGAAATGATTACCTCTTCCTAAATGGTCACATTACTCATTTTGTGTATGGTTTCCTAGATATAAGGGATGGCTCAACTAACACGTTGGCTCATCTTACCTCACTCTCCCCACTGTAAACATTCTAGGTTCTATGAAAAAAGCCATTGTTACCAGTATATTTTCCACTAAATATTTAACTCTGTACAGTGCAAACAGGAAGTTCCACAGGAAGCTACTTGCCTTCATTCTTGAAAGTGTGGAAAGAGAATAAGCTTTTTAGAACTATGGTTCCTTGGGCCACAAGAGAAAAGTGCATAACAATGAAATGGCTAAGAGGAATATTTTTCATAGAATACATAAATGCTTAAGATAGATGTGAAGACACTTTGATAGTCCATAAATATGTTAAGATAGAATATCCTACAGGTATATGAACTATTAGACCAGTCAGGAACAGTCAACACTATGTGGTAGAATGGTAGAACATTCTACCACATTCTAGAACAGGCCAAAATAACCCAGCTGTGAAAGTTGTGGGTATTTTTAAAGGTCTCCTGATGTTCTAAGGTGTGTGTACAATGGGGGGGGGGGGGGGGGGGGGAATTCCGACCCAAGTTAAGCACATGTAAATAGACGTAATTCCCCTTTTATGCACTTTTCTCTCTACGTGTATTCTGACCTTGAATTTAAGTATGAGAATAGCATGCTATTCAGCCGCTATATGCATGTTTTTAGGCCTACATTTTAAAATAATTGGTCTCTAATAATTTGAACCGTTCTCGCCATATATTCAAATTAAAGGTATACCAAATTTAAAGGGATGGCTTTAGATACATGTACTAAAAACCCCATTGAATGAAAACTCCACAAGAGAATCTGTTGGCCAGCAAGTGGGAGGGTTTTCAATGGTTGAGTAAAATGTATTTAGCACGCGCAATGGAACCAGCTACTAAGAATTGCATAGGAAAGGCTTACAATTCCTAAGTCTGAATCGGCCCCTAAAAGCGTAAGCAGTGTAGCAGTGCCTGTGGTGAATATGTTCAACTCTACCTTGTGAGTTCCGTGTATTCATAAGCCCGTAGGGCCGCTTTGAATGAGAAATTCTTCCTGTAAGGGTGTTGTGTTTCCATGCTTTATGGCAGTCTAATGTTCCCTTTCAAAAGTGTGCTGGTAATTGACAGTCATTTTTTCTCTCCAAAAAGTTCTCTAAGTGTGTTTCTAACAATAATGTAGCTGCTGGCTCTCGGAGGCCATAAATAACTAGTGTAAAAAATGTAGTGGAGTTCTTAAATCGCAGTTGGCCCCTCCTCCCCCTGACAACCCCCTTCCATCACCATTTGGGATCTCCAGTTTTCTTTTTTTTTCTCTACTTATTTCTCTCACTCACTCATTCACTTAGGTTACTCCTTCTCAAATTGACCCTGTCTCTATGTTTCGCCTTCAGTTTCTGCTTCAGTGTCTTCCTAATATCTTGAGCTGTCTAATTGTAAAAAAAAAAATGCTGGCTCTCTGTCTTGTTTTGAAGATGTGTCATGTTTGAACCTGTTAAATTGTACTCTGTACTACTAAGTACATACCGCCATGACTGGCATACCACATCCCCCACAGCCCCCACGGGCTCTGGGGCCCCCCCCCAAAAAACATGTTTTTTTCTAGCACATAAATACATCATAAGCCCTGCCAAAAAAATTGAATTACAGGAAATTTGCTGTAAAACTGCAACATTTTCTCTCAGCCTCATGACAAAATGTGTATAATAGCATTACATTAACTATAAAACTGCACAATTCTCACTCTGCCCCATGGCAAAATGCGTACAATTGCACAAAATGTGTAAATGGGTGAGCTTTTTTAAATTGATTTAAATCCATTTTGAATTCAGGCTGTAACACAACAACATGTGGAATATCAATGAATACTTCCTGAAGGCACTGTATGTGACATTCATTGAAAGAGTGGTCTTTGGAATGCTAATCTTTTGAGGTGCTAGCTCAAAACAATACAGAATGTATTTTGAGGACAGGGAATAGCCATGCTCTGACTGACATTCTGACATGACACTTGTGAATGGGCCTCTATCAGTCAGTCAGTCAGTCAGTCAGTCAGTCAGTCAGCAGTGGGGCCCCACTGGATGTGGTGGTGTGTGTGTGTGCACTCATTCACAGCGGGATACATGGGGGGCAGGATAAAGGTGCAGAGTCATGACCGTAAAAAGAAGCTGTTTATGGGGCCCATTTGGAAAGATGCCCGTAACCCTCCGATCCTTCCCGTGTGGAGGATGGGTACATGTTTTCCAGAATTACAATTCTCTTGTTGGAGAAATGGAGCATTGCGGTCTTCATTATCCTGACGACTTATTTTCATTAACATGTTGGGACAGTAGCTACGTAGATATTACACAATTCCAAATATTTGACACGCACTTCCTAAAGAGCAGCACATTTGAATGAGAGTACATTCAGTATTTTTTGTGAATCCACACTGTCATCATCATCAATGCCTATGCATATTCCAAAGATTGATACAAAACATGACTTTGCCTCTCTGAGTTTTTAGGACTTCTCCTGAGGGGGGGAAGGGGAGCCAGGGATTGATTTAGAGTGTTTATCCTAACCCGGAATATGGTTCTGGTGAAGGGAGGGAGACATTTGAAATGTGAGGAGTGATTATGCCATGGACCGTGACTGGGTGGGGGCTAGGTGGCCAAGCATAGACCCACAAACGAGAGGCAACAACAGTAGCTTCATCTGCCTTTTCTGTGAAAAAAAACTAAACCTGAATTTAAAACCCCCACTAAAGCTCTAAAAACAATAGCATTCACAGAAAGTACACTCCTGTCCCGGACGATGATTGAGACAGTCAGTCATTGTCCCACACTCTTAGCCCCAGCCATGCTTGTGTTTCCCTGTCCATCCCATGATCCCATGCTCCAGTTCCACCAGTCTGGGTGCTGGCAGCTAACAGCCAATCTCATCTGCCAAGTCTGATTAGATATCTGATGAGCTTGTGTTAATTGGGTTATGAGATCATTCCTTCACCCATATGTTGGTCAAATACAGCAACTATGTAGTAAATGTATCCAGACCAGTCATTTTTTCCAATCTCATCTAATGTCCATAGGCTTCAGCGAACAGATGGCTGTTACCTGACATCTCAGTCTTTAAATACATCATTACTACTGTACTCAGCCAACAGGTCTGGCTGTGTGTAAATTACTTTCCCTTCAATTTTTCTGCATGAAAAGGTTTGAGGTCATTAAACCACCTTGAAAAATAACTTCCTCGTGCCATTTCAAGCGAAAAAATTATTGACATGACGGGAAGATAAATAACAGAAACGCAACACTAAAAACTCGCAAGTAACACTTACTTGGCTGAATCAAGAAACACTTTAAAAGTGTAAATGGAAACCCAATTAGTGCTAATGTGTATGAAATGGTTATCCATAGAGTTCAGGTTTAAGGTAAGGCATGTATATTTCTCCTCTCCTTTGCTTGTTAAAATGATGTGTAATGTCTTTGTGTAATGTTACAAAACAGTGGGTAATTCTCTACAGGTGTGCTGGCACACTGGCTGCGGTCCGCCTGGCTCAGTGTCTTTGTGTTGGATATTCAAACCTAGATTAAATGATCAGAGCTTCCCTCAGGCGATGCAGGCTATTACGCCAGGATAAAGGGGGCCAATATTTAGATCATATTTTTCCTCAAGAAAAGGTAAGCTCTGCATGTGTTTATGAACTTGTAAAAGAAGGTAGATCATGGAGAAGAAAGCGTTTTTACTACCTTCTGATAGGCAATATATGATGTTTATGGAGATTCCAAATGCTTTTTATTGAAAATAGTGGATCATTTCATTTATCAAACTTTTACTTTGGATTACTTCAAAAGTAATCCAGTGGATTTCTAATTCTCTGGCAATGCACACCTAAAGGAACATGAAACAGTTGTTTTGGAGCAAATTTGAACGGATCAGCTCATCGGAAACACCTTCATTCTTATGGCTGAGATCCCGTTAACGGGATCGACTTGACAACAGCCAGTGAAAGTGCAGGGCGCCAAATTCAAACAACAAAAATCTCATAATTAAAATTCCTCAAACATACAAGTATTTTACACCATTTTAAAGATGCACTTGTTGTAAATCCAGCCACAGTGTCCGATTTCAAAAAGGCTTTACGATGAAAGCACACCAAACGATTATGTTAGGTCCGTATCTAGTCACAGAAAAACACAGCCATTTTTCCAGCCAAAAATAGGAGTCATAAAAAGCAGAAATAGAGATACAGTGGGGAGAACAAGTATTTGATACACTGCCGATTTTGCAGGTTTTCCTACTTACAAAGCATGTAGAGGTCTGTAATTTTTATCATAGGTACACTTCAACTGTGAGAGGCGGAATCTAAGAGGCGGTCTCTCACAGTTGAAGTGTACCTATGATAAAAAATACAGACCTCTACATGCTTTGTAAGTAGGAAAACCTGCAAAATCGGCAGTGTATCAAATATTGTTCTCCCCACTGTACAATTAATCACTAACCTTTGATGATCATCAGATGACACTCATAGGACTTCATGTTACACAATACATGTATGTTTTGTTCGATAAAGTTAATATTTATATCCAAAAATCTTAGTTTACATTGGCGCGTTATGTTCAGTAATGTTTTGCCTCCAAAACATCCGGTGATTTTGCAGAGACCCACATCAATTTACAGAAATACTCATAATAAACATTGATAAAAGATGTAAGTATTATACATGGAACTTTAGATAAACCTTCTCCTTAATGCAACCGCTGTGTCAGATTTTTTAAAAACTTTACGGAAAAAGCACACCATGCTATACAGCGCTCAGAGCCCAAACAAACCATACAGATATCCGCCATGTTGTGGAGTCAACAGAAGTCAGAAATAGCATTATTCACTTACCTTTGATGATCTTCATCAGAATGCACTCCCAGGAATCCCAGTTTCACAATAAATGTTTGTTTTGTTCGATAACTTCCATAATTTGTGTCCAAATACCTCCTTTTTGTTCGCGCGTTTAGTTCCAAAATCCAAATGGATGATGTTCAGGCCAGACGAAAAGTCAAACAGTTCCGTTACAGTTTGTAGAAACATGTCAAGCGATGTATAGAATCAATCTTTAGGATGTTTTTAACATAAATCTTCACTAATGTTTCAACCGGAGATTTCCTTTGTCTGTAGAAATGCGATGGAACCCAGCTAACTCTCACGGGGGCGTGCCTGAGTAAGCTCGTGGCACTCTGCCAGAGCCCTGACTCAAACAGCTCCCATTCCCCCTTCCTTCACAGTAGAAGCATCAAACAAGGTCCTAAAGACTGTTCACATCTAGTGGAAGCCTTATGAAGTGCAATAAGACCCCATAGACACTGTATATTGGATAGGAAAACCTACAAACCTCATTTTCTCTCTGGTTTTTGCCTGCCATATGAGTTCTGTTATACTCACAGACAACATTCAAACAGTTTCAGAAACTTCAGAGTGTTTTCTATCCAAATCTACTAATAATATGCATATCTTAGCTTCTGGGACTGAGTAGCAGGCAATTTACTCTGGGCACCTTATTCATCCAAGCTACTCAATACTGCCCCCAGCCATAAGAAGTTTTAACACAGGCGGGAGGTAAAAAAAATAACAGATCAGAGGCAGTGGTTGTGATTCCTTTTCTTGTGAATGTTTACTAAACGGGTTTTCTTTCACCCCACAAAATAACTCCAGTACAGGGTAACGTCCAACGCTGAAACACCAGCGTAACAATACAAATAAACATAAACTAAGCCTTTGACCAAAAGGCTGTGGCCAAAAAGGGAAAGCAAAACAACAAACGGCTACTCCTGTCTTTAGACTATCGTCTAGACATAATAGTTACAGGAGGAATGTTTCTCTCTACCTAAAGCCTGCCTTGGTTAACAGAGAGTCAAGGTGCCCCAGTAAACGAAGCTTTCTCTGAGATAGGAAAATCCGACGTCCTCCCAGGTCCTCGTCTCTATTCTCCCCCATTCTCCCCCAGCTGCTTTCCTGGCACCCCTATACAGAGGAAGACACAAAGCAATTAGTGGACCCAGGTGTGTACTAATTGGCTTTACACTGAGTACCTATCCCCCGAGGAGGGTGCTGTTGTGTCGTCTTCCTCCGACTGGTCACTGAACTCTGACACAAAGCATACACATGTCAAGGAGGGCTTCTAAAACAAGAGTACTCCTTAAATGAGACTCCCTATTGAAACTGTATTATGAAAGGCTTCCCCCCTATTCCCCACATCCCTCTTCATCATTGGCCTATAACCCATGCATGTTATGCATTAAACAATGCAACAGTGACTACGCCAAGTTAATCGACTGAGAGGTTAATAATCTTGGGCTTGTTTCACTTAACACCATCTATGAATGAATGACTGAAAATGACTAAGTTGGCGGCCAGACTGGTTCTCCTGTTTAATAAAGGTACAAAAATTAAAATGTGGTCACACAACCCCACAACTCCAAAACACTCTCAGACCCTGTTCTTCTGCGGAGATTGACTGCATTTCCGCCTGGATACAATCCGCATGACTGCTGGGCCCTGGGCCCCTTTGCATAGAAGTCTTCAACTTCATAGTCTTTTAATGACAAAGAGTTCGATCAAAACTCATTTTGTGTCAAAACAACTCAAACAAAATCTGTTGGAAGGACTTCAGTAATGGTTGATATTGGCTAGGCTGACAGGGCAGCCAACACATGTTATACCAAACACCCACTGGGCTGCACGCAAATACCTGCAACTAAAAAATTGTCAACATTTCTCAATGAAATACCAACTCATGTATGCTCAAGTTCATCAACAACAAGAATGATTGTCTCATGTTGTTTTCCCACCAGGAGCTGCATTTCAATCATTCATGTTCCGAAAGGTACAGGCGGTGCATGTGAGGCCTGAAAACCTTCTTCCACTCTGGTTTCTCTGGATAAATATTGACTGGGTGCAGGACCCATTGTCTTCATCTGCAGCATGGAGCAGGGTGGCATAGAGCAGAGAACCAGTAATGAGTATACTGGGTCTATAAGGAATGTTATGTGGGAATTCCATCGACAAAAACACAACATTATTAAATAGTGGACAGTTGATGAATGTGGACATGACATGCATTTTGAGAGATTATACAGTATTCACCATCAAGGGCATTCCTGCAGATTATAAATCGGGGGAATATTAAAACCTAAACAATGGTTACTATTGTTTCGTTTTAAGGAATTATGGAAACCATGTGGATTATCCCATTGTGAATGGATAAATGCTATATTGTTCTATAATGTCCATTCATTCAGTCTTTCTATAATGTTTCTGGCCATGCTATCATAGGTCATCAACTTATTGTTGAGGTCTGTTAGAAATGCCGTAGCATGGCTGGTATTCTCCTGGGCCCTGAGAGCAGAGCAGTTCCAGAACAGTTTGGCTGTTATTATTAAGCTGTCCAGCTGAGCAGGATAACGTTCTGTGCCTAGCTAGGATGCATTGTACTGCTATCATATGGAAAAACGTTCACATTTTAGCATGCATGCACCTATTCTTTAGGGTGTAATAAAATACATTTATTGGGCATACTTTGGAAGGTTTAGGCTAGACTAGATAAAACAATCAGGTATGCCTATAGGAAACATATGTTGTATGATTACATTTGTATGACGTTTTTCAACCTGATAACAGCTTCCTCTAACTTGCTTCCTCTAACTTCCATTTGTTTTACATTATTCACAGCAGTCTCCACCCCTCTGGTGATCAAATACTAATCAACCTAAGGTTTACAGAAGTGCTTTATAGCTACTAGCACAATTACTGATGAAAAGCACAGTTAACAAATAATGTTGCATAAGCACTTTTTTAAATGTTAGAATGTGTGCACAAACACATACACCCTTTCCACCACACAAGCAGTCGCAAACGCATGTCATCCCATGCACACAGCTATGAACACACACACACACACTCACTCACTCACTCACTCACTCACTCACTCACTCACTCACTCACTCACTCACTCACTCACTCACAGAGCCTCTTTCACAGACAGCTGACACTGCAGTCTGAAACGGAGATTCCACTGCACGGTAAATTGTACCGTGACAGTGCGCTGTGGTGACATGGCGATTGTGCAATGTTACACGCTCCTCGTCACACTTGGCCGGACCGATCCATTGCAAGACGGGGTTCATTTGATCTCCCCCTCTGATTCGGCATGCGGAACCTCACCATAGTTGAAGTGATAGAATAGAGGTTAGCTCATTGTGACCTTCAGTAGAATGAACAGGACCCCCCAACTCCCCCTCCCATCACATCATCACTGCGCCAAATCAAGACAGCAACCATCAATGCCACTCCCCTTACACAGAGTCTGGTGCTACTTACTTCCACTCTAGAATCTGATTCTGTGTTGTCTCAGATGCAAAATAGACCAGTTTAGAGAAACAATATTCTGGGAATAACGAGAAGGTACTTGGCACTACTGTAGCAAAGATCCATGAGAGCAGTGGCGATTTTAGCATGTAAATCTTGGTGGGGCAAACTCAACAACCAAACATTTTTGATGCATGCCAGCAAAGACACTACACAACACAACACTAAACAATGCATTAATTGCACTGTAATGGCGACAAGCGATGCCCACAAACTGTTAGGGCCTCCATAAAGCTGTCCCAACAGCAGAGCTTTCTTTCCAGCACAATGAAGTTCATCCTTACCACCGCTACACCTGGCTATCAGCGGAACCTTGTCTGGCCTTCAGCCTCGTTTACTGCCTTTAAAAAAAACATAGCTCATATGGCTGACTTGCTTCAACAAATGTGGTTTCTATTGACAATTGAGATGTACAAACTGTGGCATAAAGGAACAATGAGCGGATAAGAGGCATTCCGTCATTTCGATTAAGACATTACTGAGCGAGCGACGACGAACGTAGTCAATATAATTGTGTGTTCAGCACCTTTGAAATGTTCAGCACCTTTGAAATGTACAGCGACAGAATGCAGAACATGGGCTGCTCTTACAGAAATGTCCCTGTACACCAAGTCACAACCGTAGGATAAATAAAGGGGGCACATAAGCAAACAATGAAACCTCTTACAATATTAGATTATGACATTTCTCAAAAACAGGTTATAGGCTACATGTACAGTACCACCGAGTCAGAACAGTAACGTTAGGTGAAATTAAGAGGTGAAAATAGACCAAATTATTACGGTGAGGCACATGGGCTATTAACAGCTTACTACACAACATACACTTAGTATTACTTTCTTAGCTATGGTATACATATCTCCCTTACATATTACATCATTTATGCAGCAGCATACAACACATTTTTGGACTCATCTTGGCTTGTGATGTGCTCACTTAATCATAAAGCTGGTGCGGCGGTTTTGTCATCAAACTTTGTCATCAAAGTCTGGTATTCTCTGGATTTATGGTGGGAATGCTAAAAAACCACACAGCCTGTCACGCCCTGACCATAGTTTACTTTGTATTTTCTATGTTTTGATTGGTCAGGGTGTGATCTGAGTGGGTATTCTATGTTTCATGTCTTGTTTGTCTATTTCTATGTTCAGCCTGATATGGTTCTCAGTCAGAGGCAGGTGTTCGTCATTGTCTCTGATTGGGAACCATATTTAGGTAGCCTGGGTTTCACTGTGTGTTTGTGGGTGATTGTTCCTGTCCTTAGTGTTAGTTTACACCAGTTTAGGCTGTTTCGGTTTTCATTACGTTTATTATTTTGCACTGTTTGTATTTAGATTCGTGTTGCTATAGTCAATAAACATGGATCGTAATCTACACGCCGCATTTTGGTCCGACTCTCCTTCACATACAGAAAACCGTGACAGAATCACCCACCACAAAAGGACCAAGCAGCGTGTCAACAGGCAGGAGCAGCGCGAGGAGATGCGCAATAAGGATTTCTGGACATGGGAGGAAATCCTCGACGGGAGAGGACCCTGGGCTAAACCAGGGGAGTGTAGCCGCCCAAAGGTGCAGCGGGAGAAGAAACAACAGGAGCAGCCCAAAGAGGAGTGCAGTATGGAGTATACGACTTGGGAGGAGATCGACAGGTGGGCGGCCGACCCAGGGAGAGTGCCGGAGCCCGCCTGGGATTCGATGGAGCAGTGCGCGGAAGGATATAGGAGAATGGAGTTTGCGAAGCAAGCAAGGCGGCGCGGACGGAGGCCCCATAGTCAGCCCCAAAAATTTCTTGGGGGGGGGCTCAGGGAGAGTGTGGCAGAGTCAGGAGCCAGACCTGAGCCAACTCTCCCTGTTTATCGTGAGGAGCCAAGGAGGAGAGCAGAACCAGAGCCGGTGTTGGAGGTGAGTGAAACAGAGACTGTGAAGGAGTTAATGGGGAAATTGGAGGAGAGAGAAATGAGGGAGTTGCTGTGTTGGTGCATTTTGCATAGAATTCGCCTGACGGAACGTGTCAGGGATTTGATGGCACCTGGGTTAGCGCTCCATACTCGTCCTGAGGTCCGTTTTAGTCGGCTGGTGAAGTTGGTTCCAGTCTCACGCATCAGGCCTCCTGTGCCCATCCCTAGCCTTGCACGTCCTGTGCCAGCACTATGCATCAGGCCTACAGTGCGCCTCGCCTGTTCAGCGCAGCCAGAGCCTCTCTCATCTCATGCGCTATCGGAGTCTTCCGCCTGTTCAGCGCAGCTAGAGCCTCTCTCCTCTCCTGCGCTGCCGGAGTCTCCCGCCTGTTCAGCGCAGCCAGAGCCTCTCTTCTCTACTGCGCTATCGGAGTCTCCCGACTGTTCAGCGCAGCCAGAGCCTTTCTACTCTCCTGCGCTGCCGGAGTCTCCCGCCTGTTCAGCGCAGCCAGAGCCTTTCTGCTCTCCTGCGCTGCCGGAATCTCCCGCCTGTTCAGCGCAGCCGGAGCCTCTCTCCTCTCCTGCGCTGTCGGAGTCTCCCGCCTGTTCAGCGCAGCCAGAACTGCCAGTCTGCATGAAGCAGCCCGAGCTGCCAGTCTGCAATGAGCTGCCAGTCTGCAAGGAGCTGACAGTCTGCAAGGAGCTGCCAGTCTGCAAGGAGCTGCCAGTCTGCATGGAGCAGCCTGAGCTGTCAGTCTGCATGGAGCAGCCTGAGCTGTCCGTCTGCATGAAGCAGCCCGAGCTGTCAGTTTGCAAGGAGCAGCCAGAGCTGTTAGTCTACATGAAGCAGCCAGAGCTGCCAGTCTGCAAGGAGCTGCCAGTCTGCAAGGAGCTGCCAGTCTGCAAGGAGCTGCCAGTCTGCAAGGAGCTGCCAGTCTGCAAGGAGCTGCCAGTCTGCAAGGAGCTGCCAGCCTGCAAGGAGCTGTCAGTCTGCATGGAGCTGCCAGTCTCCAAGGAGCCGCCAGAGCTGCCTGTCTGCAGGATGCCGCAAAAGCTGCCAGTCTGCAAGGAGCCGCCAGAGCTGCCAGTTAGCATGGAGCAGCCAGGGCCGCCAGTCAGCATTGAGCAGCCAGTCAGCATGGAGCAGCTGGAGCTGCCAGTCGGCATGGAGCTGCCAGTCAGTATGGAGCAGCCAGAGCCGCCAGTCAGCATGGAGCAGCCAGTCAGCATGGAGCAGCCAGAGCTGCCAGTCAGCATTGAGCAGCCAGTCAGCATGGAGCACCCAGATCTGCCGGTCAACCAGACTCTTCCAGAGCTGCCGGTCGATCAGACTCTTCCAGATCTGCCAGTCGACCAGACTCTTCCAGATCTGCCCGTCGTCCAGACTCTTCCAGATCTGCCAGTCGTCCAGACTCTTCCAGATCTGCCAGTCGTCCAGACTCTTCCAGATCTGCCAGTCGTCCAGACTCTTCCAGATCTGCCAATCGTCCAGACTCTTCCAGATCTGCCAGTCGACCAGACTCTTCCAGATCTGCCCGTCGACCAGACTCTTCCAGATCTGCCCGTCGTCCAGACTCTTCCAGATCTGCCAGTCGTTCAGACTCTTCCAGATCTGCCAGTCGACCAGACTCTTCCAGATCTGCCAGTCGACCAGACTCTTCCAGATCTGCCAGTCGACCAGACTTTTCCAGATCTGCCAGTCGACCAGACTCTTCCAGATCTGCCAGTCGACCAGACTCTTCCAGATCTGCCAGTCGTCCAGACTCTTCCAGATCTGCCAGTCGTCCAGACTCTCTCAGATCCGCCAGTCGACCAGATTCTCCCAGATCCGCCAGTCGACCAGATTCTCCCAGATCCGCCAGTCGACCAGATTCTCCCAGATCCGCCAGTCGACCAGATTCTCCCAGATCCGCCAGTCGACCAGATTCTCCCAGATCCGCCAGTCGACCAGATTCTCCCAGATCCGCCAGTCGACCAGATTCTCCCAGATCCGCCAGTCGACCAGATTCTCCCAGATCCGCCAGTCGACCAGATTCTCCCAGATCCGCCAGTCGACCAGATTCTCCCAGATCCGCCAGTCGACCAGATTCTCCCAGATCCGCCAGTCGACCAGATTCTCCCAGATCCGCCAGTCGACCAGATTCTCCCAGATCCGCCAGTCGACCAGATTCTCCCAGATCCGCCAGTTGACCAGATTCTCCCAGATCCGCCAGTCGACCAGATTCTCCCAGATCCGCCAGTCGACCAGATTCTCCCAGATCCGCCAGTCGACCAGATTCTTCCAGATCTGCTAGTCGACCAGGATCTGCTGAAACCGCCAGCCAGCCAGGTTCTGGTAGTTTCTACTACCTGCCTGGGCTTCTTCTCAGTGCTGAGCTTCTTCTCAGTGCTGAGCTTCCTCTCAGTGCTGAGCTACCCATCTGTCCCGAGTTACCTCTGTCCCGAGCTGTCCCTCTGTCCCATGTTATCATTGTGGTGGGTAACCTATTTAGGGACGTTTAGGAGGGGGATTAAAACTGTCATGGAGTGGGGTCCACGTCCAGTGCCAGAGCCGCCACCGCGGACAGATGCCCACCCAGACCCTCCCCTATAGGTTCAGGTTTTGCGGCCGGAGTCCGCACCTTGGGGGGGGGGTACTGTCACGCCCTGACCATAGTTTACTTTGTATTTTCTATGTTTTGATTGGTCAGGGTGTGATCTGAGTGGGTATTCTATGTTTCATGTCTTGTTTGTCTATTTCTATGTTCAGCCTGATATGGTTCTCAGTCAGAGGCAGGTGTTCGTCATTGTCTCTGATTGGGAACCATATTTAGGTAGCCTGGGTTTCACTGTGTGTTTGTGGGTGATTGTTCCTGTCCTTAGTGTTAGTTTACACCAGTTTAGGCTGTTTCGGTTTTCATTACGTTTATTATTTTGCACTGTTTGTATTTAGATTCGTGTTGCTATAGTCAATAAACATGGATCGTAATCTACACGCCGCATTTTGGTCCGACTCTCCTTCACATACAGAAAACCGTGACACAGCCACTCCATTGAATAGCAGGCTACTGGTTGCTTTGCACTGCTTGCAGTTAGCCACTGATTCCTTCCAAAAGACTCATTGAATTTGCAATTTCCAACTTGTTGTGTAGTCTTTATGTCCAATGGCCGATGAGCACCGATACGTTTTATCGATAATTTCGCTTCATTATTTATCTTCATATGACAAGGATTAAAAAGGATTTGCCAGTAGATTGTCGACTTGATTCATGAGGATGACTGCTAGCTAAGACTTTGAATGTCAGATGTTGACATGATCAGTCGAATCAGAGCTACTGTACATATAATGTGATTTGACATCATTTTATCTGTGGCCAATGACCTTGGGGCTTCTTGGAAGGGCACTTGTAATATTACTCTATGGCAGGACCCAAAGGGCTGAAATGTTGAATGTCTACCCATATGAAGGACATAAACTTTGCGATGGCGTAGTGTCCCCATGAGTGACATGACACTGAGCCAATCACGGCGCAATGCTCCTATTTTTTGCTGGCTCTCCCCACCACCACAGATAGCACTGAGCTAGGCTGAAACACCTGCATTTTGGAGCTGCCTTACTGAAGAAAACAAAAAAGAGACCACGTGTGTATGCGGCTTTATTAACTTAATGATATATATATTTAAAAATGGTTTGCAAACTGACACGTGACACGTATTAATATCAAAATAACATGCAAAACAGGCAAGGCCCACCAATATTTGGTTTTACATATATAGTTGAAGTCGGAAGTTTACATACACCTTAGCCAAATACATTTAAACTCAGTTTTTCACAATTCCTGACATTTAATCCTAATACAAATTCCCTGTCTTAGGTCAGTTAGGATCCCCATTTTATTTTAAGAATGTGAAATATCAGAATAATAGTATAGTATAAGAATACTAGTATAGTATGAGAATACTATGAGAATACTATAGTAATAGTATGAGAATGATTTATTTCATCATCATGTCACAAAGTGCTGTACAGAAACCCAAACCCCAAACAGCAAGCAATGCCGATGTAGAAGCACGGTGGCTAGGAAAAACTCCCTAGAAAGGCCAGAATCTAGGAAGAAACCTAGAGAGGAATCAGGCTCTAAGGGGTGGCCAGTCCTCTTCTGGCTGTGCTGGGTGGAGATTATAACAGTACTTGGCCAAGATTTTCAAATGTTCATAGATGACAAGCAGGGTCAGATAATAATAATCACAGTGGTTGTAGAGGGTGCAACAGGTCAGCACCTCAGGACTAAATGTCAGTTGGCTTCTCATAGCCAAGAGCAGGTGCGGTAGCGAGAGAGTCCAAAACAGCAGGTCCGTGAAAAAGTAGCACGTCTGGTGAACAGGTCAGGGTTCCATAGCCGCAGGCAGAACAGTTGAAACTGGAGCCAGCAGCATGACCAGCTGGACTGGGGACAGCGAGGAGTCATCAGGCCAGGTAGTCCAGAGGCATTACCCAGTTGCGTCCCACTTTTTGGAAGAAAACCACTTTATTTCGTCTTTACGTTATATTGGCATTGAACATGTCACCCTCTTTAGGAGATGGGGTGACCTAGACAATTTATTGTTAAAACGAGAGGCTGCCTGGATCTTTAATTGAAAGACCCTTGGTCTCAACGTAGACTTTGATCTGAAGCCCTTCTTGTGATTGTTTTGATTTTGCTATTGTAAATGTTTGTAGGCTTGCGTAGCCAAATTGTATCTATGATCGTACACTATACATTTGTTTTTTGTATGCTATTTTAATATATGAGAATCAACCAATGATATTGATTACAGACACCTGTGTGTGTCTTTTGACACTATATAAATTAGTCATCCCGCAGTGTTTGTCATTATACCCTGATGAAGACAGCTCGAAACGTCGAAACGTTGGGCATAAATATGTTTGCACCTGAGCTCCTAGTGTGTGGCTCTCCTTTATTTTTTACGTTTTCCACTCCGCTAGCCAGCACCTCACCTAAATAGGTGTGCGTTTCTTTCGTCTCTAGATAGTCCTAAGGCACGGTCTTAGGGCTTACGTCCTCCGAGAATTAGAGAGAGAGAGAAGGAGAAAGAGAGAAAAAGAGATAGAGAAATAGA
This sequence comes from Oncorhynchus mykiss, assembly GCF_013265735.2. NCBI lineage: Eukaryota > Metazoa > Chordata > Actinopteri > Salmoniformes > Salmonidae > Oncorhynchus > Oncorhynchus mykiss. The sequence goes on along the minus strand of NC_048580.1, from coordinate 38,332,082 downwards.
GGGAGAATACTTCAATTCACACAGGACACCGGATCCAAATAAGATAGGAGAAATACTACAGTTATAACAGACTGACCCTAGCCCCCGACACACAAACCATTGCAGCATAAATACTGGAGGCTGAGACAGGAGGGGTCGGGAGACACTGTGGCCCTGTCCGACGATACCCCCGGACAGGGCCAAACAGGCAGGATATTATCTAATTCTGTATTATGTTTCATGTTTTGTGTGGACCCCAGAAAGAGTAGCTGCTGCTTTTGTAACAGCTAATGGTGATCGTAATAAAATACCAAATACCATCACTCTCCTCATTGGTAAAATAGCAGTTACACAGCCTGGAGGTGTGTTGGGTCATTGTCCTGTTGAAAAACAAATGATTTCCCACTAAGCCCAAACCAGATGGGATGGTGTATCTCTGCAGAATGCTGTGGTGTCACCAGCAAAGCACCCCCACACCATAACACCTCCTCCTCCATGCTTTGTGGTGGGAAATACACATGCGGAGATCATCTGTTCACCCACACCGCGTCACAAATTGAACCAAAAATGTCCAATTTGGACTCAACAGACGAAAGGACAGATTTCCACCGGTCTAATGTCCATTGCTCATGTTTCTTGGCCCAAACAAGTCCCTTTTTCTTATTGCTGTCCTTTAGCAGTTTTTTTGCAGCAATTCGACCATGAAGGCCTGATTCACACAGTCTCCTCTGAACAGTTGATGTTGAGATGTGTCTGTTACTTGAACCCTCTGAAGTATTTATTTGGGCTGCAATTTGGCTGGTAACTCTAATGAACTTTTCCTCTGCAGCAGAGGTATCTCTGGGTCTTGAAATGCATGTGGCGGTCCTCATGAGTCCTTATTGTTCATCAACATTGGCACATTCTAAGATCCGATGATAGAATCATAATGTGTTTTCGGACCTTGCCTTGGTCGTATTCTCGTGGGGCAGAAACCTCAGAGATCAATTGATAAACTCTGATTTACCACCCCAAGATATCCCTGCACAACGTGTATTTTCGCCCCTACTGGATGGAAACTACAAATGTAATGGCTGTGATCAATGCAATGGCACTTATACATGTAGATCCTTCAAACATCCCCAAACAGGGATACAGATCCCAATCAAAGGTGTTATCACGTGCTCCACTAAGGACGTTATTTATCTTGTGGTAAAATGTATGTGGGTAAAACAAAGCGTGAATTAAAAGCACGCGTCTCGGCGCATCGTAGCACCATTAGATGTAAAAACTCGACTTACACAGTTGCGACTCACTTTTTGGAAGAAAACCACTCGCTACGTTATATTGGCATCGAACATGTCACCCTCTTTAGGAGAGGGGGTGACCTCGGCAATTTATTGTTAAAACGAGAGGCTGCCTGGATCTTTAATTTAAAGACCCTGGCTCCCTTCGGTCTCAACGTAGACTTTGATCTGAAGCCATTCTTGTGATTGTTGTGATTTTGCTATTGTAAATGTTTGGAGGCTTATGTAGCCAAATTGTATCTATGATCGTATGCTATCCATTTATGTTTTTTGTATGCTATTTTTTGCTATCCACACCAGGCCATGATTACAGACACCTGTGTGTGTGTTTTGACACTATATAAATGAGTCATCCCGCATAGTTTGTCATTATACCCTGATGAAGTCTGTCGAAACGTTGGACATAAATATTTTTGCATCTGAGCTCCAAGAGTGTGCGGCTCTCCTTAATTTTTTAAAAAGTGGTCCTCATGAGAGCCAGTTTCATCATAGTACTTGATGGTTTTTGCGACTGCACTTGAAGAAACTTTCAAAGTTCTTGAAATGTTCCGGATTGACTGACCTTCATGTCTTAAAGTAATGATGGACTGTCGTTTATCTTTGCTTATTTGAGCTGTTCTTGCCATAATATGGACATGGTCTTTTACCAAATAGGACTATCATCTGTATACCCCCCTACCTTGTCACAGCACAACTGATTGGCTCAAACGCATCAAGAAGGAAATAAATTCCATAAATGAGCTTTTAATAAGGCACACCTTAATTGAAATGCATTCCAAGTGACTACCTCATGAAGCTGGATGAGAGAATGCCAAGAGTGAGCAAAGCTGTCAACAAGCCAATGGGTGGCTGTTATTTCATAGTTTTGATATCTTCACTATTATTCTACAATGTAGGAAATAGCTAAAATAAAGAAAAACCCTTGAATGAGGAGGTGTTATAATTACACTTTTGATTGGTAGTGTAGATATATAATTGTGTATTTTTTAAAATTATTCTTTATTTCACCTTTATTTAACCAGGTAGGCCCAGTTGAGAAGACGTTCTCATTTACAACTGCGACCTGGCCAAGATAAAGCAAAGCAGTGCGACAAAAACAACAACACAGAGTTACACATAAACAAACGGACAGTCAATAACACAATAGAAAAATCTATGTACAGTGTGTGCAAATGTGGAAGAGTAGGGAGGTAAGGCAATAAATAGAACCTTGAGCGTGGCTCAGGTGCACCCATGACATGCTCGGAAACCAGATTGCATAGTGGAAAAGGTACGGTGGGATTCGAAATGGTCAGTGATCTGTTTGTTAACTTGGCTTTCGAAGATTTTTAGAAAGGCAGGGTAGGATAGATATAGGTCTATAGCAGTTTGGGTCTAGAGTCTCCCCCTTTGAAGAGGGGGATGACCATGGCAGCTTTCCAATCTTTGGGGTTCTCAGACGATACGAAAGAGAGGTTGAATAGGCTAGTAATAGGTGTTGCAACAATTTCGGCAAATAATTTCAGAAAGAGAGGGTCCAGATTGTCTAGCCCAGCTGATTTGTAGAGATCCAGATGTTGAAGCTCTTTCAGAATATCAGCTGTCTAGATTTGCGTGAATGGAGAAGCGGGGGGGCTTGGGCAAGTTGCTGCAGTGGTTGCTGAGATGTTGGCCGAGGTAGGGGTAGCCAGGTGGAAAGCATGGCCAGCTGTAGAAAAATGCTTATAGAAATGATAGATTATCGTAGATTTATTGGTGGTGACAATGTTTCCTATCCTCAGTGCAGTGGGCAGCTGGGAAGAGGTGCTCTCATTCTCCATGGACTTTACAGTGTCCCAAACCTTTTTGGAATCAGTGCTACAGGATGCAAATTTCTGTTTGAAAAAGCTTGCCTTAGCTTTCCTAACTGACTGAGTATATTTGTTCCTGACTACCCTGAAAGGTTGCATATCGCGGTGGCTATCCGATGCTAATGCAGAACGCCACAGGATGATCTTGTGCTGGTCGAGGGCAGTCAAGTCTGGGGTGAACCAAGAGCCGTATCGGTTCTTAGTTCTACATTTTTTGAACAGGGCATGCTTTTTTAAGATGATTAGGAATGCACTTTTAAAGAGCAACCAGGCATCCTCTACTGACTGGATGAGGTCAATATCCTTCCAGGATACCCGGGCCAGGTCGATTAGAAAGGCCTGCTCGCTGAAGTGTTGGTTCTTTGTAAAAAATGTGGGGCTGAAAACACTGCCCTGAATGACGTGTCACCAATGCATGAGAGATATGCAATATTTTACAATTTCAATGAATAATAGGCTGCAAGGGATTTGGAGTGGTTGGATGTCATTGGATGTCATTGTGGTGCTAAGCTTTGTTGTGGTTGCTTGCTCCCATCTAGAATCAATGGAGAGTCTTCAAAGCCACTGGGAGAGAACAAACCGCTAATACCAAACAACAAATGTTTTGTGATTTGGTCTCCTTCAAAGTCTGCTTTCCCCAAAGGGCTGCCAGTTAGCTGGCAGAGTTTGGGAGTTGACAATGCCTTGCTTTCACGTTGTGTCCTTTTGTCTACTTCGCCATGTTTGTTGTCTTTGCTCTCTCATGCTTTGACTTTATTCTGGACAATCAGGAACCTACTGTAGTATTCGATTTAGGGCATAAGACAAGAAGTATACTGTAAAGATGGTGATAACATTTCTGTCTCTCAGGCGTTCCCTTATCGTTTCAGGTGTTGCTGTCAGATACACACTGAGTGTACAAAACATAAGGAACACCTGATCTTTCCATGACAGACTGACCAGGTGAATCCAGGTAAAAGCTGTGATCCCTTATTGATATCACTTGTTAAAACAGCCAGCCAACTTGACACAACTGTGGGAAGCATTGGAGTCAACATGAGACAGCATCCCTGTGGAATGCTTTCAACACCTTGTAGATTCTATGCCCTGACAAATTGAGGCTGTTCTGAGGGCACAGGGGGGTGAAACTCAATATTAGGAAGGTGTGACAGTCGATCAATGTACAGTTCCATTCAATGCTGGTGTAGGAGGACCCAATCCATGAAATCAATTTCAGTGTAATCATTGTTTTCAGAAAACAGTTGAACTATGTTTTTTTTTAGGGATTCTAGCTTCACTAGCTGTAATTAAAAAAACATGTATTTAACCTTTATTTAACTAGGCAAGTCAATTAAGAACAAATTCTTATTTACAATGAAGGCCTACCCCGGCCATGGCCTAACCCGGGAGACGCTGGGCCAATTGTGCACCGCCTAAGGGACTCCCAATCACGGCTGGGGTCTGCAGTGACTAAGATTGCAGTGCCTTAGACCGCTGCGCCACTCAGGAGCCCAATGAGTGATGTAATACAATCTCTGTGGCTGAGATATAACTCTCTATTTCCGAGTCTTCGATGAATGAATACTGGAGGATGATACCTCATCTCTTTCTATAACTACTAGACATTACTACACTCCAAGAGTAAGCATAACTACAGTACCGGCCGGAATAGCAAGCCCCCCATATCAGAGGTGTGTGTGCTATCAGCTGTATGTCATGCCCTCTCTCTCTTTCCAGGAATCCACCTAACACCTTGGACAGCATGTTCCTAAGCACACTGAATATTAGGGGGGGGCTCCTGTACAGTCCTTTAGTTGATGAGGGTTGGGCAGAGCCCCAGATGGTTAGGAATTACCAACTCAATTTAGCCCGTAATAGTTTTTTTTACACAATCTTTACCACCATGATTCTTTTCCTCCTATTCATCGTAACATTTATGCATGGTGTATTCTGGTCAGTTGGGACAGAGGCCATTTTACCACTAAATGTCCTCTTTACCTTTCTTTCCCACGTTTGACATTAACAAAAATGTCAATTCAAACGGAAAGTAATGAATCGTAACTGTGGTTAATCAACGTTGTTTCCATGTCCTTTCAACTATATAAAAAAACAATGTGATGACGTTGAATTGACGTGGAAAATGTATTGAATTTGCAAAAAGTTAACATACGGGCATTTTGTCTTTTTTTCACCCAACTTTTAACCTAAATCCAATGTCATGGTGAAATGTTTTGTTGATTTCACTTTGAATTCACATTAGTTAACAGCTGAACCAAATTTAACTCAAAAGTAAACGTACTGACATTTGTTCCCAGTGGAAGAGCTATTTAAATTTAAAAACAGATCATACTATTCAGGTTTCTATTTATGACAAGGGTTCAATATTTATTTCTGCTTTAGCCCCGCAGCTAAAGATGCCCTCTAAGAGCACTCATCTCTGTCCCTCTCTTTCTGTGTCTGTCTCCTCTCTTAAACACAAAAGCACATACACACACTATAAAAACCACACGTGCACCATTATACTTGGTAGCAGTTATTTATAAATGACCTAGACTACCTGAATTCCACTGCAGATGGGACATCTGCTCCTACACCGTCCAATCCTCCTAAAATAAAGACTCATTAATCAGACAGCAGTTGACTTTGGAAAGCCAAGGTGATATGCTTCCTGATTTATCACACTCTCGTGCACAGGTTGCCTTGTGGCTCATTAGCACGCCACCACAGTCCAAATCTAAACCCAGCACTGGAATATATACAGTGTTTCAATGAAGCATCCATCTGTAACAGCATTATACTGATACATTTCAGACTGGGCATGAAGCATCTGATACACTAAAATGAGTACTAATTATATGAGAGAAGCAACAGCTGTGTATATTGCCATTCAAATCATGCCATTGATGTAGAGGGGTCATTCCACCAATCAGGTGCCTTTTGAAAAGTCTAATAAAGAGCATACTCTCAACTTAATAAACCCCCCCCAAAAAATTCCCATCTCTATAAAAAATGACTAAGTGCCCATTAACTGCCAAATAAATTAACAGGGTTGACCGTAACAGGGTTGACCGTAACAGAGTTGACGATTTCTTCTTAAACAGCCATGAATCCCCTTGTGACAGGGGGAATGGAAGCTTGTTGTGTGCAACGGGGATTGGCAATCGAATGCAAGCTTCACAAATAAATAAGAAATTGTACAAAATATTTTGAGCCTGTCTATCTATGGGTAACAGTGTTGACGTATTATGCTCAACCTGCTCAGTTTTTCACCACAAAACACCAAAAAATTGCCATAAAGAGTAGAAGCAGCTCACCTGCTTACTCTATGATTTGACTATTAGATGTAAAACAATTGTTTTTAAAAAAAATTTTTTTTAGAAGGAATAGTTTCACCATATTAAAATTAGATTTCAGTTCACATAACAGGGTTTTACCTTAAAATAAAGAACAGACGTAATCACATGGAATAAATACTAATCTTCAGAAATGACTTTGTCAAAGCAACAAAATAATTTGGGCTTTACCATGATAGTGAAACTTGGGAGAAATGTTGGGATTAAGTGGGTTAAAATCTTCCAAGAAGTGACACGGTTGCCGGAGGGACAGATTTATTGAATTCTCCATGTGGTCTATATTAAACGACACTTCGTTTAATATAACATGCTTTTAAAATTCAATATTGGTGCATAATTTCTACATAAAATATCAAAGGATGGAAAAAGCACCCAGAGGTCTCTTATGCCACAGATCAACACAGTGGTGTCTGAACATCAAGCAGAAATGACAACACTTTTGTATAGCCTGAAGACAGGAACAGGGCTGAAGATACTAGGCCTGAAATCAGAATGGCCCCCAAACAGATGTCTTGAATTAAGTCCTCCTGCATCCCAGAATGCCTCTAAACCATAGCGGCTCATAAATCAATGTGGGCTACATAAATAACAGCATCATATAGTCAGAGCACCTCACTGTTTATACAGAATGACTCAGCAAATGTGTGGCTGGCAAACATGCCTGCAGTGAGACCCATCCAGCCTCCCATTAAAGAAGTTGTTAAATGCACATAGGGACAAGGAGAGGGAGCATGAGAGAGTGGGAGAAAACGAGTGAGTGATCCATGAATGCTTGCCATATGGTGTACATCTTATTCTGGCATTCCTCGAGTTTTCCAGCTTAATAAAGTTTCTTGTCTAGCTTTAAAAAATGTTTTTCCAACCAACTCACTCGGAAGCAAGGATATCAAACAAGCCTGAAAACAAAAGCTTATTTGAGAAACCAAACGGTCCACTGGAGAGACCCATGGCCATAAAGGGTAATAAGAGCATATCACTGTACCCTTGTGTTGTTTGACTGTTTTCCCCCTGTTGGTAGTGTAATAGCAGATTATGATGAATGCTATAGATAAAGAGTAGGCGTTACAGTGATAGAAAGCAGGAAGTCATGCAAAAATGGAATGACAACAACATACCTTGCATCAATGACCACGGATAATTTTTGGACAACAAAGCTCTAACTAGACCAAATATGGAAAAAAGGAACACCAAGCATAACTACTTTATGTTTTGGGTTTGGTTTATTTGTAAATGCATCTTAAGTAGAACAAAGAAAAATATATCATATCTATATAATATATAATTCATTGTCATTATGTACACTTCTTTACATTTTTGCACTAGAAATTTACACAATCCCAGAAATGATAAGAATAATATTTCTGTGTCTTTTAGATGTATCTAGCGACAGTATATACATACATTCATGGGTTAAAATAACACCGTTTAAAAACAAAAAAAGCCTTTCAAATTGAATGAAAGGATACTAAGCATACTATTCTCCCTATACCTCTTAGGTTCAGATATTGATAATACATAAAGGACATGCCATCAAAGACAGTGCAGTTTTTGCAGAGGGAAAAGATAACTCAAATACTGTGTTTATAATGGTTTTCGTTTTCCCCCCTACCTAAGCCAATCATGTGTCAGCTGTAGGTAAAGGAGGGTAACTACGGCCACGTGCATTGGAGAGATTTCTATGACCATTTACTTTCACGTTTTCAAGAGTAGAGTAACTAATAAATAGCACCATGGAATTCCAGTTCTTATCCACCAAATTCAATCCCTCAGGAGCCTTGGCTTACTTAGCACTGCTATCAATTTGAAGTAGAAGTCACTGTTGGAAGGCTATAGGTTTTTTTCAGCACCATTTGTTGATGACATGAGGCAGACCATTGTGTTGATATTGAGGAGACAGTGAACTCAGGCTAGTGAAGCTAGAATCCCTAAAAAAAAAAATAGTTCAACTGTTTTCTGAAAACAATGATTACACTGAAATTGATTTCATGGATTGGGTCCTTCATTGCTCCTACACCAGCACTGAATGGAACTGTACATTGATCGACTGTCACTGACATACACACATGTTCTGATTGACATGCTCATATTGGCAGGGTAGACATTCAATGCTCATGTGCTATGGAGATTTTATACAGCCACCAACTAAGTGCTATAATTATGTTCAAATAGATCCTCTGTACTCAGTTGAGATATTGGCCCCAAAGGACATATGGTGCCTTCGGAAAGTATTCAGACCTTTCTACACATTTTGTTACGTTATTCGAAAAATGTTAAAAAAATTAAATTCCCTCAATCTACACACAATACCCCATAATGACAAAGCAAAATCATGTTAATACATTTTTTTAAACGGAAATATTACATTTACATAAGTATTCAGACCCTTTACTCAGTACTTTGCTAAAGCACCTTTGGCAGCGATTACAGCCTTGAGTGTTCTTGGGTATGACGCTACAAGAATGGCATATGTTCAATCAGTTTCAAGTCTGGGCTCTGGCTGGGCCACTCAAGGACATTCAGAGACTTGACCCAAAGCCACTCCTGTGTTGTTTTGGCTGTGTGCTTAGGGCCGTTGTCCTGTTGGAAAGTAAACCTTAGCCCCCAGTCTGAAGTCCTGAGCGTTCTGGAGCAGTTTTTCATCAAGGATCTCTGTACTTTGCGCCGTTCATCTTTGCCTCGATCCTGACTAGTCTCCCAGTACTTGCCACTGAAAAACATCACCACAGCATGATTCTGCCACCACCATGCTTCACCGTAGTGATGGTGCCAGGTTTCCTCCAGACGCGACGCTTGGCTTTCATGCCAAAGAGTTCAATCTTGGTTTCATCAGACCAGAGAACCTGGTTTCTCATGGTCTGAGAGTCTTTAGGTGCCTTTTGTCAAACTCCTAGTGGGCTGTCATGTGCCTTTTACTGAGGAGTGGCTTCCATCTGGGCTCTCATAAAGGCCTGATTGGTAGAATGCTGCAGAGATGGTTGTCCTTCTGGAAGGTTCTCCCACCCCCAAAGAGGAACTCTAGAGCCTTATCAGAGTGAATATCAGGTTCTTGGTCACCTCCCTAACCAAGGCCCTTCTCCCCTGATTGCTCAGTTTGGCCAGCTCTAGGAAGAGTCTTGGTGGTTCCAAACTTCTTCCATTTAAGAATGATGGAGGCCACTTTGTTCTTGGGGACCTTCAATGCTGCAGAAATGTTGGGGTATCCTTCCCCAAATCTGTGCCTCGACACAGTCCTGTCTCGGAGCTCTACAGAAAATTCCTTCGACCTCATGGTTTGGTTTTTGCTCTGACGTTCACTGTCAACTGTGGACCTTATATAGTGTGTGCCTTTCCAAATCATGTCCAATCAATTGAATTTACCACAGGTGGACTCTAATCAAGTTGTAGAATAATTTCAAGGATGATCAATGGAAACAGGATGCACCTGAGCTCAATTGTGAATCTCATAGCAAAGGGTCAGAATACTGAAGTAAAATAAGGTATTTCTGTATTTCTACATTTGCAAAAATGTCTAAAAACCTGTTTTCGCTTCGCCATTATGGGGTATTGTGTGTGTGTAGATTTCTGAGGATTTATTTTTATTTAATCAATTTTAGAATAAGGCTGTAATGTAACAAAATGTGGAAAAAGATCAGGGTGTCTGAATACTTTCCGAAGGCACTGCATTGTTACAAGGCCAGACACGTGGATGACATTAAGATATTCAAATAGCATGAGCTTCAAGAGTCACGGACATAACACACATTCAACTAAATAAAAAATAGCATCTCCTCCAGCTAACGTATACAAATATACAAAAAGAAAACATACAATTATTCAGTACTGATCTAAAGGCCAGTCGGTTCACATATAAACAACGCACCATAAAACAATGTGCATATTTCCTTTTTGTTGCACCTCGTTGTACGGCAGTTGGCTGTTCACTGTTTGCTGTTAACTGATCCACATGCCTTTTACCTAGCACGAGTCATCATAGTGCTCCTGTAATGAAAATAGGAGACAGCCTCCACATTTTGCCAGTAGCTTATAATGGCATGATCCTGATAATGATCAGTAGTTCAACATGAACGTTTGAGTATTAATATAAATGTTTTGGTTTTAAAAGAACTACGTTGTAAAAGTTTAAAACCCCCGTAGGCGATGAGAAGAAGGAATGTTGATGCATTAATTATAGGCAGGTACATCAACAACAATTCATTCAAACCTCAGTGTAAAAATACTTTGCATAACAAAACTTTTGTTCGATTCTCAAATCTTATCTTTAAAATGTGAATGACGACAAAACCCCCAGAATGAAAGAAAAACTATTTACAAGACGTAATACACCTGTGAAGATGTCATGTCAAGTAAGAGTTTTTGTTTTGTATCACCCAATAAATTATCACAGGACCACCAATGTGCGTCACACAATCTTGCACAAACACACACATACACAAACAAAACATTCAAACACTCTCTCTCTTCACCGTTGTTTGAATGTTCAGTCCCACTGTCCCCTCTGCTACATGCCCTCTCCCACATTCATTCCTCCAACTCTCTCTCTCACACAAATATCCTATCCTTGTCTCTCTGTGTGTCCCCTGGCGAGGCCTCAGTCTAGCAGGATGGGGGGTGGGGGGGGATCAACAGGGTCAGTTTGCAGAGTGCACAGTCCTGTTGCTTCGTGGAAAGCGGTGGACTTTGATGTGTTTGGACAGGTGATCGCTGCGGGCAAACTTCTTCTCGCAGACAGGACACTGGTAAGGCTTCACTCCAGAATGGGAGCGCCGGTGTCTGGAGAGTTCGTCTGACCTTGAGAACCTGAGAGACAGACAGACCAAGAGCACAAAAGACATGAGTCCTATATCAGTCAAACTGTTTGCCATATCAGTCTAACTGTTTGCCACCCTGAGATAAAAAAAAACAACCTTTCTCTGTCTGACTACACAACACAGGATAAAGGATCTTTCCAACACTCTTCAAAAAAAAAGAGTTCTACCCATATTATAGCTCTACCCATATTTGGGTTTAACACATCTTCACAGAAAAGTCAAACAGATCTGTTTTTGGTTTTCACTCTAATCCCTGGGTAAAGGGTTAACTCATTACTCACGACAGACTCTGTGTGTGTGTGTGTGTGTGTGTGTGTGTGTGTGTGTGTGTGTGTGTGCACGCATTGAGGCTGTTTAATCTGGAACAGGGGATTGATTTCCTAACACATCGCAAGCATGCCCTTTTCCCAGGAAGGTGTTAATTCCCAATGGTAACATACTGATTAAAGAGATGTTAAGTAATTCCTAGACATTCATTCCATTGACATTGACCATGAACCATGTTGCAACTGTGCTATTGAGATTAAATAAAAGGATCCCTGCAAGATACGTGTGTCACACCCTGACCATAGTTTGCTTTGTATGTTTCTATGTTTTGGTTGGTCAGGGTGTGATCTGAGTGGGCATTCTATGTTACATGTCTAGTTGACATTAGGAAATCTCATTGTAATACTATTATATTACTTATGTACTCTACGTTATGAGTCAGTACCCTCTATACCCCAAAGCTGATATTGTTCTATAACTCCTTCATGTTGAGACATGTTTGAGACAGTTCAGTTGTCTCTGACCGAAACTCAGCTTCACCTTGTCCTCTAAGCTAATATACCGTACCTTTAGAACTAACTGAAGGGGCCACAAAGGGACCCAAAAAACTATTATCTCTTAATGGATTTTGATATGAAGTATTTCCCTGTAGGAAACTAAGGCTATTTTACTCATTCCAGGGTTTTTCTTTATTTTTTACTATTTTCTACATTGTACAATAATAGTGAATCATGTAGTAACCAAAAAAGTGTCAAACAAATCCAAATATTTTGTGGATTTTATATTCAAAGTAGCCGTCCTTTGCCTCGATGACAGCTTTGCACACTCTTGGCATTCTCTCAACCAGCTTCACCTGGAATAATGTTCCAACAGTCTTGAAGGAGTTCCCACATGTGCTGAGCACTTGTTGGCTGCTTCTCCTTCACTTTGCGGTCCAACTCATCTCAAACCATCTCAATTGGGTTGAGGTCAGGTGATTGTGGAGGCCAGCCCATCTGATGCAGCACTCCATCACTCTCCTTCTTGGTCAAATAGCCCTTACACAGCCTGGAGGTGTGTTGGGTCATTGTCCTGTTGAAAAACAAATGATAGTCCTACTAAGCGTAAACTAGATGGGATGGGTCGCTGCAGAATGCTGTGGTAGCCATGCTGGTTAAGTGTGCCTTGAATTTCTAAATACATCACTGACAGTGTCACCAGCAAAGCACCACCACACCATCACTCCTCCTCCTCCATGCTTCATGGTGGGAAAACCACATGCGGAGATCATCTGTTCACCTACTCTGCGTCTCACAAAGACACGGCGGTTGGAACCAAAAATCTCAAATTTGGACTCATCAGACCAAAGGACAGATTTCCACCGGTTTAATGTCAATTGCTCATCTTTCTAGGCCCAAGCAAGTCTTTTCTTCTTATTGGTGTCCTTTAGTAGTGGTTTCTTTGCAGCAATTCGACTACGAAGGCCTGATTCACCCAGTCTCCTCTGAATAGTTGATGTTGAGATGTGTCTGTTACTTGAACTCTGAAGTATTTATTTGGGCTGCAATTTCTGAGGCTGGTAACTATAATGAACTTTTCCTCTGCAGCAGAGGTAACTCTGGGTCTTCCTTTCTTGTGGCGGTCCTCATGAGAGCCAGGTTCATCATTGCGCTTGATGGTTTTTGCGACTGCACTTGAAGAAACTTTCAAAGTTCCAGATTGACTGACCGTCATGTCTTAAAGTAATGATGGACTGTCGTTTCTCTTTGCTTATTTGAGCTGTTCTTGACATAATATGGACTTGGTCTTTTACCAAATAGGGCTTTCTTTTGTACACCAACCCTACCTTGTCAAATTACAACTGATTGGCTCAAATGCATGAGAAGGAAAGAAATTCCACAAATTAACTTTTAATAAGGCACACCTGTTAATTGAAATGCATTCCAGGTGACTACCTCATGACGCTGTTTAAGAGTACGCTAAGAGTGTGCAAAGCTGTCATCAAGGCAAAGGGTGGCTACTTTGAAGAATCTCCAATATAAAATATATATTGATTTGTTTAACACTTTTTTGGTTACTATATGATTCCATATGTGTTATTTCCTAGTTAACGTCTTCACTATTATTCTACAATGTAGAAACTTGTAAAAAATAAAAGAAAAACCCTGGAATGAGTAGGTGTGTCCAAACTTTTGACTGGTACTGTAACTGCTATATGAAACTTATATAAGCAGTGGTTTGGAGGTGATGGAGGTTGGGCTTATGCCAGTAAGGCTGCTTGTGGAGCTCCTGTGGGGCAGGGTGGAACACCCAGGCATGGGGGAGGGGAGCCATGATTCCCATCACCTCCACAGCTCAGTTAGGCTACACTCTGGCTCTGTTCGAGCTTGTCCCTGATCTCAGCCCTGTAGCATACAGTAATTACTGATAAGAGCTGGCAAAGGCCAAAAGGAGCGGTCTTACTGTGGTGAAATACAATAACTACCAGTAAATGTGTCCTAAACTCTTTTCCTGTAAACATAATGTTCAAACACACTCATGAATGAACACAGATTCCAGTCCACAGTGAGGGACAGTGTTACTCTAGCCATCCTTGTCATAGACTGTTCTCTCTGCTACTGCACGGATGGCAAGCGATAATGGAGCTTTAGCTCAAAGATGCTCCTAAATAACTTCTACCCCCAAGCCATAAGACTCCTGAGCAGCTAATCAAATGGCTACCCAGACTATTTGCATTGACCCCCCCCCCCCCCCCCCCCTCCACACACTCTGTTATTATCAATGCATAGTCACTTTAATAACTACATGTACATATTACCTAAATTACCTCGACACCAGTGCCCCCGCACATTGACTCCGTACCGGTACCCCCTGTATATAGCCCCGCTATTATTTACTTCTGCTCATATAATCATTTGTTATTCTTATCTCTTACTTTTTTAGCTATTTTCTTAAAACTGCATTGATGGTTAAGCAATTAACTGTAATATTCACTTCTTGTATTCGTAGCAAGTGACTTTTATATATTTTTTTATTTGTTAGTGACTCATGAAAGTCCACAGGGACAGACAGGGTTACTGTAACTAATGTAAGTCCACAGGGAGGGACAGGGTTACTGTAACTCATGTAAGTCCACAGGGAGGGACAGTTTTACTGTAACTCGTGTAAGTCCACAGGGACGGACAGGGTTACTGTAACTAATGTAAGTCCACAGGGAGGGACAGGGTTACTGTAACTAATGTAAGTCCACAGGGAGGGACAGGGTTACTGTAACTCATGTAAGTCCACAGGGAGGGACAGTTTTACTGTAACTCGTGTAAGTCCACAGGGACGGACAGGGTTACTGTAACTAATGTAAGTCCACAGGGAGGGACAGGGTTACTGTAACTCATGTAAGTCCACAGGGAGGGACAGTTTTACTGTAACTCGTGTAAGTCCACAGGGACGGACAGTGTTACTGTAACTCATGTAAGTCCACAGGGACAGACAGGGTTACTGTAACTCATGTAAGTCCACAGGGAGGGACAGGGTTACTGTAACTCATGTAAGTCCACAGGGAGGGACAGGGTTACTGTAACTCATGTAAGTCCACAGGGAGGGACAGTGTTACTGTAACTCATGTAAGTCCACAGGGAGGGACAGTTTTACTGTAACTCGTGTAAGTCCACAGGGACGGACAGGGTTACTGTAACTAATGTAAGTCCACAGGGAGGGACAGGGTTACTGTAACTCATGTAAGTCCACAGGGAGGGACAGTTTTACTGTAACTCGTGTAAGTCCACAGGGACGGACAGTGTTACTGTAACTCATGTAAGTCCACAGGGACAGACAGGGTTACTGTAACTCATGTAAGTCCACAGGGAGGGACAGGGTTACTGTAACTCATGTAAGTCCACAGGGAAGGACAGTTTTACAGTGACTCATGTAAGTCCACAGGGAGGGACAGAGTTACTGTAACTCATGTAAGTCCACAGGGAGGGACAGAGTTACTGTAACTCATGTAAGTCCACAGGGAGGGACAGGGTTACTGTAACTCATGTAAGTCCACAGGGAGGGACAGGGTTACTGTAACTCATGTAAGTCCACAGGGACGGACAGGGTTACTGTAACTCATGTAAGTCCACAGGGAGGGACAGGGTTACTGTAACTCATGTAAGTCCACAGGGAAGGACAGTTTTACAGTGACTCATGTAAGTCCACAGGGAGGGACAGGGTTACTGTAACTAATGTAAGTCCACAGGGAGGGACAGGGTTACTGTAACTCATGTAAGTCCACAGGGAGGGACAGAGTTACTGTAACTCATGTAAGTCCACAGGGAGAGACAGGGTTACTGTAACTCATGTAAGTCCACAGGGAGGGACAGTTTTACAGTGACTCATGTAAGTCCACAGGGAGGGACAGGGTTACTGTAACTCATGTAAGTCCACAGGGAGGGACAGTTTTACTGTAACTCGTGTAAGTCCACAGGGACGGACAATGTTACTGTAACTCATGTAAGTCCACAGGGACAGACAGGGTTACTGTAACTCATGTAAGTCCACAGGGAGGGACAGGGTTACTGTAACTCATGTAAGTCCACAGGGAGGGACAGGGTTACTGTAACTCATGTAAGTCCACAGGGAGGGACAGTGTTACTGTAACTTGTGTAAGTCCACAGGGACGGACAGGGTTACTTTAACTAATGTAAGTCCACAGGGAGGGACAGGGTTACTGTAACTCATGTAAGTCCACAGGGAGGGACAGTTTTACTGTAACTCGTGTAAGTCCACAGGGACGGACAGTGTTACTGTAACTCATGTAAGTCCACAGGGACAGACAGGGTTACTGTAACTCATGTAAGTCCACAGGGAGGGACAGGGTTACTGTAACTCATGTAAGTCCACAGGGAAGGACAGTTTTACAGTGACTCATGTAAGTCCACAGGGAGGGACAGGGTTACTGTAACTCATGTAAGTCCACAGGGAGGGACAGGGTTACTGTAACTCATGTAAGTCCACAGGGAGGGACAGAGTTACTGTAACTCATGTAAGTCCACAGGGAGGGACAGGGTTACTGTAACTCATGTAAGTCCACAGGGAGGGACAGTGTTACTGTAACTCATGTACGTCCACAGGGACGGACAGGGTTACTGTAACTCATGTAAGTCCACAGGGAGGGACAGGGTTACTGTAACTCATGTAAGTCCACAGGGAAGGACAGTTTTACAGTGACTCATGTAAGTCCACAGGGAGGGACAGGGTTACTGTAACTAATGTAAGTCCACAGGGAGGGACAGGGTTACTGTAACTCATGTAAGTCCACAGGGAGGGACAGGGTTACTGTAACTCATGTAAGTCCACAGGGAGGGACAGAGTTACTGTAACTCATGTAAGTCCACAGGGAGGGACAGGGTTACTGTAACTCATGTAAGTCCACAGGGAGGGACAGTTTTACAGTGACTCATGTAAGTCCACAGGGAGGGACAGGGTTACTGTAACTAATGTAAGTCCACAGGGAGGGACAGGGTTACTGTAACTCATGTACGTCCACAGGGACGGACAGGGTTACTGTAACTCATGTAAGTCCACAGGGAGGGACAGGGTTACTGTAACTCATGTAAGTCCACAGGGAAGGACAGTTTTACAGTGACTCATGTAAGTCCACAGGGAGGGACAGGGTTACTGTAACTAATGTAAGTCCACAGGGAGGGACAGGGTTACTGTAACTCATGTAAGTCCACAGGGAGGGACAGGGTTACTGTAACTCATGTAAGTCCACAGGGAGGGACAGAGTTACTGTAACTCATGTAAGTCCACAGGGAGGGACAGGGTTACTGTAACTCATGTAAGTCCACAGGGAGGGACAGTTTTACAGTGACTCATGTAAGTCCACAGGGAGGGACAGGGTTACTGTAACTAATGTAAGTCCACAGGGAGGGACAGGGTTACTGTAACTCATGTAAGTCCACAGGGAGGGACAGAGTTACTGTAACTCAGTGCATGAGTATGAAGGCTCCTCAATTTTGCTAAAAGATAACAACTTCAGCCAACTACATAAGAAGTTCCAATTGCACACAACTATCCAGCTCTTGGGACCTTCATTAAGCTACAATTACAGAATCCGGCACACAGCAACCCCAAAGCACTTTAGTTCAACATTTGAAGAATGGACACTAAGGAACAATATAATCATATCTTATTTTTTTTAAACGTTTTACTGTAAGTTGAATCGGGTACAAAAACAAGACAAACCCTTTTTTCAGAGCGCCATGGTGTTTTCACAAACAGTTTGGGTTCAAACATTCGGTCCACTAGTAATCCCATACCAATGTTCCCCTGCAACTCTGTACCGATGTGAAAGTGTGAGTACAACAGTCTAAATGTGTTTGTGCCTATCTATGCTTGCCTGCATGCATGTACCGTATATATTGTGTGTGTGATAAAACGCAAAAGGATCCACAGCTTTATAGTACATGTGTCATTTGGTTTTATGGACATGAAGAGAATCCGAGGAATGTCAAAAACACTCTTTCATTACAACACAAGTCACTCAAATTGCAGATGGCTGGAGGTGCAAATTTCCCAAGCTCACTTCCATTTCCTGACCAGGACGACGTAAGGAGGAGGGTTCCCTCAGACAGAGAGCAGCCTCTGAAGGCCACACTGTGCCCTGGGGGAGGTGGGTGGATACAACAGGCCCAGGGCAGTCCTGTCCCAGGGCAGACTGCTGAGCACTGCCAATCTTATCAGACTGGAGAACCAGCTATTTCTATGTTTAGTATTTAGTTGTGCAACTGTGTCGGGTGAAGAGGTTAGGGAGATGGATTGAAGACCAAAGGGCAGCAAGTTCATGGTCCATACAATAGGTTGGACTTTGGTTGTTGAAGAATTAACTGGATGTTGGATTTCCTATTTGTGGGATTACATATCTGTCTGGTGAATGAATGATAGGTTGCAGGTTGACGTTTATTGTCATGAGTCTTGTCCTGGTGGTCCTGAGTGATTTCCTCTTAGATAGGCCAGCTGCAAAGTATTGTAAAAATGAATGAAAACAAAAAGGTGTGTTTTGGTCTTAATTTAAGGTTAGGCATTAGGGTTAGCAGGGTGGTTATGGTTAGGGTTTGGTTTAAAATCCGATTTGATACCTTTGTGGCTACGCCAGCTAGTGACCACTCTGCAGAGCTGCCTCCAGAACAAGATTCATGACGAAAAACACTAAACTGCGAATAATACGGGACAAATGCATGCTTTATGCTTGCTGAGTGAGTAGAAACAAAGAAACGTGCTTAAAACTCCTTTGGATACTATTTGGTCATGGATTGTGATCTAATTAGTACGCCAGAAAGTCAGTCAAAGTGCGGCTTGCAACCAAAACTTTTATATCTTGATTTTGCAAGTGTGCAACAGAGTGCAGATAGAGAGCAAACAGAGAGACAGCTACTGTAGAGGGAGCAAAGTCTGCCCGCACTTCAAAGGCCTTAATCTAATCTCAAACTCTGCAATAGAAGAAAACACACCGATATGGAGACAACGAGAGAGCATGAGAAGAGAACAAATTATATATGGATTTTATATGATATATTTATAATTTTCTCTGAAAATTCAGCTCTGTGTTTTGCAAAACAGCTGCAGGGATGGACTTTGAATGGAATCATATCACTCCCTGGTAATCAGCCAGCAAAGGAAGTTGATAACCATGTTAACTTCTGTGAAGAATTGACTCATCTCAGATAATACAACCACAGTCAACAGAGATGGTTGCATACTCTGTTGCTTCTGCAACTAAAACAATGACTGGTGTCCCTAAACTGTCATACCTGGATGGACCATCCCATTGACAGCTGAACAGCAACCCTGTCACTCCTGGACTTCACTTTGAACACACAGTGCATATAGTCACATGAATAACCCCACACTGAGTATACCTATGAGCTCCACCTGTGAAGTCTGACTCTAACCCAACCTATAACGTGCTTGAACCCACTCACCTCCATCCACAGCCAGGCCAGGTGCAGGCAAAGGGCTTCTCCCCCGTGTGCCTTCTCAGGTGGGCCTTCAGGTGGCTGCTCTTAGTGTACATCTTGGCACATCCAGGGAAAGTACACTTATGCATTTTTATAAGGTCCGCTACCGAGCTCTTCTGGAACTTCTGTCCTCCCACCAGGATCCCTGCAGCCTGGCCACCTGCAAGCCCACCCTCCCCGGGACCCAGGGGCTTGGCGGCTATGGGTACGGGTGCGATGCGCACAAATTTGGAAGATGTGCCATTGAGATTAGCTGGGGACATCAGCTGGGGCACCAGGGCAAAAGTCTGGCCCTGGATGTTGACCAGGAGCTGGGCAATTTTGATGTCTGAGGTGGGCTGGGTGGGCTGCTGTGATACTGGTGTTGGTATCGCACCTGGGATTGGCTCTTGCTTAATCTGGATTGGTTGAATCTGCAGGATGACAGGCGACACACCGGACCCCTCTACTGATGCTGGTGTCCCAGCACTGTCTTCCTGTTTAATCCCACTACAAACGTTGGAGTCTGTTATCGGGGATGTTGGTGTGTGTTTGGTCTCTGTGGTGAGGTCAGTAGCACCGGCAACAGGTACTGTTTGGTCTGAGTGCGCTAGCCCAGGCACTGACCCTGTCACCTGACTGTTAACATCCAACATCCCACCCTCGCAAGCCTCATTCTTCAACGCCACCACCTCCATATTCTCCTCCAGGAACTCCTCTATCTCCTCCAGGGTGGGCTGAAACAGCAGCCCTATGTGATCATCCAGGTCCGCTGGGAACTCAGGAAACTCAAAGCACTCCTCTTTGGTTGTCGGAGACAGGCGGTCCCTCTTTGACTCCCATGCTAGACCCATGGGGAGGATGGGTGGTACTGAGGGGGATAGAGAGGGAGTAACTCCACGTCTCAGTGTGGCCTGGGAGAGCAGGAAGTCCAGGAGACCGTCCTGGCTCTCTCCACTGCTGCTGCTGCTGCCATAGCTGGAACCCAGCACCTGGGACTCAGGGCTGGAGCAGGAGCGAGCGCTGGACGAGTCACTCAGGTCGTCCTCTGAGAACGGGGAGGACAGCGCCTGGTAGACACCCGTGTCTGTCACCATGTCCGATGCGTGATGGTCTGCCGGAGAGTTGGCGTAATACATGAAGGTCTCCTCGCCTATCGGCAAGTGATCCACCATTCCTGTCCTGTGCCAGTCACAGCTCTGCTAGCTCCCCTCTGGTTTATACTAGTTATAAGTGTATTATTCAGTTTCTCCTCTTCTCCCTAGAAAAGAGGAATAGATTTCCATCATGTGTGAAAAATGGCATGGCAATGGAGAAAATTACAAGAAAGAGAGATCATGTTATCCTCCGCTAACAACAATAACTCAAGAGTCATAAGGATAGTTACATAGCACTTCTATAACACTCCCTCTTGCACCAGAGCACGAGCCTGCCTGGGGGTTTAGAACAGCGTTTCCCAACTCCAGTCCTCCAGTACCCCTAACAGCACACATTTTTTTGTTGTAACCCCAGACAAGCACACCTGATTCAACTTGTCAGCTAATCATCAAGCCCTCAATGATCTGAATCTGGTGAGTTTGTCCAGGGCTAAAACAAGCGTGTGTGTTGATGGGAGTACTTGAGGAGCTGTGAGCAACTGGTTTAGACAGTAAATATTAGCTGGCCTGCCGGGGGTCGATGAGTTCTTATTAAACCTCAGCTTGGGCATGGAGCAATGCCACTGAACTTTTTGTTGTTGTTGTTGATTTTTTTTTAATGAGTTGTTTTGCACGTCAGGAGTGTCCTTATAGCCGTTCCCATTTAAAGAGTATGTTTCCACTTCACTTTCACGTGGTCGTAAAAACCAAGGTCGAAAAAAGATGACCACAACAATTGACAAAGCTTTCTTCTGGATATACAGGTAACTGACAAAATAAAGGAAACACCAACATAAAGTGTCTTAGCATTGGGCCACCGTGAGCCAGAACAGCTTCAATGCACCTTGGCATGGCGGTGGAAAACTCTGTCTTGGTGCCGCTCCAGAATCTCCAATAAGTGTTTAATTGGGTTGAGATCTGGTGACTGAGACAGCCATGGCATATGGTTTACATAGTTTCAATGCTCAACAAACCATTCAGTGACCACTCGTGCTCTGTGGATGGGGGGAATAGCCATGGTAGCCAAAATAACGGCCCAGCATTTTCATAGATGAACCCAGGCATGATGGGATGTTAATTGCATAATTAAGTCAGGAACCACACTTGTGTGGAAGCCCCTGCTTTCAATATAATTTGTATCCCTCATTTACTCAAGTGTTTCCATTATTTTTGGCAGTTACCAGTTACATTGCAATACTAGCCTAGTGTAATAGTAGGCCTAGTCTAATTCCCGTAGGTTACTACAGGGCAGGCAACAGCTGCTGTCAACTTAACTTGTCAGCTTCAAATAATAGGCTTGCTTAACCACACATTTCAGTGCATTTTGTCATCAAGTAATGGGCAACTTATTGTTCCACTATTCATTTCAATAATATTTTTATATGTGATAAGTGAGGATTTACATGGTGTATTTTGTCTTCCGAGTAATATCCGCTTGGTATTTTCCTTGGGCAAAGGTAAGAAAAACTTGTCTGTAAAATCGAAGAGATTTTGTTGGCAATGATTATCTGCCATTGGCTTTAATCATTATTAAAACTTAACTGTATTACACTGTACTAAATGTGGGTGCTTGAAACTAGTTGAGCGCCCCCTTCCGTAGACCTTAGAGCCTTCAGTGATTTGACCGATAATAACCTGCACATCATAAAAGCGTTGACAGCGTTGACTTGGCTACAACCAATACTTTGAATGGATCGGGCTGGGTGCAATTAACTTCTGTCATACTAGTAGCCTATTTGAATAAACCAAAACATTATTTAAAAATACGTAGCAGATAAAATAGTAACAACTAGACAACTATGGTGTAGGCAATGTTAAAGAGATGTACATTGTAGGCCTAACCACATTGATACCATGTGACAGTCTCCCTCATTCCCTTTCTGTGAGAAACATTTTTCTAGTTGAATGCAATAACCTATGCATCTAAAATATAGCCTATCCAAAGTAGTGCCATTTTGATGCGCATATCTACGGTGAAAAATATGTCCTTACACTATACAGTGCACATTATGTCCACATACTCAGCATAAGCCTGTTCATTCGACGTAGCAGTTTTCCCCTACTGTGTGCGCCCCATAGGCAGAAAGCATGGAGCACCATGCGTCCTCTCGACGTAAACATGTTGTAATGTCCAGTGCAGCGATGGCCGAGGGAGCGCACCGGAAGACGCACGCACCAATGCGTTTTCTACCATCACTTCCCATGTTAAACACTATTTACGGCATCGATTATACACTTACCTTTATGTATCGAGAGAAATTTTGTCCTTTCACCAAGTCTTAGTAAGAGATCACTTCTCCGGTGGCGAGATGACGTCAATAGTCAATAGGGTTGTGGATAGCCCCTTGAGAGGAGCCTCTCATCGCAATGCCGAGCTGTAGAGCTGGAGCTACGATCTACTGTGGTAGTACTACACCGTTACATGATTGGTGCTGTGTAGCTTATAAATAAAATAAGGGGTTGGCAGTTGGTTTATGAAGGCTCGTCTGCTCTGCTCTTAGTATTGGTTGACAACGCTTGGAGGCTGGGCTCCAAATTTGTCGTCAATAAACTCTCTACAGACAGACTCTAACCACGTTCACATCAACAGTTTTTATACTAGTAGAGTCATACAGTATATATATATATATATATATATATATATATATATACAAATACAAATATATATATATACCTTTTTGTGTGGGTAAAATGAATTCAAGTTGAAGTTAACTTCGATACAATGTTTTTAAATACATATTTGCGCATAAAGGCGTTTCCACCGCCATTTCTCGCAAATATTGATTTAATAACCATTGTATCAAAGTAAACTTGGAATCACGCGATGATATGGTGTGTGTTCCTCCCACTACGACTCGTGAAACTATGCAGTTTATTAGGCTACATATTAAATCAATAATGATGAACTTCACAAGGTGATTAAAGTGCACGGTGATCTTGATGCTCCTTTCCAATACATTATTCTGATGACATGATGATCGATGGTTGACTGCCGTTTGACAAATAAAAATATTCTCGCTCTT
Organism: Oncorhynchus mykiss; assembly: GCF_013265735.2. Classification (NCBI taxonomy): domain Eukaryota; kingdom Metazoa; phylum Chordata; class Actinopteri; order Salmoniformes; family Salmonidae; genus Oncorhynchus; species Oncorhynchus mykiss. Next base: position 38,308,461 of record NC_048580.1, on the reverse strand, counting down.
ATCCATAATAATTTCATCACGTAGACTAGCCTACCTGCACAGCCTACGGGTACTGTATCTGCGAGCCGTTGGCTATAGCGCACGTGCCAAGACCAGAGTAGGAACATTTGCTATTTAATGCAACAGTTTTTGTGACAAATCTATTGGTTGAGTTGAAAATGCATGGAAATATATTGAACTTTAGATTTTTATTAGGTACATAAACACTTCAATGAGGTAAATGTTGTGTACACTAGGTCATCACCTACTCTATCAATCAATCACATTTATGTATAAAGCGCTTTTTACATCAGCAGATGTCACAAAGTGCTTATACAGAAACCCAGTTTAAAACCCCAAACAGCAAGTAGTGCAGATGTAGAAGCATGGTGGCTAGGAAAAACTCCCTAGAATGGCAGGAACCTAGGTAGAAACCTAGAGAGGAACCAGTATCTGAGGGGTGGCCAGTCCTCTTCTGGCTGTGCTGGGTGGAGATTTTATTATATTATACAGTGCCTTGCGAAAGTATTCGGCCCCCTTGAACTTTGCGACCTTTTGCCACATTTCAGGCTTCAAACATAAAGATATAAAACTGTATTTTTTTGTGAAGAATCAACAACAAGTGGGACACAATCATGAAGTGGAACGACATTTATTGGATATTTCAAACTTTTTTAACAAATCAAAAAGTGAAAAATTGGGCGTGCAAAATTATTCAGCCCCTTTACTTTCAGTGCAGCAAACTCTCTCCAGAAGTTCAGTGAGGATCTCTGAATGATCCAATGTTGACCTAAATGACTAATGATGATAAATACAATCCACCTGTGTGTAATCAAGTCTCCGTATAAATGCACCTGCACTGTGATAGTCTCAGAGGTCCGTTAAAAGCGCAGAGAGCATCATGAAGAACAAGGAACACACCAGGCAGGTCCGAGATTCTGTTGTGAAGAAGTTTAAAGCCGGATTTGGATACAAAAAGATTTCCCAAGCTTTAAACATCCCAAGGAGCACTGTGCAAGCGATAATATTGAAATGGAAGGAGTATCAGACCACTGCAAATCTGCCAAGACCTGGCTGTCCCTCTAAACTTTCAGCTCATACAAGGAGAAGAATGATCAGAGATGCAGCCAAGAGGCCCATGATCACTCTGGATGAATTGCAGAGATCTACAGCTGAGGTGGGAGACTCTGTCCATAGGACAACAATCAGTCGTATATTGCACAAATCTGGCCTTTATGGAAGAGTGGCAAGAAGAAAGCCATTTCTTAAAGATATCCATAAAAAGTGTTGTTTAAAGTTTGCCACAAGCCACCTGGGAGACACACCAAACATGTGGAAGAAGGTGCTCTGGTCAGATGAAACCAAAATTGAACTTTTTGGCAACAATGCAAAACGTTATGTTTGGCGTAAAAGCAACACCCTGAACACACCATCCCCACTGTCAAACATGGTGGTGGCAGCATCATGGTTTGAGCCTGCTTTTCTTCAGCAGGGACAGGGAAGATGGTTAAAATTGATGGGAAGATGGATGGAGCCAAATACAGGACCATTCTGGAAGAAAACCTGATGGAGTCTGCAAAAGACCTGAGACTGGGACGGAGATTTGTCTTCCAACAAGACAATGATCCCAAACATAAAGCAAAATCTAGAATGGAATGGTTCAAAAATAAACATATCCAGGTGTTAGAATGGCCAAGTCAAAGTCCAGACCTGAATCCAATCGAGAATCTGTGGAAAGAACTGAAAACTGCTGTTCACAAATGCTCTCCATCCAACCTCACTGAGCTCGAGCTGTTTTGCAAGGAGGAATGGGAAAAAATTTCAGTCTCTCGATGTGCAAAACTGATAGAGACATACCCCAAGCGACTTACAGCTGTAATCGCAGCAAAAGGTGGCGCTACAAAGTATTAACTTAAGGGGGCTGAATAATGTTGCACGCCCAATTGTTCAGTTTTTGATTTGTTCAAAAAGTTTGAAATATCCAATAAATGTCGTTCCACTTCATGATTGTGTCCCACTTGTTGTTGATTCTTCGCAAAAAAACACAGTTTTATATCTTTATGTTTGAAGCCTGAAATGTGGCAAAAGGTCGCAAAGTTCAAGGGGGCCGAATACTTTCGCAAGGCACTGTATATATATGGCCATTAAGGCCAGATTGTTCTTCAAGATGTTCAAACGTTCATTGATGACAAGCCTGGTCAAATAATAATCACAGTGGTTGTAGAGGGTGCAACTGGTTATTTATCTGCAACAATTAAATTTGCCTGAAACACACCACTGGTGGGAAAAGGCTCATTTTCTTTATGCGGATTCTAGAATCTGTTGCCAATTCGATGGAAACGTAGCTACTGCAATTAAATTAATGCCCTCTTATCATCCTGCAGCTAAAACGCAATAGAGACTGCATAAATGTTTCCAACATAGAAATCGATTTAATCATAAGAACACATGTGTTTGTATCTAAAATTGATTGTGCTCCATAAAATAAATGTAATCTAGCAGATCTGGTCATGGGCAATTTGTACACTGCAATAAATAATTAAAAAATACAACCACAAATGTAGCTGTTTCAAATTATTATTATTAGGTAACCAGTTCCTCAGCCTTTGTTTTTTTGGTAAGATGCCCAAATATAATTTTTGCATACATTTTCTCATGGTGGAGCTAAATTTGGGTGAAAAGTTGCATAAACTAAGTTGAGTAAATTCATATTCAGTTGAAACAACTAAATTTAAAGTGCCTCCTGACTGTTCCTTGAGGTCAGTGCCACATCTATGGCACAGTACAAAAGTGTAATGAAAGAGTATAAGGCAGGCTATACTCCACAGTGGCTGGTCTATATTTCCCATACAGATTAGATCTCTCCTGATTAGTTAACCAGCTAATGGTATCTTCAGGGAGCACCAGATTACACATGGGTGATTACCGAATAACATGGGAGTAAAAGTCTCACACTGGTCGTTCTTTCTCCCACTAAATAAATTGTTTTGGACTGGTTAAGGGACATGTTGTTTCAATAGCCTACTCACAGATCCCTGCACATTAGCGTATTGATTACATAAGAAATAATAACATGTGATAACATAGCAATTGCATGATGGACTTAGTACATTTGAAATGGTAATCTTCTCTCTAGACAGGATTACTCTAATCTATTCTATATGTACACCCTACATGTAAAGAAAGATCTACCATTTTGGTTGGATGTAAATAGAATAATGGCATATTGTGTATAGAATAAAGGCAGACAGGACAATAAAGCTTAGTGCTGGATACTGGGGACATGTTTACTGTCCATAAATGCATTGTCCAGCGCAACGCCAGCCCTTAAAGGGGGTTGGTGTGGTAATAGACAAGCCTGGTCCCCCATCACTCCAGTCCCAACAGGAACTTAAACCTGTAGTGGCCAAGCCAGGCTGGGGTGTTGAGGTTTTTCTCCAAGTCTCTGAGTTAACTTCTTGGTGACAGGGGGGCAGTATTGAGTAGCTTGGATGAATAAGGTGTCCAGAGTAAACTGCCTGCTACTCTGTCCCAGATGCTAATATATGCATATTATTATTAGTGTTGGATAGAATGATGTCTGAGTATAACAGAACTCATATGACAGGCAAAAACCTGAGACAAATCCAACCAGGAAGTGGGAAATCTGAGGTTTGTCGTTTCATTTAAGTGATTGCCTATCCAATGTCTATGGAGCCAGATTGCACTTCACAAGGCTTCCAGCAGATGTCAACAGTCTTTAGAAAGTTGTTTGAGAGTGCTATTGTGGAAGGGTGTCGAACAAGAGCGGTTTCAACAAGTGGACTAGGCTGAGGCCAATCAGTTGTTTACTGCCGGTCACACGGGTGCGCCGTTCCTTCTTTTTCCTCTGTAATAAATACGCTATTGTCCGGTTGGAATATTATTGAAGATTTATTATAAAAAGACCCTATGGATTGATTGTAAACATCGTTTGACATGTTTCTACAAACTAATGAAACTCTGTTGACTTTTCGTCGGGATTTTGTGCTCGCGCATTGTGCCTTTAGAATAGTGAACTAAACGCACAAACAAAACAGAGGTATTTGGACATAAATATGGACATAATCGAACAAAACAAACATTTATTGTGGAAGTGGGACTACTGGGAGTCCATTCCGATGAAGATCAGCAAAGGTAAGGGAAGATTTATAATGCTATTTATGACTTTTGTTGACTCCACAATTTGGCGGGTAACTGTATGGCTTGCTTTTGTGGCTGAACGCTGTTCTCAGATTATTGAATATTGTGCTTTTGCCGTAAAGCTTTTTTGAAATCTGACACTGCGGTTGCATTAAGAACAAGTTTATCTTAAATTCTATGTCAAACATGTATCTTTCATCAAAGTTTATGATGAGTTTTTATGTTATTTGATGTGGTTCTCTGCAATTTCTATGGATGTTTTGGAGGCATTTCTGAACATGGCGCCAATGTAAACTGAGGTTTTTGGATATAAATATGAACTTGATCGAACAAAACATACATGTATTGTGTAACATTGAGTCCTGGGAGTGTCATCTGGTGACACCTCTCTTTGGTTGAAAAATGGCTGAATGCTTTCTGTGACTAGTTACTGACCTAACATAATGATATGTTCTGCTTTCCCCGAAAAGCCTTTTTGAAATTGGACACTGTGGTTGGATTAACGAGAAGTGTATCTTTAAAATGGTGTAAAATACTTGTATGGTTGAGGAATTTTAATTTTGAGATTTCTGTTGTTTTGAATTTGGCGCTCTGCAAATTTACTGGTTGTTGGCGAGGTGGGACGCTAGCGTCGCGAACGATCCTAAAGAGGTTAAGACAGGAGGAATTATTCTGGGAACTAGGGGGCAATTAGGGGAAGCGGGACACTTGACTTCACCGGCAGACAGATTCTTCCGTCTACACAGAAAAGGATCTTTGCTGGATTGCTGTCAAGAGGTCTCACTCCCAATGAATAGTGTCAAATACAGTACTAAAACCTCTAGTTGAGAGCCCCTGAGAATTAAAAAAAAAAAAAAAAACACAGCCCCTCCTGGCTCTCCCCTCTGCCCCCTATATCTAATGCACTTATTAGACAGCTTAGAGGGCTTTTGTTGCATTGCGCTGTCTCATCCTCTTTAATGGATTATTGGCCCTCGCCTTTTGCCTACTTCCACACATGTTGGCAGGGATATATAGTGTGTATATAAAAACACAAACCTGTGTTCACTTTTGCACCATTGGATTTGTGTTACTGTAATTTAATGGATGAATGCATTTACTTCATGAATAGAAACGTAAATGTTGTTTGTACAGTCTAAAAGGCATTTGATTATTACCAATACTAGGTGATTATTTTAGAGCACAATTGTGTATTATATCAGAGTTGTATACTCAGACGAGAGAGAGAGAGAGAGAGAGAGAGAGAGAGAGAGAGAGAGAGAGAGAGAGAGAGAGAGAGAGAGAGAGAGAGAGAGAGAGAGAGAGAGAGAGAGAGAGAGAGAGAGAGAGAGAGAGAGAGAGAGAGAGAGAGAGATCTATATCCTCTTGAGGTCATGACTGAACTGTGGCTCCAACCCCAAAGCCCCCCCACTTTGGAGGATTGTTTGCTCTTTCTCTCCTTTCATTGGTATAACCAATACAAATAGGAAAAGGTCATCACCTTCTCAAGGGCATGAGCCCAATGTTGTGGTCAACAAATCTTAACAAATAAAAACAGTTGTTTCCCCTCAGTTCATAATTCAGGAAAATAACATGATTGGGGGAAATGTTTGATTTTGATTTCAAGGATGAAGGAGCAACACACAGCTCCAGAAACAGGAGAGAACAGAACCATGGGTAAACAAGCTAATTGCCATGCTGGACTGCTAGAGAAAATCAACAGTTGTGACTAGCTGTGACCTTTCTTGGGCAAACTGAATTCATTCACAAAACACATTATGTAGTTTACGAAAGTTAAATCAGGAAGGCCGGTTTGAATACTCGGTTAACTTAATCCAGTAAGCATAATATAATTCAATATAATTTCCTATTCTACGGGCATAGTGGGAATGCATAGCATCTTGTTTTCTGGAGGAAAGATTCCATCCAGGGTGATTGGTTATCAGGCCTTCCATGACCACTATGAGTGGCAGGTAGCCTAGCGGTTAAGAGTGTTAGGGCAGTAACCGAATGGTCGCTGGATCAAATCCCTGAGCCAACTAGGTACAAATTCTGCTGATGTGCCCTTGAGAAAGGCACTTAACCCTAATTGCTCTTTTAAGTCACTCTGGATAATAGTGCCTGCTAAATGATGCAAATGATGCTTCTCTGGGGCTTTTTACTGTAGCCTCAGAGAGGTGAATCCTAATTTCACATTTTCACTGATTGTCCCATTGACATTAATGCTTGACTAAGTGAAAATTCCCCTTGGAAGTGGAAGCTAGGATTCGCCCCAGAGACATTGAGGATAAGTTAATAACTTTACAAGTTATTGAATATGACAATTGACAAATAATGAAATTATGTTTGCTCTGAATATGACAATTGACGAATAATGAAATTATGTTTGCTCTGTTGTTTTCCAAGACCAGGATTACAATACTTAGCCACTGCTGTTTTCCAAGACCAGGATTACTGTCACGACTTCCACTGAAGTTGTTCCCTCTCCTTGTTTGGGCGGCGTTCGGCGGTCGACGTCACCGGCTTTCTAGCCGCCACCGATCCATGTTTCATATTTCCTTTTGTTTTGTCTGTTTACACACCTGGTTCCCATCTCATAATTATGTTCCTTATTTAACCCTCTGGTTTCTCTTTCTGTTTTGTGCGTGATTGTCTTTCGTGTATTCCGGTGTGTTGTATTTTGAGGCCTGTCAGTGATTGTTACTCTTATCAGTGATTGTTACTCTTATCTGTGTCCTGCCCTTTGGTATCTTTTAGATAGACTCTGACAGAATCACGCACCTTTTACATGGAGTCAGCAGGTCCAGCCAGCCCTCCGCTTCAAATGGAGGAGCGCGTTCAGCAGCACGCAACCATGCTGCAGAGTCTGGGTGCAGCCATGGATCACGTGCTGCAAACCATGGACCAATGGGAGAGAGGGGGTTTTCCCTTGAGTCGTCTCCTCAGGTTCCACCACTACCTACCGTGATGTCCACCTCTATGTCATCAGGATCCGGTGGGATTCAGCTCTCGCTCCCGAGGGACAGCTGCCGGGTGTCAGGGGTTCCTACTCCAGCTGGAGCTCTACCTGGCATCTGTCCGGCCAGCTCCTTCAGAGAGTGAGCGCCCTTATCTCCTGTCTGACCGGTAAAGCCCTGGAATGGGCCAATGGCATCTGGGGCAGGGAAGGTCAGACATTGGATGATTATGAGGAGTTCGCCCGCCGTTTCCAGGCGGTACTCGATCATCCCCCGGAGGGGAGAGTGGCGGGGGAACACCTTTTTCATCTACGTCAGGGAATGAGGACCGCTCACAATTTTGCGCTGGACTTTAGAACTCTGGTGGCCAGCGCGGGATGGAATGATCGATCACTACAGGTGTAGCTTACGAGAGGACGTTCGTCGGGAGATAGCCTGCAGGGACACCACCCTTACACTGGACCAGCTGGTGGACCTATGGATCCGGTTGGATAACCTGTTGGCCTCCTGCGGACGTCCTGATCGGGGTACGTCAGTTCCATCCCCAAGCGCTCCTGATCCAACGCCTATGGAGTTGGGAGGCGCTGCAACGAGGGGGACCGGAGGGGGGACCATTCCCTGCACCAACTGTGGACTCAGAGGTTACACTGCTGGTCGGTGCTGGGGGGGTTCCCCAGGAGGTAGAGGTAGCAGGCGGAGTGCTGGTGGGTCATCCCAGGTGAGTAGGCACACCACTCATCCAGAGCTCCCTGTTGCACACATGTGGTTGTCGATAGAATTTCCCGAGTTTTCCCCGCGTTCCCAGCATAAGGCGCTAGTAGATTCATGCGCAGCTGGGAACTTTATCGACCGTTCCTTTGCTATGATATTAGGGATCCCTATTGTGTCTGTTGATGTTCCCTTCCCTATACATGCCTTAGACAGCCGTCCTTTGGGGTCGGGGCTAATTAGGGAGGTCACATCTCCGCTCACTATGATAACGCAGGAGAGTCATAGGGAGCGAATTAGTCTCCTGCGTTCCCTGTTGTGGATTCCCTGGTTGGCTTCGCATGATCCCACTATTTCATGGCAACAGAGGGCTCTCAAGTGATGGTCCCATCAGTGCTCAGGGAGGTATGTAGGTATTTCCTTAGGTGCCACTATAGTGGAAAGTCCAAACCAGGTCTCCACCATGCACATTCCCCCGAATATGCAGATTTGGCACTCGCCTTCTATAAAAAAGAAGGCGACTCAATTACCACCCCATCGACAGGGGGATTGTGCGATAGATCTCTTGGTAGAAGCTGCACTTCCCAGGAGTCATGTGTATCCTCTGTCACAGGAGGAGACAGCGGCTATGGAGACATATGTCACCGAATCTCTGGGACAGGGATACATTCGGCCTTCCATCTCACCTGTTTTTTTTTTTGTGAAGAAGAAGGATGGAGGTTTGCGCCCGTGTATTGATTATCCAAGTTTAAATAAGATCACGGTAAAATACAGTTACCCGCTACCGCTCATAGCCAGTATGACCAAGTCATTACTCGTGACGTGCTTCTTCACAAAATTGGACCTCAGGAGCGCTTTACAACCTGGTGCGTATCCCGGCGGGAGATGAGTGGAAGACAGCATTTAGCACCACTTCTGGGCATTATGAGTACCTCGTCATGCCGTACGGGTTAATGAATGCTCCATCAGTCTTCAAATCCTTTGTAGATGAGATTTTCAGGGACCTGCACGGGCAGGGTGTAGTGGTGTATATAGATGACATTCTAATATACTCCGCTACACGCGCCGAGCATGTGTCCCTGGTACGCAGGGTGCTTGGTTGACTGTTGGAACATGACCTGTACGTCAAAGCTGAGAAATGTCTGTTCTTCCAACAGTCCTTCTCCTTCCTAGGGTACCGCCTGTCCACGTCAGGGGTAGAGATGGAGAATGACCGCATTTCAGCCGTGCGTAATTGGCCGACTCCAACCACGGTAAAGGAGGTGCAGCGGTTTTTAGGGTTTGCCAACTACTACCGGAGGTTTATCCGGGTTTTTGGGCAGGTAGCGACTCCCATTACCTCACTGCTGAAGGGGGGACCGGTGCGACTGCAGTGGTCAGCTGGGGCGGACAGGGCTTTTGGTCACCTGAAGGCTCTGTTTACCTCGGCTCCCATGAGAGGCCTTTAGTACCTCATGGAGTGGGAGGGGTATAGCCCGGAGGAGAGATGCTGGGTACCGGTGGGGGACATCCTGGACCCATCGTTACTCAAGGAATTTCACCGACTCCATCCGGATCGCCCTGTGTCTCGTCCCCCAGGTTGTCTCCGAGGCCGGTGTCGGCACGCGGCTGGCGTCAAGTTGGGGGTACTGTCACGACTTCCACCGAAGTTGTCCCCTCTCCTTGTTCCGGCGGCGTTCGGCGGTCGATGTCACCGGCTTTCTAGCCGCCACCGATCCATGTTTAATTTTTGCTTTTGTTTTGTCTGTTTACACACCTGGTTCCCATCTCATAATTATGTTCCTTATTTAACCCTATGGTTTCCCTTTCTGTTTTGTGTGTGATTGTCTTTCGTGCATTCCGGTGTGTTGTATTTTGAGTCCTGTTTTGTCCTTGTTTGGAACGGGATTTTGTTACGCTTTGGCATTGAGTAAATCAGTGATTGTTACTCTTATCTGTGTCCTGCGCCTGACTTCTTCGCTATCTTTTAGATAGACTCTGACAATTACTTAATGATGTTTTCCAAGACAAGAGTATGTGTACATTAGTGGATTTGGCTATTTTAGCCACACCCATTGCTGACAGTTGTATAAAATCAAGCACACAGACATGCAATCCCCATAGACAAACATTTTCAGTAGAATGGCCTTACTGAAGAGCTCAGTGACCTTCAACTTGGCACCGTCATAGGATGCCATCTTTCCAACAAGTCAGTTTGTCATATTTCTGAGAGTTGCCCTGGTCAACTGTAAGTGTGGTGGTAGGCCACACAAGCTCACAGAACGAGACCGCCGAGTGCTAAAGCACGTAGCGAGTAAAGGTCGTCTGTCCTCGGGTTGCAATACCCACTACAGAGTTCCAAACTGCCTCTGGAAGCAACGTCAGCACAATAACTGTTTGTCGGGAGTGTCATGAAATGAGTTTCCATGGCCGAGCAGCCGCACTCACACAAGCCTAAAAAACCCATTCTCAATGCCAAGTGTTGGCTGGAGTGATGTAAAGCTCGCCACCATTGGATTCTGTAGCTGTGGAAACGCTTTCCCTGAAGTGATGAATCACGCTTTATCATCTGGCAGTCCGACGGACAAATCTGGGTTTGGCGGATGCCAGGAGAACGCAACCTGCCCGAATGCATAGTGCGAACTGTAAAGTTTGGTGGAGGAGGAATAATGGTCTGGGGCTGGAGGGTTGGACCAACTCCATAATAATGCCCATTATTTTTTTATGAGATTTTTGACGAGCAGGTGACCACATACACTACATGACCAAAAGTAAGCACTTACAGTCGACCGGGGCAGCTCTAGCAGGGCAGAAATTTGATGAACTGACTTGTTGGAAAGGTGGAATCCTATGACGATACCACGTTGAAATTCACTATGGTCTTCAGTAAGGCTATCCTACTGCCAATGTTTGTCTATGAGTCATGGCTGAACGACAACATTAAGAACATACAGCGGGCGGGTTATACACTCTATCGGCAGGACAGAACAGCAGCCTTTGGTAAGACACGGGGTGGGGGCCTGTGCATTTATGTAAACAACAGCTGGTGCATGATATCTAAGGAAGTCTCAAGGTTTTGCTCGCCTATGTATCTCATGATAAGCTGTAGACCACACTATCTACCTAGAGAGTTTTCATCTGTATTTTTCACAGCTGTCTACATACCACCAAAGACTGATGCTGGCAATAAAACCACACTCAATGATCTGTACAGTTTTGAGAATGACACAATATTAATTTTCACAAAGTTTGCTGCTTCAGTATCTTTAGATATTTTTGTCAGATGTTACTATGGAATAGTGAAATGTTCATTCTTTTTCAAGACCTCTGTAATCCGCCCTGGAATCAGAATTTGTGGGTTTTTGTTTGTCCACCCGCCTCTTGAGGATTGACTACAAGTTCTCAATGGGATTAAGGTCTGGGGAGTTTCCTGGCCATGGACCCAAAATATCAATGTTTTGTTCCCTGAGCCACTTAGTTATCACTTTTGCCTTATGGCAAGGGGCTCCATCATGCTGGAAAATGCATTGTTCGTCACCAAACTGTTCCTGGATGGTTGGGAGAAGTTGCTCTTGGGGGATGTGTTAGTACCATTCTTTATTCATGGCTGTGTTTTTAGGCAAAATTGTGAGTGAGCTCACTCCCTTGGCTGAGAAGCAACCCCACACATGAATGGTCTCAGGATGCTTTACTGTTGGCATGACACAGGGCTGATGGTAGCGCTCACCTTGTCTTCTCCGGACAAGCTTTTTCCGGATGCCCCAAACAATCGGAAAGGGGATTGACTTTACCCCAGTCCTCAGCGGTCCAATCCCTGTACCTTTTGTAGAATATCAGTCTGTCCCTGATGTTTTTCATGGAGAGAAGTGGCTTCTTTGCTTCCCTTCTTGACACCAGGCCATCCTCCAAAAGTCTTTGCCTCACTGTGCGTGCAGATGCACTCACACCTACCTGCTGCCATTCCTGAGCAAGCTCTGTACTGGTGGTGCCCCGATCCTGCAGCTGAATCAACTTTAGGAGACGGTTCTGCCGCTTGCTGGACTTTCTTGGGCGCCCTGAAGCCTTCTTCACCACTCTCCTTGAAGTTCTTGATGATCCGATAAATGGTTGATTAGGTGCAATCTTACTGGCAGCAATATCCTTGCCTGTGAAGCCCTTTTTGTGCAAAGCAATGATGACGGCACATGTTTCCTTGCATGTAACCATGATTGACAGAGTAAGAACAATGATTCCAAGCACCACCCTCCTTTTGAAGCTTCCAGTCTGTTATTTGAACTCAATCAGCATGACAGAGTGATCTCCAGCCTTGTCCTCGTCAACACTCACACCTTTGTTAACGAGAGAGTCACTGACATGATGTCAGCTGGTCCTTTTGTGGCAGGGCTAAAATGCAGTGGAAATGTTTTTGGGGATTCAGTTTATTTGCATGGCAAAGAGGGACTTTGCAATTAATTGCAATTCATCCGATCACTCTTCATAACATTCTGGAGGAATATGCAAATTGCCATCATACAAACTGAGGCAGCAGACTTTGTGAAAATGTATATTTGTGTCATTCTCAAAACTTTTGGCCACGACTGCCAAAAGCAAACAAAGCAAAAATTAAAGCAGGAAGCACCAGTGACTCGGTCTATAAAAAAAGTGGTTAGATGAAGCAGATGCTAAACTACAGGACTGTTTTGCTAGCACAGACTGGAATGTGTTCCGGGACCACATCAGTCACTGGCTTTATCAATAAGTGCATCATGGACATCGTCCCCACAGTGACTGTACGTACATAGCCCAACCAGAAGCCATGGATTACGGGCAACATTCGCACTGAGCTAAAGGGTAGAGCTGCCGCTTTCAAGGAGCGGGACACTAACCTAGAATTTTATAAGAAATCCCCTATGCCCTCCGACAAACTATCAAACAGGCAAAGCGTCAATACAGGACTAAGATCAAATCGTACTACACCGGCTCCAATGCTCGTCAGATGTGGCAGGGCCTGCAAGCTATTACAGACTACAAAGGGAAGCACAGCCAAGAGCTGCCCAGTGACACGAGCCTACCAGATGAGCTAAATAACTTCTATGCTCGCTTCGAGGCAAGTTACACTGAAACATGTATGACAGCATCAGCTGTTCCGGACGACTGTGTGATCACGCTCTCCGCAGCCGTTAACATTCACAAGACTGCAGGGGCAGATGGATTACCAGGACGTGTACTCCGAGCATGCGCTGACCAACTGGGAAGTGTCTTCACTGACATTTTCAAACTCTCCCTGTCTGAGTCTGTAATACCAACATGTTTCAAACAGACCACCATAGTCCCTGTGCCCAAGAACACTAAGGTAACCTGCCTAAATGACTACCGAGCCGTAGCACTCACGTCTGTAGCCATGAAATGCTTTGAAAGGCTGGTCATGGCTCATATCAACACCATTATCCCAGAAACCCTAGACCAACTCCAATTTGCATACCGCACCAACAGATCCACAGATGATGCAATCTCTATTGCACTCCACACTGCCCTTTCACACCTGGACAAAAGGAACATCTATGTGAGAATGCTATTCATTGACCACAGCTCAGCGTTCAACACCATAGTGCCCTCAAAGCTCATCACTAAGCTCGGGACCCTGGGATTAAACACCTTCCTCTGCAACTGGATCCTGGACTTCCTGACGGCTGCACCCAGGTGAAAAGAGAAGGTAACAACACATCCGCCACGCTGATCCTCAACACGGGGGCCCCTCAGGGGTGTGTGCTCAGTCCCCTCCTGTACTCCCTGTTCACTCATAACTGCACGGCCAGGCACGACTCCAACACCATCATTAAGCTTGCAGATGACACAACAGTGGTAGGCCTGATCACCAACAACAATGAGGCAGCCTGTAGGGAGGAGGTCAGAGACCTGACCATGTGGTGCAAGGACAACAACCTCTCCATCAATGTGATCAAGACAAAGGAGATGATTGTGGACTACAGGAAAAAGAGGACCGAGCACGCCCCCATTCTCATCAACGGGTTGTAGTGGAGCAGGTTGAGAGCCTCAAGTTCCTTGGCGTCCACATCACCAACAAACTAACATGAACCAAACACACCAAGACAATCGTGAAGAGGGAATGACAAAACCTATTCCCCCTCAGTAGACTGAAAAGATTTGGCATGCGTCCTCAGATCCTCAAAAGGTTTTACAGCTGCATCATCGAGAGCATCCTGATGGGTTGCAACACTGCCTGGAATGTCAAGCAAGGGCAGTACAGAGGGTAGTGTGTACGGCCCAGTACATCACCGGGGCCAAGCTTCCTGCCATCCAGGACCTCTATACCAGGTGGTGTCAGAGGAAGGCCCTAAAAATTGTCAAAGACTGTACTGCACGGCAAGCGGTGCCAGAGTGCCAAGTCTAGGTCCAAGAGGCTCCTAAATAGCTTCTACCCCCAAGCCATAAGACTCCTGAACAGCTAATTAAATGGCTACCCAGACTATTTGTGTTGCACTAACAGACGTTAACACAGCATTATTGTTTTCACCACTGGAATTTATATTTTCTTAACCCCTTTTTCATGATATCCAATTGGTAGTTAGAGACTTGTCCCATCGATGCAACTCCCATACTGACTCGGGAGAGGGGAAGGTCAAAAGCCATGCGTCCTCCGAAACACAACCCTGCCAAGCCGCACTGCTTCATGACACACTGCTCTCTTAACCCGGAAGCCAGCCGCACCAATGTGTTGAGGTCAGTGTGCATGCGCCCAGCCCACCACAAGGAGTTGCTAGAGCACGATGGGACAAGGACATCCCGGCCAGCCAAACCTTCCCTAACCCGGACAACCCTGGGTCAATTGTGCGCCGTCTCATGGGTCTCCCGGTCGCGGCCGGCTCAAACACAGCCTGGGATCAAACCCGGGTCTGTAGTGACATCGGGTCTGTAGTGCCTTAGACCGCTGCGCCACTCGGGAGGCCCCGGAATATATATTTTCTAACCCTTCAAACCACAAGGCTTCTTAGCTTTAGAGTTAATAAAAACAACAAAAGCTGTTTTATACGCAAAGCAGTTTGGGGATGAGGTAAGTGGAAAAACAGAAAGGTGCGATTGTTGTTATTGGTAACACAGCACATGGCTTGGTTCAGCTTCGTGTGCGTCTCCTTTTTGCTTGAAGGCTCCATTTATATTTGCCCAAAGTTTCCCTGAGCTAAGCTTGTCTGAACTATTACCCAAGCTCGGACAAAACCCGGTTTGTTTGAGTCTCTGTGAAAACGCACATTTTCGCCAGATGTTCCCCTTATTTCTTTCCACAGCCTCATAAAAATCTTTTTTAAAAAGGGCATAATTACATCAGGATATGCTTGTTGTTGTCCAGTCCTAACCGTTTCAAAGAAAGTAAATAGGTAAATGAATATGAAAACACCTTGAGGCAGTAGCTTATTTAAAAGACATCAATCCCCAGGTCATGAGCTGCGTGTCTAATAGGTCCCCTGGCGTCACATTTCACCCTCGTAAGTCCCAGAGCCGCATACACTTCCATTTCCTGAGATTACTCATTCTCCAGACCCTACAAACCTAGAAATACTTCCTTTGCTAAGGAGTCTGTTTGCCTCAAGGGAGAGACAGAGCTCTTTAACCGATTACATTTATTAGAATAACAAAGCAAGAAGAACACTTCTAGTTCCTCAGTGCAATTGCAGCTATCTCTTTAATGTTACCTTTCCTCATTGTATCTTCCCATTGCTATACAACACAACAATTAACACTCTCGGTCTCCATTCTTATTTTGACCTGTTGTCGGTTTCTGTTTTAAACGCCAAGTCTCTCCTCTCTTTCCTTCCTGTGGTCACTGACCTCTACTCATGGTGTATTCCCCAGTAATCCCTGGCCGTGAAGAGGGAGGTGATTCAGAAGCTGTCCAAGATGGCCACCAAGGAGGAGAAGAGGCTGCAGCAGACGGAGACATAGTGCCAATAATGATTGAACTACCTGTATTCAAATGACCTGTGTAGAAAAATATGTTGTTGAGTTCTGCATTCTTAATCATCCAAGAACCACTGAGAGAGCATACTGTGAAGAATGCATGAATGCAAAGCACTTAAAATCTGTCAAATTTGAAACGTACTTTGTTTGTATCCAGGTAGCAGGAGACCGAGCAGCTGACCCAACAGATTGACATCATTACCCATGCCATCCAGAGAGAGAAGGACAGGGATTGGAAACGTGAACTGTTCACAGACAGACAGCACACACAACTGCTTGCATTCCTACAGTATGTACACACGCATACACAAAGTGAACACTACAGGGACAAAGTCATCATAGAGTCCTAATCTAGGACAATGAGATACAGTGGGAGTGTAAGGCAGTGAAACTTGAACTCACTCAGCCTCACATGGCTCTTGTACTGACGAACACCCATTAACCCTATGTGCAGGATGGGATATTGGAAGCCCTGGGCAGGAAGGTGTTGGAGGGATACAGGAGCTGTAATGGGAAGAGTGAGGCCAGCCTGAACACGCTGCAGATGAGGCCCGCTGGAGAACGTGGAGCTGGCAAATATCAGGGTATATTTGCATGTGTGTACTACAGTAATTGACCCACTATGCTGTAACTGTATAATTGACAGTGGTTGGCACACAGTACTATAGTTTTTCTAATTAAGTCGTCAGAGTGGAGTTACAGTGCCTTGCGAAAATATTCGGCCCCCTTGAACTTTGCGACCTTTTGCCACATTTCAGGCTTCAAACATAAAGATATAAAACTGTATTTTTTTTGTGAAGAATCAACAACAAGTGGGACACAATCGTGAAGTGGAACGACATTTATTGGATATTTCAAACTTTTTTAACAAATCAAAAACTGAAAAACTGGGCGTGCAAAATTATTCAGCCCCCTTAAGTTAATACTTTGTAGCGCCACCTTTTGCTGCGATTACAGCTGTGGGCTGTTATCTGACAGATAACTAGAGGCTGGAACTGACCTGGCTATGGTAGCTACTAGCTAGCATAGCTTATTCATTCGACCGCAGTCGAGAGGGGATGAAACATTAGCTAACTTTACTGCGAATAAAGACTAGTTTAGTCTTTTAATGTTCAGTTAAACAGAAGTTACCATGCCAGCTACATCAGTCAACTAAAGAGTAGTCAGTTTCTGCTCTGCTTGCTTTTACAACTGAAAGAGCGCAACACATTCAAACTTAACTATGCTCTACTCTCCCGTGCCTTCCAGAAGCTTTGGCTTGACACAGCCTGTCAGCCTGCTCTGTGGCGACTGCGGTTCTAAATCCAGCTGGCTGAACAGCCTACCCTACCGCTACTGCAAAAGTTTGGACACACCTCATTCCAGGGTTTATCTTTATTTTGTACTATTTTCTACATTGTAGAATAACAGTGAAGACATCAAACTATGAAATAACACATGGAATCATGTAGTAACCAAAAAAAGTGTTAAACAAATCAAATTATATTTTAGATTCTTCAAAGTAGCCACCCTTTGCCTTGATGACAGCTTTGCACACTATCTATATATCTATTCCCAAGCTCTACTTCTTCATGTAGACCCACTATCCCCTCCTTCTACATCATGGACCTTAATGGATCTTCAGGACCTGATGTTCAGACATTTTCAAAATGTGTTCTGTATGTTTAAACAAATGTATTTTGTATGTGCATATTCTACTTTATTGTGGAGTTGATACTTAGTGCATTTTCACTACCACAAGATGGCACCAAGATCCCTAGATCAAGAGTATGTAGACGCTAAGGAAGACAGTCCTGTAAACTGAAAGTACAGGTCTTCAGAAAAAATGAACACAAATAAACCCACACACTCTGGAACTTTGTTTGAAGCGCTTTAATGTAACCTGATGTGTTCACATGAAGCTGAGTTAGGCTGGGATTCAAGTCAATCGAGGGTGATAGGCTTCGCAGATTTTAAAGGCAATTCTCCATTGAGCCGACGTATGCAGCGTTTACTGTGAATGGGATCTTTGTGAACGCAGGAACATTGCCTTTTAAAACCGCAATGCCTATAACCCATGATCGGATTGAATCACAGCCACAGATTTATGGTATGTGAAGCCAAAAACCACTGGTATGGGTTTCAAAGACATTGGCTGACAGTGTGAATCTCAACACAAGAACCAAACCGTCAATTCATAGACATAATATGCGAAAAAAAAAGATTCCTTTTATAAGCATTCATTTTTCATTTTGCATTACTAAGGGCTCTCTCCTCATTTAAAATCACCCGATAGTTAACACTCACTGCACAATCTATACAAATACTTTTGGAGTTTTCTCCCACCTTTATGAATATCCAATATGGCAAACTAAAGTTATTCAAATTAGTTGGCTGTCCTTGGTTGAAATACTGTACATTTGATAATAACAGAACCGGGCATTGACAAATGCATAACCTATTTGACAGGAACAATAACTGATAACTGATTATATGTATCATTTTGCAATCATGACACATCAAAATAAGAGGACAACCTCATAGAAAAAGTAAACCTGCAAATTCTAGCATATTACTGTAACAAGCTCTTCAGTTGATGTTCATATCAGTTGCATTATACGTCTTCATTGAGATAACATTCACATGAATTTATCTATTCACATATGTTGTTCTAAACACTAACTAAATCCCATGGTACAAAACATTTAGCATTCTCGGTTTGAGGGGAAATATGTTGCTCAAAAGGAAAATGTTAAGAAACACAAGTTAAATGCATATTACGCTATTGGAGATATATAGTTTTCGACATAGCTTTAATGGACAGCGACGAATCATAATCAACAAAATATTATAATCAAACACCAAAAAACAAGAATTGTATAATATAAAGTCCCAGCATGCTAACTCTTGTCACTGTACAAGACAAGGTCTAACCAATGGGGCCTACAGAGACGCACAACTAACTGTGGCACACAAATACATCCCTCGCCACACTGACAGACATGGCTTTGCAAAGTGAGGGATTGTAAAGGCCACACACCAGTCCCCATCTTAACCAGTATAGTTTGGGCCAGAGTCAACCTCACCTCACAGTACAGCAGGCATTATCAACTGAACACATATCTACCAGGGAATCATGTTGATCTGTAATATCCTTATACTGTGACTGCAATCTCTGCGGGTGTTTCAGGAGGAGTTGGATTATGCAAAAAGATACCTGTCCTATTCACAAGTACACAATAGGACAAGTATAAGCACCTAACAAATTAATATGATTAGCCTCTCTCAGAAGTGCCTTAAACTATTAGTGACCACTAGGTGGTAGCTCTGAGCCACTCTACAAAGGAGTCAGTTGAATTAATTATTGAATTATTGCTGCATCTTAGTGATTCATTCGGTTTCCATTCCATCTGATACTGTGCAAATACAATTAATAGTAGGATCTAGAGTGTTAACTCAAAATTGGCAATGTCAAATGCTGTGGTCAACACATACTGGTGTAAAAAGTGCTTTCCTGTATTCATTTTGATGAACATTTTGAGAGCTGTCATTTGGCATATGGACATTCCAGTATCCTGTGATGTTTTTCAAGCCACTTTTTAATGATGTCACAACTAGAGGATTATTAACATTGTAATGCTGTGATGTCAGCTCTGATAGAACGTGAGTCCGAATCAAAACCATAGAAATCGAATCAGAACCATGGAAATAGAATAGGATTCTATTTCTATGATCAGAACTAAGCCTGGAGCTTCAGGTAGCAACAGGGTTCTAATTCCTAGTTCTGAGCCTGAGTTCTCCACTGAATTATAATAACACAATTAGCAACAAATTCAATAAATATCATCTTCCTCTCGCTTTCTCCATTCTTTACAGGACAACCACACACGAAAAAAACACAGGACCTCTACTGTCCCACTCCTCAACCTCCCTCCCCTCCACCCTATAGTCTCCCTCTATCTCTGCAGGGGGGCACAGACTGGCATTTGTGTTCCAGCAGGGAGTAATGTGCGCCCAGCCTCAGCCCATGCTGGGCAGGATGGGTATGATAGAGAACAGGGTGAGAGCGACTGGCACTAATGAACATGTGACCTGGGCCCCATACCTGCCCTGTCGACACTCTCCTGGTTCACAACACAGGACCTGCTTCCTGCATCAGATCAATCAACAACAAAACAAACAACAAAACACTGAATGTCAAGTTTGTCAAGGATAACCTCTTCGTTCACCTCCCCACTGACAGTCAACTGTCTGAGCTCGTGTTTTTGAACGTGGTTTGTATAATATGACTCTTTTTTTGTCATTTAGTTTCAGCAAAGCAAATAAAAGTCAAAGCATACAGATGTCTGATCTTAATTTGACCCATTTCATCCTAGGAGGAAAATAATCCTTAAACAGGATGATTTGAATAGTTGAACAAATATTTAGAAGCTGTGTTTGTATACAGTGTAGTACCTTACCTACATTGTACCCTATAAATAAAAAAGTATGTGGACTTAGTGGATTTGGTTATTTTAGCCACACCCGTTGATGACAGGTGTATGAAATCGAGCACACAGCCATGCAATCTCCATATACAAACACTGTCATTAGAATGGCCTACTGTTAGAGCTGCCCCGGTCAACTGTTATTGTGAAGTGGAAATGTTAAGGAGCAACAACGGCTCAGCCACAAAGTGGTAGGCCACACAAGCTCACAGAATGGGACCGCTGAGTGCTGAAGCACATAGCGTGTAAAAAAATAGCGCTTCTGTCCTCGGTTGCAACACTCACTACCGAGTTCCGAACTGCCTCAGGAAGCAACGTCAGCGCAATAACTGTTTGTCGGGAGCGTCATGAAATGTGTTTCCATGGCCGAGCAGTCGCATACAAGCCTAAGATCACCATACGTAATGCCAAGCATCGGGTGGAGTGGTGTAAAGCTCGTCGCTATTTGGCTCAGGAGCAGTGGAAACGCATTCTCTGGAGTGATGAGTCACGCTACACCATCTGGCAGTCTGACGGATGAATCTGGGTTTGGCAGATACCAGGAGAACGCTACCTGACGGAATGTATAGTGCCAACTGTAAAGATTGGTGGAGGAGGAATAATGGTCTGGGGCTGTTTGTCATGGTTCGGGCTAGGCCCCTTAGTTCCAGTGAAGGGAAATCTTAAAGCTATAGCATACAATGATATTCTAGACGTTTCCGTGCTTCCAACTTTGTGGCAACAGATTGGGGAAGGCCCTTTCCTGTTTCAGCATGACAATGATTTGATTTGTCGAGATCGGTGTGGAAGAACTTGACTGGCCTGCACAGAGACCTGACCTCAACCCCATCGAACACTTTTGGGATGAATTGGAACGCAGACTGTGAGCCAGGCCTAATCGCCCAACATCAGTGCCCAACCTCACTAATGCTCTTGGGGCTGAATGGAAGCAAGTCCCCGCAGCAATGCTCAAACATCTAGTGGAATGCATTTCCGGAAGAGTGGAGGCTGTTATAGCAGCAAAGGGGGGACCAACTCCATATTAATGGCCATGATTTTGGAATGAGATGTTCGACGAGCAGGTGTCCACATACTTTTGGTCATGCAGTGTACCTTAGACTGCAGTTCCACTGGGCTCTGGTTCAAGCAGCCCATGTAGACTATGTGCAGGTAACCGTGCATCTGGTGTGAATTATGTGAATCATAATAAATGTACATCTTTGTAGGGGGTATATTTATTTTCCATTAGGGAGATTTTTTTCTCCTCTCTGCTGGTGATTATTTATCTCAGCTCATACAGGAGTAATAATAAAGGCCTAGTTCACTAATTTGGTGATTTTGCTATTTTATTTGTAAAAAAATGTTTTTATTGATTTATTTAATTCATTTTTTTTTTATCAGGGGAAGCTGCAGCACCGTCCTCACCCCTACTTTCCACAGATATGCCTTCTAAAATCTTCCCCTTTTCAGACCCTGTTCATCTCTTCAATAAAAAATACAAAATTTACAAATGGAGTGGGACTGCTAAACTCCTGGAAAAATTCCTTTAAGAAAGAATAAATAATTGGAAAATAACAATTAGATTGTGAGCGCACGTCCAACCTAAAACGGGATTGTAAATAGTACAAGGTACAGTTGGCTAAATGAATTAATCGAACATGCAGACCTAGCAAGCTACAATTAATGCTATGTTGACTGATTCCACCATTGAAAGAGAAAACAAACAAAGAAATTGAAAATAAACTCTATGCGCTGAGATTCAGGTCAGCGATTTTGAGGTGGAAATGAAAAACTTCAGAGGACTTGTAAGTTTGTCCTTGGAGTTCCACCATCGGATTGTAAATTTGTCAATTCATTTAGATAGTCTATAGCCTACATTAGGCCCACAAGTTTATTGAATTTATTTCAATGTTTTCAAGGAGTAAAACGAATAGTCTGATAATTTACACATCAAAGAAGTGTCTTCAGCTTAATGAAACCAAAGTCTTTCAAGATATGTTCCCCTCTGGTTGGTATTATCATTGGAACAATGTAGTCCTTTTTGAAGACTAAGGGCGATTTATGTATTTGACAAGAATTCAGTAAAATATAAATAACATATTTCCTCGTTTACCACAGCAAATTTACCAGACACTTTGTTTGAATAAAAACGAATGTTGGTTTAGCCAATTATTATTTTAGTTGCTTTCTATTTATGTTATCCATTAAATACAACTGTCTTTAAAATAAAAGCGCCTGGTATGGTCATTTCTTATCAAGATTGGGATAAAATATCCCTGGACTGTCCATTTTTTAAATGTGTAGCTAAAATCAAGTCATTCAGGGGATTGACCAAGCTAACAACAAACGCTCCCACAACTTTAGAGAATGTTCCCTTTAGTGTCTCATAAGGTCATTAACTAAAGTTTTCATAGGAATGTTCCTGTGATGTGCAAGGAGTGTTTCCAAGAGACCATTCCCTTAATGTCAAATAGAACTTGGAACGTGATTAACATGTTCTCAGAACTTAGGATAGGAATGTTCTAGACGTGTTTCATGGGAACGTTGCAAGAACATTCATGTGTCCAGTTTTCTGTGGGGTAGGAGAATATTCTACATTCTTATACACAGAACATGGTTGCCATGTTCTCAGAATATAAGGTATTAATGTTCAAGACACAGTTCATGGGAACGTTGCAAGAACATTTCTGTGTATCTGTTGTCACCATGTCGCCTGATGGTCCCAAGCCCATCAAAGGCCCTGATTGGTGAACCACTGATCCACAGCTCTTTTTGTCTGTTGGCAAGGTTGGCTTGCATACAATGCCTTCAGAAAGTATTCACACACCTTGAATTTTCCACATCTTGTTGGGTTACAGCCTGAATTTAAAATGTATTATATTGAGATGTTTTGGTCACTGGCCTACACACAATACCCCATAATGTTAAAGTGGAATTATGTTTTTTGAAATGTTTACAAATTAATAAAAAATGTAAAGCTGAAATGCTTTGAATCAATAAGTATTCAACCCCTTTGTTATGGGAAGCCTAAATCAGTTCAGGAGTAAAAATATAATACGTTACATGGACTCTATGTGTTTAATAAGATGTTTTAATGGCTACCTAATTTCTGTACCCCACATATACAGATTATTGTAAGGTCTCTCGGTCGAGTAGTGAATTTCAAACACAAAGACCAGGGAGGTTTTCCAATGCCTCTCAAAGGGCACTTATTGCTAGATGAATAAAAATAAAAAGCAGATATTGAATATCCCTTTGATCACGGAGAAGTTATTAATTAAACTTTGGATGGTGTGTCAATACACCCAGTCACTGCAAAGATACAGGCGTCCTTCCTAACACAGTTGCCAGAGAGGAAAGAAATCACTCAGGGATTTCACCATGAGGCCAATGGTGACTTTAAAACAGTCACAGAGTTTAATGACTGATAGGAAAAAACTGAGGATGGGTCAACAACATTGTAGTTACTCCACAATACTAACCTAATTGAAAAGAAGGAAGTCTGTACAGAATACAAATATTACAAAACATGCATCCTGTTTGCAACAAGGTACTAAAGTAATACTGCAAAAAGTGTGGCAAAGCAATTTGGGGCAAATCCAATACAACACATTACTGTGTACCACTCTCCATACTTTCAAGCATAGTGGTGGCTGTGTTATGGGTATGATTTGAATCGTTAAGGAGTTTTTCAGGATGCATTTTTTTAAACGTAATGGAGCTAAGCACAGGCTAAATCCTACAGGAACACCTGGTTCAGTCTGCTTTCCACCAGACACTGGGAGATGAATTTACCTTTCAGCAGGACAATAACCAAAGGCCAAATCCACACAGTTAGAGTTTTTACTTGCCTGAAAATCTATGGCAAGAATTGAAAATGGTTGTCTAGCAATGATCAACAACCAACTTGACAGAGCTTGAAGAATTTTGAAAAGAATAATGGGCAAATGTTGCACAATCCAGGTGTGGAAAGCTCTTAGTGTCATGTATTGTCATGTTGTGTCCTGTTCCTGTTCTTTCTCTTCACCCTGTCTCCCTCTGCTGGTCGTATTAGGTTACCTTTTCTTCCCCTCTTTCCCCCAGCTGTTCCTTGTCTTCTCTAACTACCTCGTTCACCCCTTTTCCCACCTGTTCCCTTTTTCCCTCTGATTAGGTCTCTATATCTCTCTGTTTCTGCTTCTGTCTTTGTCGGATTCTTGTTTGTGTTTTTCATGCCTGAACCAGACTATCGTCATGTTTGCTGCAACCTTGTCCTGTCCTGTCGGAATCTGCCGGTCCATCTGAGCCTACCTATGTTTTGTTATTAAAGAAGTTCTGTTTACGTTAATTCGCTTTTGGGTCCTCATTCACGCACCGTGACAGAAGAATCCGACCAAGAATGGACCCAGCGACTTCGGATCCTCTCCACTCTGCCGTCGAGATCCAGGGAGCGATGCTAGGCAGACACGAGCAGGAAGTGTCTGCTGCTCGACATGCCGTTGAGACCCTGGCCGCCCAAGTCTCCAACCTCACAGAACAGGTTCACCATCTCCGCCTCGATCCACCGGCCACTTCCAGGGCTTTCGAATCTCCGGAGCCCAGAATCAATAACCCGCCGTGTTACTCTGGGAAGCCCACTGAATGCCGCTCGTTCCTCACCCAGTGTGATATTGTGTTTTCTCTCCAGCCCAACACTTACTCCAGGAGCACAGCTCGTATCGCCTACGTCATATCTCTCCTTACTGGACGGGCTCGTGAGTGGGGCACGGCAATCTGGGAGGCAAGGGCTGAGTGTACTAACCAGTATCAGGACTTTAAGGAGGAGATGATACGGGTTTTTGATCGTTCTGTTTTTGGGGAGGAAGCTTCCAGGGTCCTGTCTTCCCTATGTCAAGGTAATCGATCCATAACAGACTACTCTATTGAGTTTCGCACTCTTGCTGCCTCCAGTGACTGGAACGAGCCGGCTTTGCTCGCTCGTTTTCTGGAGGGTCTCCGCGCGGAGGTAAAGGATGAGATTCTCTCCCGGGAGGTTCCTTCCAGCGTGGATTCCTTGATTGAACTCGCTATTCGCATAGAGCGACGGGTTGATCTTCGTCACCGAGCTCGTGGAAAGGAGCTCACGTTCTCCGTTGCCCCCCTCTCCGCATCACTACCATCTTCCTCTGCCGGCTCGGGTGCTGAGCCTATGCAGCTGGGAGGTATCCGCATCTCGACTAAGGAGAGGGAACGGAGAATCACCAACCGCCTCTGTCTCTATTGCGGTTCCGCTGGTCATTTTGTCACTTCATGTCCAGTAAAAGCCAAGAGCTCATCAGTAAGCGGAGGGCTACTGGTGAGCGCTACTACTCCTGTCTCTCCTTCAAGATCCTGCACTACCTTGTCGGTCCATCTACGCTGGACCGGTTCGTCAGCTTCCTGCAGTGCCTTAATAGACTCTGGGGCGGAGGGCTGTTTTATGGACGAGACCTGGGCTCGGGAACATAACATTCCTCTCAGACAGTTAAGGGAGCCCACGGCCTTGTTCGCTTTGGATGGTAGTCCTCTCCCCAGGATTCAGCGTGAGACGCTACCTTTAACCCTCACTGTCTCTGGTAATCATAGCGAAACCATTTCTTTTTTAATTTTTCGTTCACCTTTTACACCTGTTGTTTTGGGCCATCCCTGGCTAGTTTGTCATAATCCTTCTATTAATTGGTCTAGTAATTCTATCCTCTCCTGGAACGTCTCTTGTCATGTGAAATGTTTAATGTCTGCTATCCCTCCTGTTTCCTCTGTCTCTTCTTCACAGGAGGAGCCTGGTGATTTGACAGGGGTGCCGGAGGAATATCACGATCTGCGCACGGTGTTCAGTCGGTCCAGGGCCACCTCTCTTCCTCCACACCGGTCGTATGATTGTAGTATTGATCTCCTTCCGGGAACCACTCCCCCCCGGGGTAGACTATACTCTCTGTCGGCTCCCGAACGTAAGGCTCTCGAAGATTATTTGTCTGTAGCTCTTGACGCCGGTACCATAGTCCCCTCCTCCTCTCCCGCCGGAGCGGGGGTTTTTTTTGTCAAGAAGAAGGACGGGTCTCTGCGCCCCTGCATAGATTATCGAGGGCTGAATGACATAACAGTGAAGAATCGTTATCCGCTTCCTCTTATGTCTTCAGCCTTCGAGATCCTGCAGGGAGCCAGGTTTTTCACTAAGTTGGACCTTCGTAACGCTTACCATCTCGTGCGCATCAGGGAGGGGGACGAGTGGAAGACGGCGTTTAACACTCCGTTAGGGCACTTTGAATACCGGGTTCTTCCTTTCGGCCTCGCTAACGCTCCAGCTGTCTTTCAGGCATTAGTCAATGATGTCCTGAGAGACATGCTGAACATCTTTGTTTTCGTTTACCTTGACGATATCCTGATTTTTTCACCGTCACTCCAGATTCATGTTCAGCACGTTCGACGTGTCCTCCAGCGCCTCTTAGAGAATTGTCTTTTTGTGAAGGCTGAGAAGTGCACTTTTCATGCCTCCTCCGTCACATTTCTCGGTTCTGTTATTTCCGCTGAAGGCATTAAGATGGATCCCGCTAAGGTCCAAGCTGTCATTGATTGGCCCGTCCCTAAGTCACGCGTCGAGCTGCAGCGCTTTCTCGGCTTCGCGAACTTCTATCGTCGTTTCATCCGTAATTTCGGTCAGGTGGCAGCTCCTCTCACAGCCCTTACTTCTGTCAAGACGTGCTTTAAGTGGTCCGTTTCCGCCCAGGGAGCTTTTGATCTCCTCAAGAATCGTTTTACATCCGCACCTATCCTTGTTACACCTGACGTCACTAGACAGTTCGTTGTCGAGGTTGACGCGTCAGAGGTGCGCGTGGGAGCCATTCTTTCTCAGCGCTCCCTCTCTGACGACAAGGTCCACCCTTGCGCGTATTTTTCTCATCGCCTGTCGCCGTCGGAACGTAACTATGATGTGGGAAACCGCGAACTGCTCGCCATCCGCTTAGCCCTAGGCGAATGGCGACAGTGGTTGGAGGGGGCGACCGTTCCTTTTGTCGTTTGGACTGACCATAGGAACCTTGAGTACATCCGTTCTGCCAAACGACTTAATGCGCGTCAGGCGTGCTGGGCGCTGTTTTTCGCTCGTTTCGAGTTCGTGATTTCTTATCGTCCGGGCTCTAAGAACACCAAGCCTGATGCTTTATCTCGTCTCTTCAGTTCTTCAGTAGCCTCCACTGACCCCGAGGGGATTCTCCCTGAGGGGCGTGTTGTCGGGTTGACTGTCTGGGGAATTGAGAGGCAGGTAAAGCAAGCACTCACTCAAACTCCGTCGCCGCGCGCTTGTCCTAGGAACCTTCTTTTCGTTCCCGTTCCTACTCGTCTGGCCGTTCTTCAGTGGGCTCACTCTGCCAAGTTAGCCGGCCATCCTGGCGTTCGGGGTACGCTTGCTTCCATTCGCCAGCGTTTTTGGTGGCCCACCCGGGAGCATGACACGCGTCGCTTCGTGGCTGCTTGTTCGGTCTGCGCGCAGACTAAGTCCGGTAACTCCCATCCTGCCGGCCGTCTCAGGCCGCTTCCCATTCCCTCTCGACCGTGGTCTCACATCGCCTTAGATTTTGTCACCGGACTGCCTTCGTCAGCGGGGAAGACTGTTATTCTTACGGTTGTCGACAGGTTCTCTAAGGCGGCTCATTTTATTCCCCTTGCTAAGCTTCCTTCTGCTAAAGAGACGGCACAAATCATCATCGAGAATGTTTTCAGAATTCATGGCCTTCCGTCAGACGTCGTTTCGGATAGAGGTCCGCAATTCACGTCTCAATTTTGGAGGGAGTTTTGCCGTTTGATTGGGGTTTCCGTCAGTCTCTCTTCCGGTTTTCACCCCCAGTCTAACGGTCAAGCAGAACGGGCCAATCAGACTATTGGTCGCATCTTACGCAGTCTTTCTTTTCGCAACCCTGCGTCTTGGTCAGAACAGCTCCCCTGGGCAGAATACGCCCACAACTCGCTTCCTTCGTCTGCGACCGGGCTATCTCCTTTTCAGAGTAGCCTCGGGTACCAGCCTCCGCTGTTCTCATCTCAGTTCGCCGAGTCCAGCGTCCCCTCCGCTCAGGCTTTTGTCCAACGTTGCGAGCGCACCTGGAAGAGGGTCAGGTCTGCACTTTGCCGTTATAGGGCGCAGACTGTGAGAGCTGCTAATAAGCGTAGAACTAAGAGTCCTAGATATTGTCGCGGTCAGAGAGTTTGGCTCTCCATTCAGAACCTTCCCCTTAAGACCGCTTCTCGCAAGTTGACCCCGCGGTTCATTGGTCCGTTCCGTATTTCTCGGATCATTAATCCTGTCGCAGTGCGACTTCTTCTTCCGCGATATCTTCGTCGCGTCCACCCGGTCTTCCATGTCTCCTGTGTCAAGCCCGTTCTTCGCGCCCCCGCTCGTCTTCCCCCCCCCCCATCCTTGTCGAGGGCGCACCCATCTACAGGGTCCGTAGGATTTTGGACATGCGTCCTCGGGGCCGTGGTCATCAGTACCTAGTAGATTGGGAGGGGTACGGTCCTGAGGAGAGGAGTTGGGTTCCCTCTCGGGACGTGCTGGACCGTGCGCTGATCGATGATTTCCTCCGTTGCCGCCAGGTTTCCTCCTCGAGTGCGCCAGGAGGCGCTCGGTGAGTGGGGGGGTACTGTCATGTATTGTCATGTTGTGTCCTGTTCCTGTTCTTTCTCTTCACCCTGTCTCCCTCTGCTGGTCGTATTAGGTTACCTTTTCTTCCCCTCTTTCCCCCAGCTGTTCCTTGTCTTCTCTAACTACCTCGTTCACCCCTTTTCCCACCTGTTCCCTTTTTCCCTCTGATTAGGTCTCTATATCTCTCTCTGTTTCTGCTTCTGTCTTTGTCGGATTCTTGTTTGTGTTTTTCATGCCTGAACCAGACTATCGTCATGTTTGCTGCAACCTTGTCCTGTCCTGTCGGAATCTGCCGGTCCATCTGAGCCTACCTATGTTTTGTTATTAAAGAAGTTCTGTTTACGTTAATTCGCTTTTGGGTCCTCATTCACGCACCGTGACACTTAGAGATTTACCCCCAAAAGACTTACAGCTGTAATCACTGACAAAGGGGATGTATTAAATCAAGATATAGTGTTATATTGTTTTCCACTTTGACATCATAGTATTTTATGTAGTTCATTGACAGAAAATGACAATTAAATCCCACTTTGTAACACAACAAATGTGGAAAAAGCCAAGGGGTGTGAATACTTTCTGAAGGCACCGTATTTGCCAGAAGGGAGTGGGACAGAATCGAACCCACAGCAACATATTTGGTCTATATTTGCACAGCCCTGACCGCTAGACCACCCCAGGCTACAATTGAACATAATTTTGGCAGTTGATTCGTAACCCTCTTTTCGATAATATTTGACCCGATTCAGGAAGCCGCAAGTCACGACTTCACAGGAGAGCTGTTTGAATGTAAAGCATTTTTTTTTAAATCAAAATGCGTTTTTGGCAGAAATGCCTTCTTGAACATGTGAACTTTCATGTGCTTTAATAACAAACTTGTATGCCATCTGTAAATACAAATAAAATTGTTAAATTACGAGCCTTGTTGGTTAAGCCACATAAAAAGACAGCAACCTACCCACTAACCATGATTGGCTGAGATAATGAGTGAGCTTGACATGCCGAGAGATGAATTTGGATTGGTCTGCCATGTAGAAGGCTTTGTCTGTTTGAGCTGGTCAGTCTGTGTTGGTAATCCTGTCGAACGTGGCTTTTTTGCTCTCCACTTTCTGGAGGATCGAGTTTTGAAATCAGTGGAATTAGAGTATGATAGCTAAAGAGATGAGAAAACACCTGTTTCCGGATTACATCTTCAAGCTAAGGGCATTTGTAGCGTGGATCCGTGACAGGGAGACGTGTCCATCATGCATGATGATGTATACAGGTAAGATAGTCCAGCTAGCTACATTTTCAGATATTACACGTTTCTAATTCTGACAGAAAGTGGTTTCATTTCAAGCTAGTGTACTGTTAGCTAGCGTTAGCCGGCTGGCTCCCTAGCTAGGTGACGTGACGTGTGTGATCTTACATGTTGTTTACCTAGCTAGGTTAATTGTTTACCTAGGTAGCTAGCTATATGTCTTAAGCTAAAGTGTACAACACCCGTTGAATATGGCCGGTGTTAGTAAACATCTGCAAAAAGGCATAACAAAATTGTTGCCATCAGAGCTGGTTTGGCTGTTTTCATGTTATCCAGAGGTAAACAAATCATTGGCCAGAGCATCAATTGTGCGCTCTGAACTCAAGGAGATGGGTGGAGCTAAAGCTTAAAGAGGGTGTGAATGATGCTGAATGGGTGTAGACAAAGAAGAGCTCTCACAAAACACTAAAATACAATTTTCTCAATAGTGAGTTTACAAGTTTATCAACTATCAAAGCAGAATTACTTTCCAATTGTTCCTCAAATGCATTGTATGATATTCCATTTTGTAGTCTCTATTTTTATCTATTTTTATCCAACGTAAAAAACATAAATTCAACTTCTGCTACATAGGAGCTAAATCTAGGTGGTGAGCCATATATACACTATAGATAAAGAAAAATCATGGGTTGTGTCTTTTTGGTTTTAAAATCAGTCGGTCTCTTTCAAGCACCATTGCGCTCCGTTCTGTAGGCTACCTCACTATTCTCAATTTCATCTTGTCTTTACATCTGATATTATAGGCCTGTGTGTGCAATTACTTAAGCTATAGTTTAGGTGTAGCCTAACGTACAGCCACATTTCGGATACACTTGTGTCATAGTGGAGACCAATATCTATGTTGTGTTATTAAGCTATATAAGATGATGGTTGTTGATACATTTGAATATTGCGGTAATAGGACCTATAGGCCTACAGTAGCAGTAGGACATTTATTCATATTCTGTCTGGTGCTTTTAGCTTTTGAGTGAGTGAGGGATGATTATTTTGATAGCTGGCTATTGTCAGAATGATTTGACTACCCCCACATGGCGAAAAAGACAACGGTGGGTTTTCAGTGAATCACAAGGCTCATTTGAATGTCTTGATATGCAGGAACATTTTCTGCTACCAAAGAGTGATCAAATTAAGATCCAACATCTGCATGAAGTAGAAAGTCAACATAAATAAAACATGTTGTTTGTTACATGAGAGCATGTATTCCTGTCATTCCAGTGGATAGGATACAGTAATTCAAGCAGATGTATGTGTATAAAAAGAGTAACCTAATGTAAGAGGGTGTGGGTTTGGAGGTATGGGCTGAAAGCAATATGTCCAGTTGTTTATGTGTTTTATATTCAGTTGATGGCTAAGCTGCTTTGCATATACTGTATATATATACACACTCCAGAGCTGAAAGGAAAAATCTAATAGTCTTTTTGTTTCAGTTTCTTAGATATGTATATTCTACATCAGTAACTTTCACAGTCTGTAACTCCCCCTTCTGCATATGCATGTGAACTTTGTATTGTGTCACATCATGGCATAGTAAGTTATATGTATTCCTTCTCTTCAGAAATTACTGTGCTTGTGGGTATTGCATTGGGTGCTATATCTACTCACCCCTATGTGTTCAAATACACAATGTATACATAGACTCATTCTATGTGTGTATGTACTGTACTGTGTTTAGCTACAGTATGCACGCTGTAGAGTTAGGGAGAGGGGCCATCGACTTGCAATGAGATGGCATAGGATTTGAAGAGATGAGAGAGATGTCAAGTGTGTGTGTGTATGTGCACAACAAATGTGTGTAGACCCAGTTAGGGTGTTGAGAGGTGCTGTCCCACTACAGTGATAGGTGTCAGATATGCCTGTGGAGCTTGGGCAGCTCTGATGAGGAGAGAGCAGGCCGGGGCTCGATGCCTCTGGTCTTCATGAAGCCCAGAAGCTGCTCGGGGATCTCAGCCAGCACGTCTTTGGCCAGCCGGGCCATGCTCAGGACCTGGTTCCCTGACTGGTCCATGTAGTCCCGGAAAGGAACAAACTGTATGGGAGTTGGGGGATGAATTACAACACGGACAGGACACACTACTGTAGTAGGGTACTGAAAGTATTGAATGTCTGGGAGAATACACTTCTTGGTCCTACTGATCATGAACATCAAATACACTGCACAAAGACTAAAGCAACAAATTAAAGTTTAATTTGGAGAATCTCAGTTGCATTTCCTTGATTCCTCTGCTGCTTCTCAAACCCCCTTGGATGAGAAGGTCAGACTGCTGACCTTTTCATCCATCCAATGGCTTTTTAGAAGGAGGCGAGGAGAGAGGATGCGAGGAATCTATGATATGCAATTGAGATACTCACTTGTTGTCTGGCCACAGCCTACCTGCACAATGTCTCTTTCAGCAAAGCGCCCTC
Source organism: Oncorhynchus mykiss (assembly GCF_013265735.2). Classification (NCBI taxonomy): domain Eukaryota; kingdom Metazoa; phylum Chordata; class Actinopteri; order Salmoniformes; family Salmonidae; genus Oncorhynchus; species Oncorhynchus mykiss. The sequence goes on along the minus strand of NC_048580.1, from coordinate 38,275,971 downwards.
TGGAGGACACTCTGACCTCATCTCCATCCAGCTCCTCCATGGCTAGACAGAAACACAACATATGATAAGCTTTTCAGAACTAGCACTCTGGGCAACAGTTGAAGTCAAAACATCTACATATACTAGAAGGAAAATGTTATGTGCTCCTAGCAGTTATTTAAAATTGGACTAATCACTGCTAAGCACTGTGGACCCATTTATGCTGTAAGTGCTTTTGAAAAGAAAGGTAATTCTAAAAGGCTTACAGAATTCAGCTGGCTTATAGAAAACCTCATTGAGGACTCTTCTCATTGAGTCTGATACTCGGACAACTCAACCCAGACATCAACAAGTATTCATAACTGCACACAATCCTGCCACACTACAGTACACAAACTCTTAGATAGACACATCCACATGAATGCACAGACACACACAGACAGGAGTGCAGCCAAAATGAAAATAAACCAGACAACAAGCCTTGAAGCACACATATCAACACACATTTTCAGACATAGCTACTTCTGAAGAGTTTCTCTCCTGAAGTGCCATCAAGCGGTCTGAACTCATGACCTCTGCAATGCCTGACTGACTTCACAGCGTTCGATTGCCTAACCAAGGGGAAAATTCAGCAGAATCGAGCGCAGATGATGCCCAGAGTTACACCTCACTGGGCTGAAACAGAGACTACCCTCCCTCCCTCCCTCTCTCCCCTTAAGGAGTCATTGATCTGAAGAGGGCCTGGATACTTGACACTGCAACACTGACTTTCTAAAGGAACACTCAAAGGAGAAATGCACCTTAAAAATATAATAACAGCTGTGCAGGAGCCACTGTGCTTCTCTATTCTACCTTCAGGGGCGCCACACTCACCGTCAAACTTTGCAGGTCCAACCCCTACGATGATGATGGACATGGGGAGAGCAGCTGCCTGTAGGGAAAGAAAGAGGAATCACAGACAAACAGTAGTAGGCTATGCTTGGTTTTCAGACAGCCACGATAGTGCACTGTCTGCAGATAAGATGGCCCTGCTGAAGGAGGAACTGTACTGTGTACTCCACTCACGTTGACCACAGCCTCCTTGGTCTGCACCATGTCAGAGATAACTCCGTCTGTGATCATCAACAACACAAAGTACTGAGAGCCATCTGTCACATCCTGTGCAGACCTGAGGGAGCACATGCACGCACGCACACGCACACATACATACACACACACACAAGAGCATTAACAAGCAGTGTTAGGAGTGTGTGCCGGAGTGAGATTGAGAGTGAGTGAGTTTATATGTGATGGCAAATGTTTACAGCCTCTCACTAGAGAGATACTGTAATTAAGGACCGTTATCCAGTGAGCCAAGACACTTTGACCTCTGGCATTACCCAGTTGGCACCTCTCATCTCAGAACGAGAGGAGCGAACAAAAACAAAAGAGAAAAATTACATTTTTTCCAAATCCCCTTCATTCCAATTTCACCAAGTGAGCCACAGGCACTGTGAGGAATAAAATGAACAACAGAGACAGTCAATACATTCCAGGCCCAATGTGTTATTATGTTAGACAAGCTCCAAGACGCGTCTCACAGTTGTTTGTCTGAGTCGGCAATGTTCTCCCTGGAGTGTCCTTCACCTGGTTTAGGCTCCGAGATTACATTCCTAATAAAGGTAAATAAGATGTTCCACCTGGCTGAGTGTAGCATCGATCCCTGTCTGAGTGAGACCAGAGCTATGACCACTATCCCCCCCTGACCGAGGGATTTACTGCGCTCTGATATATCTAAAATCCAGGGGTGTCAGAGACATATAAAGACCTACGGGATGTTAGACAGGTAACAGTGAGCTGTAAGGGTAGTGGGATGACACAGGGGCTAGTACACTTCTCAAAGATCAAAATTGGTTGAAAGACGTCTTTTCAACATCTTTTCAACCCAAAATCCATACAGTAGCAGTCAAAAGTTTGGACACACCTACTCATTCAAGGGTTTTCCTTTATTTTTTTACTATTTTCTACATTGTAGAATAATAGTGAAGACATCAACACTATGAAATAACACATATGGAATGATGTAGTAACCAAAAAAGTGTTAAACAAATCATAATATATTTTATATCGGAGATTCTTCAAAGTAGCCACAGTTTTGCACACTCTAGGCATTCTCTTAATCAGCTTCACCTGGAATGCTTGTCCAATGGTCTTGAAGGAGTTCCCACATATGCTGAGCACTTGTTGGCTGCTTTCCTTCACTCTGCGGTCCAACACATCCCTAACCATCTCAATTGGGTTGAGGTCGGGTGATTGTGGAGGCCAGGTCATCTGATGCAGCACTCCATCACTCCCCTTCTTGGTCAAATAGCCCTTACACAGCCTGGAGGTGTGTTGGTTCATTGTCCTGTTGAAAAACAAATGATTGTCCCCATTAAGCTCAAACCAGATGGGATGGCGTATCGCTGCAGAATGCTGTGGTAGCCATGCTGGTTAAATCACTGACTGGTTAAATCTCAAATTTGGACTCATCAGACCAAAGGACAGATATCCACTGGTCTGCTGAGTCCATTGCTTGTGTTTCTTGGCCCAAGCAACTCTCTTCTTCTTATTGGTGTCCTTTAGTAGTGGTTTCTTTGCAGCAATTCGACCACAAAGGCCTGATTCACGCAGTCTCCTCTGAACAGTTGATGTTGAGATGTGCCTGTTACTTGAACTCTGTGAAGCATTTATTTGGCCTGCAGTTTCTGAGGCTGGTAACTCTAATGAACTCTGCAGCAGAGGTAACTCTGGGTCTTCCTTTCCTGTGGCGGTCCTCATGAGAGGCAGTTTCATCATAGCGCTTGATGGTTTTTGCGACAGCACTTGAAGAAACTTTCAAAGTTCTTGAAATGTTCCAGATTGACTGACCGACATGTCTTAAAGTAATGATGGACTGTCATTTCTCTTTGCTTATTTGAGCTGTTCTTACCATAATATGGACTTGGTCTTTTACCAAATAGGGCTATCTTCTGTATACCTCCCCTACCTTGTCACAACACAACTGATTGGTTCAAACGCATTAAGAATGATAGAAATTTCACAAATTAACAAGGCACACCAGTTAATTGAAATGCATTCCAAGTGACTACCTCATGAAGCTGGTTGAGAGAATGCCAAGATTGTGCAACGCTGTGATCAAGGCAAAGGGTGGCTGCTTTGAAGAATCTGAAATATAAAATATATTTTGATTTGTTTAACACTTTTTTGGTTACTACATGATTCCAATTGTGTTATTTCATAGTTTTGATATCTTCACTATTATTCTACAATGTAGAAAAACCCTTGAATCATACTACTCAGAGCAGAAGCTACAGAAGAACATCAGTTGTCCGAAAGACACATTCTCCACACACATTCTCCACATGGTGCTCCTACAATGAGCCCCAATAGACTCATACTGTATAAACCCTCCTCCAGACACTCTGGTCCAAGACAATGTAGCACATTATCTATGCAACAGGAGCGTGTGCTCTATGTAAGGTATGAAGCCTGCCTGTACAGGGAATATTAAGAATGAATAATACGTGTGCCAGCCATCTGCTTGTAAGAGGGAGAGGATCGCTGGCTTGGGGAGAAAGAGCCTGGCAGAGATAACAGCTTCAAGTACATAGTATAGCCTTGCATGTCAAGGGGCTGTGTGTGTGTGCGTTCTAATCTAGTACAGGGGTTCCCAAATGTTTTCACTTGAGGCCCCTCTTCCAGCATTGAGGAAAATCCCGTGCTCCTCCCCTGTGCACGCACCACGCCTATTTCTATGGGCACAAGCAATGTTCCTGACACAAACTGTTCACACGCCTCTTGTTGGTGGAGAGAATTTTGCATGTTTAAAGCTTATTTCCTGCAGTTCTACATATTTTGTCATGGGTTGCAAATAACATTTAGCAGTTTTCCATGTCTAATGTGTATTCATGTGATATTCGAGTGACAAAAAAAATACAACACTATCTAATGGGCTAGTTAATCTGGACATTTCTAACAAGTTATAAATAGCTCTCTAAGGTATGCAATGACTAACATGGCAAAAGGAATTGATGATGCACTACCCAGTTTCTAAATTTCACCTTGTGCATTCTACTATTACAACTTTCAAGAGTAAGTTTAAAGCCGGCTTGGCTACCTGCCGCCCACTAGGTAGTAGTGTTGCACCTTGCATTCAAATCAAGTTCATTCCTGTATTGTCTACTGAGCTCATATTATGAGTGTGTAGTGTGTCAGAGGTTTCCAGAGGTCTAGTCCATTGTGGTCTCCTTACCGTGCCACCTGGTTGATGACTGGAGAGAAGTTGGTGGGTCCGTAGAGTTGGACCGTTCTGAGGCCCTGGAAGTATGCCTCCAGCACTCCCTCTATCCCCACACAGTTTGGGTTTTCATTGTCACCACTCTGCATGGGACAGGAGGAGATGCATGTCACCATGAAACAGTTGTCAGCCTTAATGTACTTAAAGACATTCATTTATCAATAACTTTATGGTAAATTGTTTCACTGGTGATCAAAACCTCAACAATCAAACTACCTTTACACAACCACTCCTTTCTACAACAAGGCCCAGGAAAAGTAAGAGATAAATGTGCAGCGTAATAACAATAAAACAAAAAAAAATAAAAAATAAAAAATAAAAAAAATAAATAATAAATAACAATCTTTTTATAATAAATATGGGACTTCAATATTAAACAGCCACTGGAGAACCAACCAGCCCAGTGTTCACAGTGCTCATGCGTTGTTTTGTTGTTGTTGTAGTTGTTTGGGAAGTAATGCTGCAGGTCAGAGAGCTCTGTTGGCTTGACAACAGCCACCAGTAGAGCGGAACCTGTGATTGGGGGAGGCTCCTCAGAAGGAAGTGAGGACGCTGGGAGGCCCCCGCATGCCTGGGAGATAAGCCTGCTTCTGAGTGCGTGTGGCCAGCTGTGACCACGGTGATGAGACTCGGCCCCTGCACCACACCCTGGTCCTCACTCAGCATACAGAACGCTGTCACAGCTGCACTGAGACAATGAGTGGGCACGTCTACTGCTGGTGTTTGAGATGTGATGGAGTGACGAGAGAACACTCTGCCATCATACGGACAGACAGACAGCAGACACCCTCAGGGTTGCCCTTGAGATGTTTACTTTTGGAAATTGTGTCAGTAAGCAAATCAGCTTTTTGGTTTGATGAACAGCAACTTTAAAGCAAGGCATACATTCTCTGATTGATTATCTATTGTCACAATGTCCCTTTCTTCTGAATCTGAATGATCTGAGATAAATCATTTATTTTAGGCAAATGTTTAAGTGGAGGGAAAGTATATGAAGCCAAACAACGGAAAATTACTTGTATGTGTCTGCCAGTTGATTTGCGTGCTTGTTTACTTTTCTCATCATCAGCACATCTCCTCCTCATGGGGGAGAGATTCCCAGAAGCAGCGCTCCACATCCTCAAGCAGATGATCCCCTTCTCTCTCCCCCTCCCTTCCTGATTGAGGGTTGGATTCAAAGTTTCAAATCAAACAGGCTGCATCATCATAGCTTGGTTATTGAAGGTACACACTTGCTATTTCTTGGACAGCTGTGTGTTTGATATTCAAGTGCTGGGTGAGTCACAGGCTTCTCCAGCTCTCAGAAGGTTCACCGAAGCAAGGTTAACCATGAATAACCGATAACAAGCCTCCCTGCCGACTGGCCTTGTCCACACCAACCCGTAATGGGCAGCATTACACAAAATCCTGCACAAAATGCATTCGGGAAAGTATTCAGACCACTTGACTTTTTACACATTTGTTAAGTTACAGCCTTATTCTAAAATGTGTTAAATATACACTACTGTTCAAATGTTTGGGGTCAATTAGAAATATTCCTTGTTATTGAAAGAAAAGCTGTTTTTTTGGCCATTGAAATAACATCAAATTGATCAAAAATACAGTGTAGTCATGTTGTAAATTACTATTGTAGCTGGAATTTTAAGGAATATCTACATGGGTGTACAGAGGCCCATTATCAGCAATCATCACTCCTGTGTCCCAATGCCACATTGTGTTAGCTAATCCGTGTTTATAATTTTAATAATTAATTATAATGGATCAATTAGAAAACCCTTTTTCAATTATTTTAGCACAGTTGAAAACTGCAGTTCTGATTAAAGAAGCAATAAAACTGGCCTTCTTTAGACTAGCTGAGTATCTGGAGCATCAGCATTTGTGGGTACGATTACAGACTCAAAATGTCCAGAAACAAAGACATTTCTTCTGAAACTCATCAGTCTATTCTTGTTCTGAGAAATTAAGGCTATTTCATACGAGAAATTGCCAAGAAACTGAAGATCTGGTGCAACGCTATGTACTTCTCCCCTCACAGAACAGCGCAAACTGGCTCTAACCAGAATAAAAAGAGGAGTGGGAGGCCCCAGTGCACAACTGAGCTAAAGGACAAGTACATTAGAGTGTCTAGTTTGAGAAACAGACGCCCTCAACAGGCAGCTTCATTAAATAGTACCTGCAAAACACCAGTCTCAACGTCAACAGTGAAGAGGCGACTCCAGGATGCTGGCCTTCTAGACAGAGTTGCAAAGAAAAATCCATACCTCAGACTGGCCAATATAAAGAAAAGATTAAGATGGGCAAAATAACACAGATACTGGACAGAGGAAGATAGGCAAAAAATTGTTATGGAATTGTCATGGACAGACAAATCTAAGTTTGAGGTGTTCGGATCACAAAGAAGAAATGAAAAAATGAAAAGATGCTGGAGGAGTGCTTGTCAAGCATGGTGGAGGCAATGTGACAGTCTGGGGATGCTTTGGTGGTGGTAAAGTGGGATATTTGTACAGGGTGAAAGGGATCTTGAAGAAGGAAGGCTATCACTCCATTTTGTAACACCGGCGCTTAATTGGAGCCCATTTCCTTCTACAACAAGACAATGACCCAAAGCACAGCTCCAAACTATGCAATAACTATTTAGGGAAGAAGCAGTCAGCTGGTATTCTGTCTATAATAGGGTGGCCAGCACAGTCACCGGATCTCAACCCTATTGAGCTGTTGTGGGAGCAGCTTGACCGTATGATACATAAGAAGTGCACATCAAGCCAATCCAACTTGTGGGAGGGGCTTCAGGAAGAATGGGATGAAATCTCTTCAGATTACCTCAACAAATTGACAACTAGAATGCCAACGGTCTGCAAGGCTGTAATTGCTGCAAATTGAGGATTCTTTGACGAAAGCGAAGTTTGAAAGACATAATTGTCATTTCAATAAAAATAATTATTTATAACCTTGTCAATCTCTTGACTATATTTCCTATTCATTTTGCAACTAATTTCATTTATTTTTTCATGGAAAACAAGGACATTTCTAAGTAACCCCAAACTTTTGAATGGTAGTGTATATTTTTTCCTCATCAATCTACACACAATACCTCATGATGACAAAGTAAAAACCAGGTTTTAAGAATATTTTGCTATTTATTAAAAAAAAGTATTCAGATCCTTCTCTATGAGACTCGAAATTGAGCTCAGGTGCATCCTGTTCCCATTGATCATCCTTGAGATGTTTCTTCAACTTGAAGTAAATTAAATTGATTGGACATGATTTAGAAACGCAGACCTGTCTATATAAGGTCCCACAGTCAACAGAGCAAAACAAAGCCCTGAGGTGGAAGGAATTGTCTGTAGAGCTCCAAGGCAGGATTGTGTCGTGGCACAGATCTGGGGAAGGGTATCATTCTTAAATGGAAGAAGTTTGGAACCACCAAGACTCTTCCCAGAGCTGGCTGCCTGGCCAAACTGAGCAAGGGAAGGGCCTTGGCCAGGGAGGTGAACAAGAACCTGATGGTTACTCTGACAGAGCTCCAGAGTTCCTCTGTGGAAATGGGAGAACTTTCCAGTTGGACAACCATCCCTGCAGCACTCCTCCAATCTGGCCTTTAGTGTAGAGTGGCCAGACAGAAGCCACTCCTCAGAAAAAGGCACATGACAGCCCGCTTGGAGTTTAGGACCATGCGGACGACTCCAAGCGGTCAGGTAGGCTATTTGGAGTGTTTATCTGACATAATCATGTCCCCCCACTTCTAAAACCAAAGTTGAACCCCTGAGAGAAATATAATTTTCAATAACCATCTAAACTCCTGTGAATAATATTTTCAATAACCAAAAGTATTGTATTTTCAGCTGTTTGAAACAGGTGTACAAAACCGAAAGTAAAAGATGCAAAAAAAAAAGCATAGAAATAGCGCACATAGAACAGACCTACAGTACTGCTTCTTAGACTTGCTTACAATGAGAATGACAGATCTATAATTTACCTTATATGTGAATTTGGTTGGGTCGCCCAAAAAGTTACATATCGAAGCTTTAAATATCCCTACCAGCACTGCCTGAAATTAGCACTTTGGATCATGTTTTTAAGGACACACCTCAAATATTTCTATCCCTCCCATCTGAGCGCAAGCGAGCTGACAAAAGACAGGTAAATTACCATCCTTGCGCAACCGTTTAAAAATAGCAGAGTTTGTGTTGGAAAGGAAAGGGTTAACACTGAAGACAAAAAAACATCCAATCAGAAATTGGAAGAACAAAATTGAGCACACCACCATGCAATCTCCATAGCCAAACATTGTCAGTGGAATGGCCTTACTGAAGAGCTCAGTGACTTTCAACATGGCATCGTTATAGGATTGCCGCCTTCCCAACAAGTCAGTTCATCAAATTTCTGCCCTGCTAGAGCTGCACCGGCCAACTGTAAGTGCTGTTATTGTGAATTGGAAACGTCTAGGAGCAACAACGGCTCAGCTGCGAAGTGGTAGGCCACACAAGCTCACAGAATGCGACTACTGAGTGCTGAAATGTGTATCGTGTAAAAATCGTCTGTCCTTGGTTGCAACACTCACTACCGAGTTCCAAACTGCCTCTGGAAGCAACGTCAGCACAAGAACTGTTCATAGGGAGCTTCACGAAATGGGTTTCCATGGCCGATTAGCCGCACACAAGCCTCCAAGTGTCAGCTGGAGTGGTGTAAAGCTCGCCGCTATTTGACTCAGGAGCAGTGGAAACACGTTCTGCGGAGTGATGAATCACGCTTCACCATCTGGCAGTCCGACAGAAGAATCTGGGTTTGGCAAATGCCAGGAGAACGCTACCTGCCCGCATGTATAGTGCCAATAGGGATGTTTTTCATGGTTCAGGCCCCTTAATTCCAGAGAAGGGAAATCATTACACTACAGCATACAATGACATTCTAGACAATTCTGTCCTTCCAAATTTGTGGCAACAGTTTGGAGAAGGCCTTTCCTGTTTCAGCGTGACAATGCCATCTTGCAGAATGTGAGGTCCATACAGAAATGGATTGTTGAGATAGGTGTTGCATATTAACGCTCACAATTTTGGAATGAGATGTCCGATCAGTATGTGTCCATATAATTTTGGTCATGTAGTGTCAGTTTAAAATGATCATCATCTAGTGGGTGGGACTGTGTTTTTATTGCAGCTCGCTTGCTGTCGGAGCTATGTCTTTGAAAATAACTTAGTGGGGGGGAACACTGTTGCATTCAAACTTTAGATCACCAGGTACTTTGTGTGCGGAATGTGAAAAAGATGTTAATGGGAAGTAACAGTTGTACATTTCTATTGGGAATTGCTTAGCCTAATGGTTGGGTTTTTATGTTCTTATGATTGGGACCTACTGGCTTATTATGTCTGAGTGGAATGCGCTGCGTATTACAGTCAGCGTCCTTTCAGCATCACGAGACTGTCACAATTACATTCTTTGATCTGACACTTGTCACTGATAGTGTGATTTTTTAATGAAAGGTTTATTGTATTATTACGCAGCTAAAATCTGAATTGCAGCACAGGCCTACAGATAAAGATAAATAAATATGGTAGACAAAACAATTGTATAGATTAACAAAACAAAGAATTTGCTTTTTAATGCTAATGGAGCCAGCATCGGAGAGTTCTTTCACAACAGTGTGCCCACTTATGGCGGAGACTGGAGCTTCTGGAAAGTGGCAACCCACTGGAGTTAGGCTAAATTATTTGATGATGGTGATGCCTGATTATTGATGCCAGATGATGCAATTGGGTGGATGGCCCTGATATTGTCCTCAGCTTCTCTGTAGCCTTCCTGTAGCCTTCCTGTGATTCCAGCCGATGGAGATGGAGTTGGCCTGAAGGCCCTGATGTCGTCCTCAGTCGTCTTCAGCTCAACCTCTTTGTAGCCTGGACTAAGTACTCCTCCACAACTAACGTGGATCATATGTTCCAGGATTCATCCAATGACATTGAGGAGTATACTACCTCAGTCATCGGCTTAATCAATAAGTGCATCGACGACGTCGTCCCCACAGTGACCGTACATACATATCCCAACCAGAAGCCATGGATTACAGGCAACAGCCGCATCAAGCTAAAGGCTAGAGCTGCCGCTTTCAAGGAGTGGGACACTAGAAATCCCGCTATGCCCTCAGACGAACCATCAAACAAGCAAAGCGTCAATACAGGATTAAGATTGAATCCTAATACACTGGCTCTGAAGCTCGTTGGAAGTGGCAGGGCTTGAAAACTATTACGAACTACAAAGGGAAACCCAGACGTGAGCCTACCAGATGAGCTAAATGTCCTTTATGCTCGCTTCAAGGCAAGCAACACTGAAGCATACACGAGCGGACGAGCTGTTCTGGACGACTGTCTGATAACACTCTCGGTAGCCGATGTGAGTAAGACCTTTAAACAGGTTAACATTCACAAAGCTGCAGGGCCAGATGGATTACCAGGACGTGTACTCAAAGTATGTGCGAACTAACTGGCAAGTGTCTTCAATGACATGTTCAAACTCTCCCTGACCAAGTCTGTAATACCTACATGTTTCATGCAGACCACCATAGTCCCTGTGCCCAAGGAAGTGAAGGTAACCTGCCTAAATGATTCCCGCCCCGTAGCACTCATGGCTGATCATGGCTCACATCAACAGCATCCTCCCGGATACCCTAGACCCACTCCAATTCGCATACCGCACCAACAGATCCACAGATGACACAATCTCAATCGCACTCCACACTGCCCTTTCCCACCTGGACAAAAGGAACACCTACGCGAGAATGCTGTTCATTGACTACAGCTCAGCGTTCAACACCATAGTGCCATCAAAGCTCATCACTAAGCTAAGGACCCTGGGACTAAACACCTCCCTTTGCAACTGGATCCTGGACTTCCTGACGGGCCGCCCCCAGGTGGTAAGGGTAGGCAACAACCCGTCTGCCATGCTGATCCTCAACACTGGGGCCCCTCAGGGGTGTGTACCTAGTCCTTTCCTGTACTCCCTGTTCACCCACGACTGTGTGGCCAAACACGACTCCAACACCATCATTAAGTTTGCTGACGACACAACAGTGGTAGGCCTGATCACTGACAACGATGAGACAGCCTATAGGGAGGAGATCAGAGACCTGGCAGTGTGGTGCCAGGACAATCTCTCCCTTAATGCGAGCAAGACAAAGGAGTTGATCGTGTACTACAGGAAAAGGAGGGCCCCCATTAACATCAACGGGGCAGTAATGGAGCGGGTCGAGAGGTTGAAGTTCCTTGGTGTCCACATCACCAACAAACTATCATGGTCCAAACACACCAAGACAGTTGTGAAAAGGGCACGACAACACCCTTTCCCCTTCAGGAGACTGAAAACATTTGGCATGGATCCACAGATCCTCAAAAACCTTTACAGCTGCCCAATCAAGAGCATCCTGACCGGTTGCATCACTGCCTGGTATGGCAACTGCTTGGCATCTGACCGTAAGGCGCTACAGAGGGTAGTGCACGCGGCCCAGCACATCACTGGGGCCAAGCTTCCTGCCACCCAGGACCTATATAATTGGCGGTGTCAGGGGAAAAAATTGTCAGAGACTCCAGTCACCCAAGTCATGGACTGTTTTCTCTGATACCGCACGGAAAGTGGTACCGGAGCGCCAAGTCTAGGACCAAAAGGCTCCTTAACAGCTTGTATGCCATAACCGCTGAACAATTAATCAAATGGCCACCGGACTATTTACATGGATTTACTATTTACCCCCCATTGTTTGTACACTGCTCCTACTCTCTGTTTATTATCTATGCATAGTCACTTCACCCCTACCTACATGTTCAAGTTACCTTGACTAACATGTACCCCCGCACATCGACTCGGTACCGGTACCCCCTGTATATAGCCTCGTTATTGTTATTTTATTGTGTTACTTTTTATTATTTTTTACTTTAGTTTATTTGTTAAATATTTTTTTAACTTTTCTTGATCTTCACTGTTGATTAAGGTCTTGTAAGTAAGCATTTCAAGGTAAGGTCTACACTTGTTGAATTTGGCGCATGTGGCAAATAAAGTATAATTTTAAATTATTTTATTTTATTTGTTAGTGGCAGACCAAAGAGTGGCTCAACCTCAGGCCTGTTAGATTCAGTTGGACGCATTAAGTGATGCTATGTTTCTGTCATTTTTGTTGTTGTTGGTACAACGTGTTGGAAGATTTTGTTTCTCCCACTAGGTCCAATAGCCATCGTTCACCACTGCTAGTCTGATGAGACAGTGGATTGCGCAGTGAGATGGAAGAGTAAATAGGTATTTCGCCATCATAGCCTTAGCCGATGGTAAGAGGTGGAATAGACACTGGCTGGAACACGGTTTTTACCAATCAGCATCCAGGATTAGACCCAGCCATTGTATAATTGAATTCATAGACTTCACTGTGGTTCTGCTAAGGCCTCTTCTGCCGCAATGCAAGACTCCTTTCAGCACATTCCTATCCCGGGATTGAGTCCTGCTTTGGCTCTTAGGCCAATCAAGGGCATGATTGGCTGCACAATCAGCCCCAACCCTTTAAAATGCTGCTCTTCTCCTTGAAACGCAGGAGCTGATTTTGAGTTAATAGGGCCCTGGGACAGTGGTCTCTAACCGCATTTGCTCCCACTCCCCCTTTTTTTTGCCTGCTTCTCTGCCTCTCCCCCACATGAAACACAGATTAACCCACATATTCACACCTAAAGATACTAACACACATACACCTACAACTTTAGTTGTATTAAAGGTACAAATGGGCACAAAATAGAGAAGCACACCATGAGAAAGAATCTGAAATATAGCTGGAGGTTTCTTACTCCAATCTGATACAAAATATGTGTATGCACTTCTGGAATTGGATCTATCAGAGTGTGTCTAGTAGCAGTGTTTGTGTGTGTCTAACCAGAGGGAAGGCGTGGGAGATCTTTCCGTCGGGGGGCAGCTTGGCTCCGAAGCCGTAGGCTGGGAAAAGCTTGTCACTGTCGTAGTCCTGGATGATCTCCCCCACAGCTTTGAGTGCCATGGCGTAGGCATTCATCTGGTACGGGTTCATGTAGTGGAGGGAAGTGGGCTGAGACGGATTACCTGTCAGAGAGCACAGACAAACACACATAGAGACACAACTGAAATGAATATAAATGAATGTCCACTCACTGCTGATTCCTGTCGTGACCTATTCCACTGTGTTATATAATATGTGCAGAAATGTATTTTTTATATGGCCTATGACAGCCCTAAGCTCCAGACTTACCATTAGAAGCAGTGAAGTCGATGGCTACTGTGAAGTTGAGTTGTGTCCTGGTGGGAAGGACATAAAATAGATAAACTTGATCCAAATTAGAATACTGGCGTCTGAGAGGACCAAACCTCTTCAACCAGGACTTTGATCAATAGTTTATTGAGTAGTTCCATTACTCTGTCCCTGGTCCTATGGGCCAAATTGACTAACTGGTTAGATGGAGTTATTTGCATCACATTCACACTGCTCCATGTCCAAGACCTTTAGTCTGGGGGGTTCTCAAGCTGTTTATCCACATAACGATGGGCCGAATCAACACTGGGCTAATTAACATTCAACTCACCCGCCTCGGATGAAATCCACAAACGTATACTCTGACTCCACTTTGAAGGACAGCAGTGTTACCTGGTGATCGTAGTGAGGGTGGGGGGATGGGGAGAAGGATAGTATGATAACAATAATTACCCCTCTAAATGAACACAATGGTGAAGCTGACAGGCAGATATGAGGAAGGTACTTACCGTGCCAGAGTTGATGTATTTCTTTTTCTTGCCCTTCTTTTTTGCATTTAAAACCTGGTTTGTGGAAAATAAACGAATGGATAAGAAAACGATTACAGCAAATTATTAAAGCAATATGAACTGAAGATGCTTGTGGTAAATATTGTGCATAATGTGGATGTGCATATCTATTCAAGGTACAACAAACTTGACAGCTGAAAGGATATGCCTGGTAATAGTAATGAAAATTGAAAACATGAAATTGGAATGGTGGTGGTTGCTGATAATGGGCCTATGTAGATATTCCATAAAAAAATCTGCCGTTTCCAGCTACAATAGTCATTTACAACATTAACAATGCCTACACTGTATTTCTGATACATTTTATGTTATTTTAAATGGACAAAAAATTAAATTTTTCTTCAAAAACAAGGACATTTCTAAGTGACCTCAAACTTTTGAAAGGTAGTGTATGTACACTGAGTATACAAAACATGAGAGACGGACTAGGTGAATCCAGGTGAAACTATGATCCCTTATTGATGTCACTTGTTAAATCCACTTCAATCGGTATAGATAAAGTTGAGGAGAGGTTAAAGAAGGATTTTAGTCTTTGAGACAATTGTTTGTGTGCCATTCAGAGCATGACAAAATACTGTAATTAAGTGCCTTTGAACGGGGTACTCTCAACAGTTTCCTGTGTGTATCAAGAATGGTCTACCAACCAAAGGACATCCATCCAACTTGACACAACTTTGGGAAGCATTGGAATCAACATCAGCCAGCATCCCTGTGGAACGCTTTCGACACCTTCTAGAGTCCATGCCCCGACAAATTGAGGCTGTTTTAAGGGCAAAAAGGGGGGTGCAACTCAATATTGGGAAGGTGTTCCTAATGTTTGGTATACTCAGTGTATATGCTTCTGAAAATACACAAACATTTGTGGCTCACCTCATAGACATTAAACTGGTTTTGTCCACGCGAGAAATCTCTGTAACTTGTGGTGAACTCACCGATGAAATCATGGCTGAAGGGAAGAATAGCTGAAGGTCTGACACATATTCACAAAGCCTTACAGACATTCATGTGTTCATCAAAAAGAGCACAAAAAAGTACCTTCCATCTCTGTCCCAGTCATAGACATCCACTTTAACCGTTCTAGTAGGGAAGCGAAAAAACAATTCAAGAAACGTATTTAATTTGTTCAACATGACCTTAGACACAACCACCACAGACCTACTTACTCTAAGGAAAAAGTGTCATGCTGATACATGTCCAAGAGAGGTAGGCTAATATCCTGTCAACAGTACACACTGACTCACAGAGACTCTGTCAGCATCATTGACATTGATCGATGTGAGATATAGTGTAAAATCCTCTGAGTCAATTCCAATAACACCAGTGCTGGCCCCTGGGACACCACGGCCGACTGCTGGCATTATTCTGAATGCCCCAGGACAGAGTTTGGGAAACCCTGCTGTAGAGGTTCCCCATTGGCTCCCCCCAGACAGTGTCTTTCTCTAACCTGTCATAGTCCCCGTTACACAGGGCCCTCACTGCGATGGTGAAGGGCTGCCAAACAGGGTTCAGGGTGTTCTTAACCACCTCCGTCTTATGACAGATAGTGAACCTGGAACAGAGTAGTAGAGAAAGTTACAGAGAGGAACTCACAACGTACGTACATGTGAAACTAGGAAATATCACAAGCATTGAGAGAATCCCAAGAACATGGGATAATGAGAGCTAGATACTCAGTCCAAGTACATGACAAACTGTGGTAGAACATCGAAAACACAGATGGAACTAGACATTGGATGTTCCCTCGGCAGGTACACTCACGTTCCATCTTCGTTACTTCGGTAGAAGACCAGGAAGGGGTCAGACTTCCCAAAAAAGTCCTTCTTGTCCAGCTTGTTGGCACACAGCTGCATGGTAGCAATGTCCTAGAGAGGAACATCAACAGATAACTTTTGGATAGCTTCTCACTGTAGCACATAATCAACATATTACTGTAGTCTAACCCTAAGGCAGGTTTTTTTTTTTTTTTACTTTTCTTGCCCGGGGTCCCCCACCCAGGCAAACCTGTGACCCAGGGAGCTCCAACATATGTTCGCACCAAAACATTTGACATCTCGTCTTACCATCAGGTGAATGATAATAGCAATTTGGTAGACAGTTTCATTATTTTGACCTTCCCATTTTGACCTTCCCAAAGTTCATTGAAAGAGGAAGTGTAAACTTTAACATAGTCTATTAGCTAGAAAGGTATCTTGGCAGTGTATAGAACATTTTCTATTTAAGGTATCTTTACTTTTACTCAAGTATGATATTTGAGAACTTTTTCCACCACTGCCTATTGTATGAATTCCCTTCATTAGCCATAGTTTCTAGTTTATTTTATTTTATTTCATCTTTATTTAACCAGGTAGGCCAGATGAGAACAAGTTCTCATTTACAACTGCGACCTGGCCAAGATAAAGCAAAGAAGTGAAACACAAACAACATCACAGAGTTGCATATGGAATAAACAAACGTACAGTCAATAACACAATATAAATGTCTATATACAGTGTGTGCAAATGAGGTAAGATTAGGGAGGTAAGGCAAAAAATAGGCCGTAGTGGGTAAGTAATTACAATTTAGCAATTAAACACTGGAGTGATAGATGTGCAGAAGATGAATGTGCAAGTAGAGATACTGGGGTGCAAAGGAGAAAAAAATAACAATATGGGGTTGAGGTAGTTGGATGGGATATTTACAGGTGGGTTATGTACAGATGCAATTATCTGTAAGCTGCTCTGACAGCTGATGCTTAAAGTTAGTGAGGGAGATATGAGTCTCCAGCTTCAGTGGAGAAAGGAGGAATTGGCTTTGGGGGTGACCAGTGAAATATACCTGCTGGAGCGCGTGCTATGGGTGGGTGCTGCTATGGTGACCAGTGAGCTGAGATAAGGTGGGGATTTACCTAGCAAAGACTTATAGATGACCTGGAGCCAGTGGGTTTGGCGACGAATATGAAGCGAGGGCCAGCCAACGAGAGCATACAGGTCGCAGTGGTGGGAAGTATATGGGGCTTTGGTGACAAAACGGATGGCACTGTGATAGACTGCATCCAATTTGCTGAGTAGAGCGTTGGAGGCTATTTTTCAAATGACATCGCCGAAGTTGAGAATCGGTAGAATAGTCAGTTTTACGAGGGTATGTTTGGCAGCATGAGTGAAGGATGCTTTGTTGCGAAATAGGAAGCCGATTCTTAATTGAATTTTGGATTGGAGATGCTTAATGTGAGTCTTGAAGGAGAGTTTACAGTCTAACCAGACACCTAGGTATTTGTAGTTGTCCACGTATTCTAAGTCAGAACCGTCCAGAGTAGTGATGCTAGATGGGCGGGCAGGTGCGGGCAGCGATCGGTTGAAGAGCATGCATTTAGTTTTACTTGCATTTAAGAGCAGTTGGAGGCCATGGAAGGAGAGTTGTAGGCATTGAAGTTCGTCTGGAGGTTAGTTAACACGGTGTCCAAAGAAGGGCCAGAAGTATACAGAATGGTGTCGTCTGCGTAGAGGTGGATCAGAGAATCACCAGCAGCAAGAATGACATCATCACTTTCAAATAAAAGAGTCTGCCTGAGAATTGAACCCTGTGGCACCCTCATAGAGTCTGCCAGAGGTCCGAACAACAGGCCCCTCCGATTTAACACAAGTATTTGGAGAACCAGGCATGTGAGAAACCAAGGCTGTTGAGTCTGCTGATAAGAACGTGGTGATTGACAGAGTCAAAAGCCTTGGCCAGGTCGATGAATACAGCTGCACAGTATTGTCTTTTATCGGTGGCGGTTATAATATGGTTTAGGACCTTGAGCGTGGCTGAGGTGCACCCATGACCAGATTGCATAGCGGAGAAGGTACTGTGGGATTCAAAATGGTCGGTGATCTGTTTGTTAACTTGGCTTTCAAAGACCTTAGAAAGGCAGGGTAGGATAGATATAGGTCTGTAACAGTTTGGGTCTATAGTGTCTCCCCCTTTGAAGAGGGGGATGACCGTGGCAGCTTTCCAATCTTTGGGGATCTCAGACGATACGAAAGAGAGGTTGAACAGGTTATAATAGGGGTTGCAACAATTTCGGCAGATAATTTTAGAAAGAGAGGGTCCAGATGATCTAGCCCAGCTGATTTGTAGGGGTCCAGATTTTGCAGCTCTTTCAGAACATCAGCTATCTGGATTTGCATGAAGGAGAAATGGGGGAGGCTTGGGCAAGTTGCTGTGGGGCATGCAGAGCTGTTGACCGGGGTAGGGGTAGCCAGGTGGAAAGCATGGCCAGCCCTAGAAAAATGCTTATTGAAATTCTCAATTATAGTGGATTTATCGGTGGTGACAGTGTTTCCTAGCCTTATTGCAGTGGGCAGCTGGGAGAAGGTGCTCTTATTCTTCATGGACTTAACAGTGTCCCAGAACTTTTTGGAGTCTGTGCTACAGGATGCACATTTCTGTTTGAAAAAGCTAGCTTTTACTGTCCCATCTTCCCTGAAAAGTTGCATATTGCGGGGGCTATTCGATGCTAATGCAGTACGCCACAGGATGTTTTTGTGCTAGTCAAGGGCTGTCAGGTCTGGAGTGAACCACGGGCTATATCTGTTCCTGGTTCTACATTTTTTTGAATGGGGCATGCTTATTTAAGATGGTGAGGAAAGCACTTTTAAAGAATAACCAGGCATCCTCTACTGACGGAATGAGGTCAATATCCTTCCAGGATACCCGGGCCAGGTCGATTAGAAAAGCCTGCTCGCTGAAGTGTTTTAGGGAGCATTTGACAGTGATGAGGGTTGGTCGTTTGACCGCAGACCCATTACAGATGCAGGCAATGAGGCAGTGATCGCTGAGATCTTGGTTGAAGACAGCAGAGGTGTATTTAGAGTGCAGGTTGGTCAGGATGATATCTATGAGGGTGCCCGTGTTTACGGATTTGGGGTTGTACCTGGTAGGTTCATTGATCATTTGTGTGAGATTGAGGGCTTAGATTGTAGGACGGCCGGGGTGTTAAGCATGTCCCAGTTTAAGTCACCTAATCACCTAATAATCAATTCACACATGGTGTCCAGGGCACAGCTGGGGGCTGAGGGGGGTTTTTCAAAGGAGAAGCTCGAATTGTTTGGGCACAGACCTGGATAGTATGACGCACTTTACTGGTATGCGTTTATTCCGTGTTTTATTTCACGAGGTATGTTTTGTGTTTATACAATATTGTTGTGACTGTTTGCGCGTTTGCACTTTTGCATTGGCTGGAGGTTTCAACGCAGTGGTGTCCGTCTGTTGGTTTCTCCTGCCTAAATCAAGTGTGTGCCTGTTCACAACTCTCTGCTCTCCTGACTCCACTCCCAGTACGCAGGCCATTGACATCTATCTTGTCGGAAAATGTTATAGTTAGGAATGGAAATTTCTGGATTTTTGGTGGCCTTCCAAAGCCAGGATTCAGACACGGCTAGGACATCTGGGTTGGCAGAGTGTGCTAAAGCAGTAAAAAAAAGAACTTAGGGAGGAGGCTTTTTAATGTTAACATGCATTTACGGCTTTTACGGTTACAGAAGTCAACACATGAGAGTGCCTGGGGAATGGGAGTGGAGCTAGGCGCTGCAGGGCCTGGATTAACATCTACATCGGCAGAGGAACAGAGGAGGAGTAGGATAAGGGTATGGCTAAAGGCCGGTCGTCTAGTGCGTTCGGAACAGAGAGTAAAAGGAGCAGGTTTCTGGGTGCGGAAGAATAGATTCATGGCATAATGTACAAACAATGTACAGTGCAGGCATTGACTGACGATGAGAGAGGTTTAAACTCTAGAGACACCATTTAAACCAGGTGAGGTCACCCCATGTGCGGGAGGTGGAACAAAAGCAGCACACAGACGTCTTTCCTATCCGTAGCCTACGATTGTGCTACAATGATGAACATCGTTGTTCAGATGTGAAAATCCACATATTTTATCTTTAAGCAAGTCAGTTAAGAACAAATTATTATTTTCAATGACAGCCTAGGAACAGTGGGTTCAGGTGCAGAACGACAGATTTGTACCTTGTCAGCTCGGGGGTTTGAACTTGCAACCTTCCGGTTATTAGCCCAACGCTCTAATGTTGTGTACATGTTGTGTACTGTGTTCTCCACACCTCAATACAAGTGTAAGACAATTGGGTTTGGTAGTTTCAACTGACCTCTCCACTGTAAGACTATGTGACTGAATATCAACAGGGGTGAAAGGATAACTTAGTTCCCATTCTATTACTATCAAATACAAGCCTGCATCCCCTTTGCCCCAATGCTTTGCCAATTTAGCCATTTCAAATGGTAAATTGTACAATTTAACACCTGGTTAAGCCAATCCTCCTACATCACTTGGTGAGCACACCTTCTTCATATTAATCCTGGGGTTTCTTCCTGTCCCACAAAAAGTATTATAGCCTCGTTATTGTTATTTTATTGTGTTACTTTTTATTATTTTTTACTTTAGTTTATTTGGTAAATATTTGTTTAACTTTTCTTGAACTGTACTGTTGGTTAAGGGCTTGTAAGTAAGCATTTCAAGGTAATGTCTACACTTGTTGAATTTGGAGCATGTGACAAATAAAGTTGTATTTTATTTGTTAGTGGCAGACCAAAGAGTGGCTCAACCTCAGGCCTGTTAGATTCAGTTGGACGCATTAAGTGATGCTATGTTTCTGTCATTTTTGTTGTTGTTGGTACAACGTGTTGGAAGATTTTGTTTCTCCCACTAGGTCCAATAGCCATCGTTCACCACTGTTACTATAGGACACTGGAGATCGAATTTCAATATTGAAACAATGTTGCAAATATCGGAGATACAGTACAGACAGCAAAGTTGACACAAATATCTGCTGTTGAAAACCAAATGCTAGTGACAACCAAATGCTGGTCTTAAAGAATGAGGATATCATGTCTAGATGCGTTTTTACAGTTTACAGTAACGATTGCCTGGCTGGTCTGATGAGACAGTGGATTGCGCAAGGAGATGGAAGAGTAAATAGGTATTTCGCCGTCATAGCCTTAGCCGATGGTAAGATGTGGAATAGACACTGGCTGGAACGCGGTTTTAACCAATCAGCATCCAGGATTAGACCCAGCCGTTGTATAATTTAATTCATAGACATCACTGTGGTGCTGCTATGGCTAAAAACCTTTTCTGCTGCAGTGCCAGACTCCTTCCAGCACATTCCTAGCCCGTGATTGAGTCCTGCTTTGGCTCTTAGGCCAATCAAGGGCATGATTGGCTGCACAATCAGCCCCAACCCTTTGAAATGCTGCTCTTCTCCTTGAAACGCAGGAGCTGATTTTGAGTTAATAGGGCCCTGGGACAGTGGTCTCTAACCGCATTTGCTCCCACTTTCCTTTTTTTTTTGCCTCCCTTCTCTGCCTCTCCCCCACATGAAACACAGATTAGCCCACATATTCACACCTAAAGATACTAACACACATACACCTTCCTCTGTAGTTGTATTAAAGGTACAAATGGGCACAAAATGGAGAAGCACACTATGTCCCACAAAAAAAGTATTTGTTTAGTTATTATGTCATATAGTTTTTAAAAAACGGTCTGGAATATTCATAGGTAACATTGGCAGAGCTATAATAAAATTCTGGGACCACAACCATTTTAATCACGTTGATCTTTCCCCATAAAGAAAGTTCTCTCTTCCCATTTTTCTATATTGGTCTTAATCTTGACTAGCAGTGTCTCAAAATTTAGTCCCATCACTTCCTCCAAAATTCAACTAAATTTAGAACCCAAATCTTTCATCCCAGTAGGAACCTGTTTGACGCTAAATGGGGTAACATTTCCAGAGTAACATATTGCATTAATTGACATTGCTTTCGACTTATCCCAATTAATTTTGTAGCTTGACAAACTAGAATATGATTCAATACAAGTAAGTAATTGTGGAACAGACTGAAGAGGATCAGAGACCAGCAGTAGAATATCGTCTGCATACATAAGCATCTTGTGTTTTTTTCCTCTGCCATGGACACCCCCAATTTCTGTATCTGTACTTATCATTGTCGCAAGCGGCTCTATAACTATGGTAAACAGGAGAGGGGAAAGAAAGCAACCCAACCTTGTACATCTAGAAAGACTTTAAAAAAAGGACACATTTCATTTGTAAGAACTGTTGCTTTAGGATTGAAATAAAGGACCCTTATTTCTTTACAAAAGTCAGGACCAAAAACACATTTTCCTAGGGTTCTTAGGAGAAAAGCCCACTCTACCCTATCAAATGCCTTCTCAGCAGCTAAGGAGACAGCAACGGTAGGAACGACTGTATATTTGAGAGGTTTAACCACATGAGGGGTAAGAGCCTACCTGTTCATAATAAATCCTACTTGGTCACTATGTATGATCTTAGGTAGTGCCTTCTCTAAGCGTATTGCATGGTCTTAGTAAGAATCTTTACAATCCACATTAAGAAGGCCATCCAGACCAGGTGACTTCCCTGCTTTCAAAAATAAAATGGTGGCTCTAACTTCCTGTTCTTTTATAGTCCAGTCTAGGTCCTCTACTTTGCTATCTGATAATCTAGGTAATTCTATACCAGATAGAAAAGTATCCATATCTATGGGGCTCGCTGAACAGGAGGATGTACTGTATATAAATCTTCATAAAACATTGAAACATTGTTTCTCTTTTTGGATGAGGTCACCACCTTATTGCCCTTCTTAAATGCTGGGATTACGTTAGAAGTGTTCTGCATTTTTAGTTGCCTTGCTAGTAGACGGCCTGTCTTCTCACCTTCCTCATAAAAACTGGTTCTAAAGCCTAAACAGTGCATATTCTCTCTTTTTGTTATACATTTTGTGCAACTGACATTTCAGTTTGCAGGCAGTTTGAAACGTGCTATCTGTGCAATGTATTGCCAAATCCCTTTCCAATACACATTTCTCTGTTTCTAATCTTTTTACTGCTTCAGCCCCTTCCCTCATCTTTTTGGACGCATATGCTATTAATTTCCCTCTAATATGATTTAGAGGTTTCCCATACTGTGGAAACCCTTTCAGGTGAGCCTACGTTGATCTCAAAAAAGGAACTAAGATCATGTGCTAGTGATTGGCTAAATATCTAATCTTGCAATGGTGTTGAGTCTAAATCTACCCTTCCTTACATTTTCAGAGTTTATATCAACATGTAACTCCACTATAGCATGATCTGTGAGGGCGATGGGCCCAATCTTGCAATCAATCACATTATTAAACATGAAATTAGATACCAAGAATACATCTATTCTGGAGTGTGTCTTATGACAGTGGGAGAAAAAAAAAGTATATTCTCTATCATTAGGATGGACTAATCTCCATATGTCTGTAAGGCCCATATCTTCTGCTAGCATATGTATTGCAAGTCTATCTTTTGGCATGGAGTTACCTGTACATTTACTTCTATCAATCACATTGTCCATCACTTGGTTGATGTCTCCAGGAAGGATGATCTGCCCCTCCATATTTCCCAGTATAACATTGACCTCATGAAAAAAATGTGGTTCCTCCTTGTTGGGAGCATATATGTTGCATAACAATACCTTAATCTCATTTATAAGAGCCTCAATGCAGATAAGCCTGTCAGACTCATCAGAGTGTTGCTTCAAAATTACAAAATGAAGTATTTTCCTTATAAGAATAATCACCCAATTTTGTTTGGAATTAAATGAGCTATGATAAACTTCTGCAACATAGCCTCCTCCAAATTTCAGTGCCTCTATCTGTTAAATGTGATTCCTGTATAATATCTGCCTGTTTTGATTTTAAATATGTCAAAATATTTTCTCTTCACTTGGCTACCACAACCATTTACAGTATTTTCCAAGTATCCATATTTGCTCTGAGAAGTTACAGCCTGTGAGCATGAAGTACCCCTTTTAACACGTTACAACTCTAATGAACATCATTATATAAAATTGCACAATATATGCTCCTGCTGTAGAAAAAAAACACTGTAAATAAACATGGAAAACCAATCCCCAAATAAAACAAAGCAACATAACGTTGCTTCTCGATGAATCAATCATCACAGAACTGTCTTTGATGCTGCAGAAGATAACCTGCAGTCTCAACTAAACATGTTTTTTATTTTTTTATTTAACTAGGCAAGTCAGTTAAGAACAAATTCTTATTTTACAATGACGGCCTACCCCAGCCAAACCCAGACGACACTGGGCCAATTGTGCGCCGTCATATGGGACTCCAGATCACAGCTGGTTGTGATATACCCCAGGATCAAACCAGGGTCTTTTGTGATGCCTCTAGCATTGAGATGCAGTGCCTTAGACTGCTGCGCTACTCGGGAGCCCTTATGGCCAGTGAGGTGGTCCGTGAGGTGCATGAAAGGCTAAATTAGTAACACTGCCCAGAGTCCCTCAAACAAATAGGCTACCTTCATTTGTATTGTAAACAGCCTACAATTCAACTTGTACTTTACCTTGTCTCGTTTTCTGTATCTAGGCTAAACACCTTGCTCTCGCAATACACTTTCTGCCTCCATGTTGTCCTTGAAAATAATTTTATTTCCCTTCCAAGTATAGAGCAGGGTCGCTGAGAATGGCAGATTTCAACGACGAGGATGCCGTCTCCCGTCTGGCGAAGGGTATGAGAATCACGAGAAAAAGCTGGATATGTTGTGGAATCGTGTCGAAAAACTTGAGAACAGAAGTAGGAGGAATACGGGGAAATTAGTTCATCGGAAAGAGGGGAGTGAGACTGTGGACTAATATTGTGTGTGTGCAGAAAATCATCGCAGGCATGAATTTTAAATTTTAACCATGCCTGGCGGGATATGGGCCCCCGATAATGGTTCTCATCCGATTCCCACAATCTACAGCCCGCGACAAGGTACTTAAAGCGGCGGAAGAAAAGGGTGGCTTTCAGTGGGAAGGCCGCAGGCTGTCTTTTTTCCCGGCCCTTTCCAGGAACTGGCAATGAAGAGGAAGAAGTTTGCAACGGCGAGGAAACAACTACACGAGAAGAACATCAGGCACACACTGCCACTCTGCCCCATCCATCCATCCTCTCTTGTATCGCATCAACTTTTTCCTTTAGCTCGGTAGTTGTTTTCATCGTGGGGAAATCAGATGCAACACCCAACAAAGTCGTATTCATCTTTCCCATTTGCTCAAATAGATCTTTCTGATTTACCGATTTCTCTGGGGTTATGTGTTTCTCCATGTCTTGGTGGGGGTTTCGGGAGGACTTCCTGTTTATTTGCTAGTCGATGTGGCCTTGAATACTGCGTGTTAGGCCCGAATAAGTTTTTAGCGTGTATTGACACTTTAGCGAGATGTTTCAAAATGTAAATTATCTTTATATTATACTGTACTTCAAGTCAGTATATGAAGTGTATATCGTTGAGTTTCAATATTTACATGTGGGCATTTGGAGCTCGCTAAAATGCTGCCATCTTTTTTGGTAATCACACCTGACGGCAATATTGAAAGATATCATGAAGAACTGCATAAGTGTTGCTAATGCTCTCCACTTTCTGGAGGACCGAGTTTTGAAATCATTGTAATGCTCGGTGGAAACTGTTACGGTGCGTGAATGAGGACCCAAAAGCGAATTAACGTAAACAGAGCTTCTTTAATAACAAAACATAGGTAGGCTCAGATGGACCGGCAGATTCCGACAGGACAGGACAAGGTTGCAGCAAACATGACGATAGTCTGGTTCAGGCATGAATAACACAAACAAGAATCCGACAAAGACAGGAGCAGAAACAGAGAGAGATATAGAGACCTAATCAGAGGGAAAAAGGGAACAGGTGGGAAAAGGGGTGAACGAGGTAGTTAGAGAAGACAAGGAACAGCTGGGGGAAAGAGGGGAAGAACAGGTAACCTAATACGACCAGCAGAGGGAGACAGGGTGAAGAGAAAGGACAGAAACAAGACACAACATGACAATACATGACAGTACCCCCCCCACTCACCGAGCGCCTCCTGGCGCACTCGAGGAGGAAACCTGGCGGCAACGGAGGAAATCATCGATCAGCGCACGGTCCAGCACGTCCCGAGAGGGAACCCAACTCCTCTCCTCAGGACCGTACCCCTCCCAGTCTACTAGGTACTGATGACCACGGCCCCGAGGACGCATGTCCAAAATCCTACGGACACTGTAGATGGGTGCGCCCTCGACAAGGATGGGGGGGGGGGGGGGGGGGGGGAGACGAGCGGGGGCGCGAAGAACGGGCTTGACACAGGAGACATGGAAGACCGGGTGGACGCGACAAAGATATCGCGAAAGAAGAAGTCGCACTGCGACAGGATTAATGATCTGAGAAATACGGAACGGACCAATGAACCGCGGGGTCAACTTGCGAGAAGCGGTCTTAAGGGGAAGGTTCTGAGTGGAGAGCCAAACTCTCTGACCGCGACAATATCTAGGACTCTTAGTTCTACGCTTATTAGCAGCTCTCACAGTCTGCGCCCTATAACGGCAAAGTGCAGACCTGACCCTCTTCCAGGTGCGCTCGCAACGTTGGACAAAAGCCTGAGCGGAGGGGACGCTGGACTCGGCGAACTGAGATGAGAACAGCGGAGGCTGGTACCCGAGGCTACTCTGAAAAGGAGATAGCCCGGTCGCAGACGAAGGAAGCGAGTTGTGGGCGTATTCTGCCCAGGGGAGCTGTTCTGACCAAGACGCAGGGTTGCGAAAAGAAAGACTGCGTAAGATGCGACCAATAGTCTGATTGGCCCGTTCTGCTTGACCGTTAGACTGGGGGTGAAAGCCGGAAGAGAGACTGACGGAAGCCCCAATCAAACGGCAAAACTCCCTCCAAAATTGAGACGTGAATTGCGGACCTCTGTCCGAAACGACGTCTGACGGAAGGCCATGAATTCTGAAAACATTCTCGATGATGATTTGTGCCGTCTCTTTAGCAGAAGGAAGCTTAGCAAGGGGAATAAAATGAGCCGCCTTAGAGAACCTGTCGACAACCGTAAGAATAACAGTCTTCCCCGCTGACGAAGGCAGTCCGGTGACAAAATCTAAGGCGATGTGAGACCACTGTCGAGAGGGAATGGGAAGCGGCCTGAGACGGCCGGCAGGAGGGGAGTTACCGGACTTAGTCTGCGCGCAGACCGAACAAGCAGCCACGAAGCGACGCGTGTCATGCTCCCGGGTGGGCCACCAAAAACGCTGGTGAATGGAAGCAAGCGTACCCTGAACGCCAGGGTGGCCGGCTAACTTGGCAGAGTGAGCCCACTGAAGAACGGCCAGGCGAGTAGGAACGGGAACGAAAAGAAGGTTCCTAGGACAAGCGCGCGGCGACGGAGTTTGAGTGAGTGCTTGCTTTACCTGCCTCTCAATTCCCCAGACAGTCAACCCGACAACACGCCCCTCAGGGAGAATCCCCTCGGGGTCAGTGGAGGCTACTGAAGAACTGAAGAGACGAGATAAAGCATCAGGCTTGGTGTTCTTAGAGCCCGGACGATAAGAAATCACGAACTCGAAACGAGCGAAAAACAGCGCCCAGCGCGCCTGACGCGCATTAAGTCGTTTGGCAGAACGGATGTACTCAAGGTTCCTATGGTCAGTCCAAACGACAAAAGGAACGGTCGCCCCCTCCAACCACTGTCGCCATTCGCCTAGGGCTAAGCGGATGGCGAGCAGTTCGCGGTTTCCCACATCATAGTTACGTTCCGACGGCGACAGGCGATGAGAAAAATACGCGCAAGGGTGGACCTTGTCGTCAGAGAGGGAGCGCTGAGAAAGAATGGCTCCCACGCCCACCTCTGACGCGTCAACCTCGAAAACGAACTGTCTAGTGACGTCAGGTGTAACAAGGATAGGTGCGGATGTAAAACGATTCTTGAGGAGATCAAAAGCTCCCTGGGCGGAAACGGACCACTTAAAGCACGTCTTGACAGAAGTAAGGGCTGTGAGAGGAGCTGCCACCTGACCGAAATTACGGATGAAACGACGATAGAAGTTCGCGAAGCCGAGAAAGCGCTGCAGCTCGACGCGTGACTTAGGGACGGGCCAATCAATGACAGCTTGGACCTTAGCGGGATCCATCTTAATGCCTTCAGCGGAAATAACAGAACCGAGAAATGTGACGGAGGAGGCATGAAAAGAGCACTTCTCAGCCTTCACAAAAAGACAATTCTCTAAAAGGCGCTGGAGGACACGTCGAACGTGCTGAACATGAATCTGGAGTGACGGTGAAAAAATCAGGATATCGTCAAGGTAAACGAAAACAAAGATGTTCAGCATGTCTCTCAGGACATCATTGACTAATGCCTGAAAGACAGCTGGAGCGTTAGCGAGGCCGAAAGGAAGAACCCGGTATTCAAAGTGCCCTAACGGAGTGTTAAACGCCGTCTTCCACTCGTCCCCCTCCCTGATGCGCACGAGATGGTAAGCGTTACGAAGGTCCAACTTAGTGAAAAACCTGGCTCCCTGCAGGATCTCGAAGGCTGAAGACATAAGAGGAAGCGGATAACGATTCTTCACTGTTATGTCATTCAGCCCTCGATAATCTATGCAGGGGCGCAGGGACCCGTCCTTCTTCTTAACAAAAAAAAACCCCGCTCCGGCGGGAGAGGAGGAGGGGACTATGGTACCGGCGGCAAGAGCTACAGACAAATAATCTTCGAGAGCCTTACGTTCGGGAGCCGACAGAGAGTATAGTCTACCCCGGGGGGGAGTGGTTCCCGGAAGGAGATCAATACTACAATCATACGACCGGTGTGGAGGAAGAGAGGTGGCCCTGGACCGACTGAACACCGTGCGCAGATCGTGATATTCCTCCGGCACCCCTGTCAAATCACCAGGCTCCTCCTGTGAAGAAGAGACAGAGGAAACAGGAGGGATAGCAGACATTAAACATTTCACATGACAAGAGACGAAGGATTATGACAAACTAGCCAGGGATGGCCCAAAACAACAGGTGTAAAAGGTGAACGAAAAATTAAAAAAGAAATGGTTTCGCTATGATTACCAGAAACAGTGAGGGTTAAAGGTAGCGTCTCACGCTGAATCCTGGGGAGAGGACTACCATCCAGGGCGAACAAGGCCGTGGACTCCCTTAACTGTCTGAGAGGAATGTCATGTTCCCGAGCCCAGGTCTCGTCCATAAAACAGCCCTCCGCCCCAGAGTCTATTAAGGCACTGCAGGAAGCTGACGAACCGGTCCAGCGTAGATGGACCGACAAGGTAGTGCAGGATCTTGAAGGAGAGACAGGAGTAGTAGCGCTCACCAGTAGCCCTCCGCTTACTGATGAGCTCTGGCTTTTACTGGACATGAAGTGACAAAATGACCAGCAGAACCGCAATAGAGACAGAGGCGGTTGGTGATTCTCCGTTCCCTCTCCTTAGTCGAGATGCGGATACCTCCCAGCTGCATAGGCTCAGCACCCGAGCCGGCAGAGGAAGATGGTAGTGATGCGGAGAGGGGGGCAACGGAGAACGCGAGCTCCTCTCCACGAGTTCGGTGACGAAGATCAACCCGTCGCTCAATGCGAATAGCGAGTTCAATCAAGGAATCCACGCTGGAAGGAACCTCCCGGGAGAGAATCTCATCCTTTACCTCTGCGCGGAGACCCTCCAGAAAACGAGCGAGCAAAGCCGGCTCGTTCCAGCCACTGGAGGCAGCAAGAGTGCGAAACTCAATAGAGTAGTCTGTTATGGATCGATTACCTTGACATAGGGAAGACAGGGCCCTGGAAGCCTCCTCCCCAAAAACAGATCGATCAAAAACCCGTATCATCTCCTCCTTAAAGTCCTGATACTGGTTAGTACACTCAGCCCTTGCCTCCCAGATTGCCGTGCCCCACTCACGAGCCCGTCCAGTAAGGAGAGATATGACGTAGGCGACACGAGCAGTGCTCCTGGAGTAAGTGTTGGGCTGGAGAGAAAACACAATATCACACTGGGTGAGGAACGAGCGGCATTCAGTGGGCTCCCCAGAGTAACACGGCGGGTTATTGATTCTGGGCTCCGGAGATTCGAAAGCCCTGGAAGTGGCCGGTGGATCGAGGCGGAGATGGTGAACCTGTTCTGTGAGGTAGGAGACTTGGGTGGCCAGGGTCTCAACGGCATGTCGAGCAGCAGACAATTCCTGCTCGTGTCTGCCTAGCATCGCTCCCTGGATCTCGACGGCTGAGTGGAGAGGATCCGAAGTCGCTGGGTCCATTCTTGGTCGGATTCTTCTGTTAAGGTGCGTGAATGAGGACCCAAAAGCGAATTAACGTAAACAGAGCTTCTTTAATAACAAAACAAACGTAGGCTCAGATGGACCGGCAGATTCCGACAGGACAGGACAAGGTTGCAGCAAACATGACGATAGTCTGGTTCAGGCATGAAACACAAACAAGAATCCGGCAAAGACAGAAACAAAACAGAGAGAGATATAGAGGACTAATCAGAGGGAAAAAGGGAACAGGTGGGAAAAGGGGTGAACGAGGTAGTTAGAGAAGACAAGGAACAGCTGGGGGAAAGAGGGGAAGAACAGGTAACCTAATACGACCAGCAGAGGGAGACAGGGTGAAGAGAAAGGACAGAAACAAGACACAACATGACAATACATGACAGAAAGTATGATATCTAAGGAGATGGAGAAAATTCAGTTGTTTGTTTGAAAATAATGTGGAGGGAGTTGAAAAGAGAACATGTTGAGAACCAGTCTCTGAGATTATATCTAAACTAAGGGCAACCATGGCATCCATGACAGAGAGGGAGAAGTGTTCATTCATCTATACGTACGGGTAAGAGAGTCTAACAAGCTGCATTTTCAGATGTTATGCATTTATACATGCTAGCTTGCGACTCTACGTCTTACAGGATCGCGCTCACCAGCCAAGCACACGCACTGTCGTCGATGCAAGGTCCGATCACTTTTGACACCAATGTAATGAAACAGGCAGGGAGCAGGTCTCGAACCCTCAACCTTCTAGCCCGAAGTCCAGCGCGCTATCGACTGTGCCGCAAAAGCATGCTCAAGCGGCAGAGTCGATATTTGCGCTCATAAACCCAATACTGTTAGCCAGCTAGCTAACATTAGCTGGCTGGCTCGCTAGCTAACGTTACGTGAATGATCTGTGTAGTAATATTATTCATATCTCAGAGCCATTTGCATTGCTAGTTATAGCCTAATGTTAGCTAGGTAGCTAAAATTGAACCTAGCTAGTTTGTTAGCTTTAGCTACCAGCAGATTCATGCAGGGTAGTAATGTTATGAGTTGGGTTTATGGTTCATTGTTTAGCTAGCTAGCTACATTTCAAAACAAAAGACACCATTATGCAAGTAACCATTTCACTGAACCGTTTGCACCTTCTATATCCTGTGCATGTGACCAATACACTTTGATTTTATTTGATATAGAGTGCATTTACCAGAGACAGCAATGTGAACAAAGTCAAATTGGGATATAACGTTAGGCCAATGAGACAGTGTCCAAGTTCTAAAATTCACTGGTAGAATGACCTGCTTTTATTTTGTCACACTCACAACTGTAAGCTATTTTCTGTAATTAGCTTGCCATTATCTTGTAAATAATGATCTTGTTGTGAGTATTGTTTTTCTGTAATATTGAATACAAAATGAGCTACATTTAAGATGTTGTCAGCTGTATGATATGATCATTATTTGAACTGGCTAGCCAGCTAACTAACCAAAACATTTTTTAGAAAGTTGCTTTTAGTTGCCTGGTTTGCTAGATTGACATATACTAAATATATTTTTAAACGGATGGGTCTATTGGTTTTGAAAAACACCAGTTATGCTATTTTGGACCACAGGCTGCTGATGTCATGCCTGTCGTTTTTGTGTTTATACTTTTTCATAACGACAACGACAAGTTTGATGTCGGACAACACTAGAATGTACATGATGTCACTAACAGAACTGTCTACAGACATGTCGATAGACGTGGCCTCACAGTTGAATCCTTAAAGAGATGGTTGGGGCTAAGGCCTATGAGGGTGTGAATGATCCTGAATGAGTGTTTACAAAGAAGAGCTCTCCAGTAGGTGTACCATAACATTCAAGGTCCATTTTCTCAAAAGTGGGGTTACAAGTTTGCCAACATTCAAAGTAGAATGACTTTCCCATTGTTCCTCAACTGTTGTGTATGATATTACATTTTACCAGTCTTTACTTTTATCCAATGTAAAAAACATACTTTCAAATTTTGCTACAAGAGACCCAATCCAACCGGTTGGTCACAAATAGTTTTTGGAAATGAAGCCCTTTACCTACTTTCCCAAAGTCGGATGTTCCTGTAGACTTCCAGTCATTGCGCTGATGCTAGTTAGCATTGGCTTGTGAAACTACCTCTAACTTCCTTCATACTCGACGCAGAGACATAAAAATGTTATCCACAATGATATTCTGTTGCAGATAGTGATATTCATAAAATAAGGAATATGCTTCTGGACAGAAGCTCTATGGCCCAACTAATTAACAGGTGCTCCAACATGTGAAGATAGCCGTACAGCATAATAACCACAGAAAACATGTTTAGCTTTAATAGTGACTTCGAGCCAACCCCTTTTACCTCGAGAGGAAATTAAAAAACAACACTGTACAGAATTCATCACATGGAAGCTATTATTCAGTCTGATGGTTTAACAATATGTATGGTTGTTTATGGTCTGTCAGTGGTTGTGCATCTGTTGGTTGGTCCGCTGCTCTGTTTTGGGTAGAAGTACTAGTAGGACAGTTCCCTGTGGAGACGCCCCGGGACTGAAGCATCACGCATGAAGCCGCTGTAATGAGCTCGTCTTCTCCAGCGCAGTGCAACGCAGGGGCAGACTCAGAGGTGGCTGATAGCAGGAAAGGGGCATCATGGGAAATCTCTTAGCAGCCAGTTCCTCAGTGACAGAGTGGCGAGCTCCGCCCACGCTCATCTGAATTTCTAAGCAGTGTCTCTCTCTCTCTCTCTCGCTCGCTCTCTGAGAAAAACCCTCAGTTATTTCTGGGGTAAACAAACATGGAGATTAACTCTCCCTCTCCTTTCTCTCCCAGTCTTGTTTTTGTGTTGACATGCTGAATGCACTGAGGTGTCTGTTTAAACTACTAGCACACAGCTCGGACACCCATGCATACCCCACAAGACATACCACCAAAGGTCTCTTCACAATCCCCAAGTCAAGAACAGACTATGGGAGATGCACAGTACTACATAGAGCCATGGCTACATGGTACTCTATTCCACATCAGGTAACTGATGCAAGCAGTAGAATCAGATAAAAAAACCAGAATAAAATATAACTTATGGAACAGCGTGGACTGTGAAGAGACACAGACACACATACACATGATATGACACGCACTCTACACACAGGTACACAGGGATTTTGTATTGTAGATATGTGATACTAGAGTAGTGGTCTGAGGGCACATACTTAATTTGTTGTGAAAAGTGTTATGAAATGCAGTGTCATGTAATATTTTAAATTGTATATACTGTAACTGCCTTAATGTTGCTGGACCACAGGAAGAGTAGCTGCTGCCTTGGCACAACAACAGCTGAAACAAAAGCTGACTTTCGTGGCCTCAGAGGGGAAAAGGTGACTTGTCAGGTACTGACCCTACAGTTACTGAGCTCCTCCGCCGCAAAGATAATGGCCCCCAACTTCTTCCCAGGAATCCCACTGTGAAAGAGAAAAATAGAAAATGATGGAAGAGAGAGGGGGAGAGGGAGAGTGACAGAGAGAGAGAGAGCGAGAGAGTGAGATATCTTTTAATACTAATGACAAAATGATACATAGTCATATAGTCACAGTCCCGCTCTTCCTCGGAATATTGAGTCAGAATTCATTAACCATGCAACACATACTTCATAGCACGTTCACACAGCCATCTTTCCTTTCTTGTTCTGCTTTAATGCAGTTGACATCACATCAAGGTTAAAGCTTTTGTTTTTACTTCATTTAAACTTACTTTCACTTTGTCGATTCAATTTATTCCAATTAAGGCACGATTCAAAGAACTGAAAGGATAGCGAGCGAGGGCGAGGGTAGAGAAAGCCAGAGCAGACAAGCCGGAGAAGTGCGAGAGAGGGTGAGCAAGAGGCTGTGTGACAGTAAGGGGCTTGCAAGGTCAAACCTGCAAGCTGGTCAATTACTGTGCAGTGGGTAAATCTGGGTAACTCTGGGCCAGCTATAGCTCGCTCCACTCCCCTCCTCCAGTCATTAGTAGAGTGAACTCCTGGGGAGAATCTCAATTGCATTACTCTGATTCCTCGCGTCCTCTCTCCGTGCCTCTTTATCAAAACCCATTCGATGAGAAGGTCAGAGGGGAGGGACCTCTGAGCTTCTCATCTCATGAGGTTTGAGAAGGATGTGAGGAATCAAGGAAATGCAATTGAGATTCTCCAGTGGTGCAGCTCATCCTCTCACTACATCCAGCACGTCACTCTCTCTGACAGGGGCGACCTCCTAGCACATCACCTTATCACCTACACTGAGCAGAGGCCTTGTCTCACAGTGGTACAGGGTGATGATGGGTCACCTATCCAGGTATCCACTATGTCTCAATCTTCCACCTTGACACACATTTTCCGATTGGTATTTCCTGCATAACAGAGCTGTCCAATCAAATCATGTTCAATCTCATAGCGTGCTCACTGAGTTACAGAGGTAATAGTCTTGCAATGTACCACATTGTGCAAGTCTGACTGCGATTGGGCATCCCTCATTATACAACCCTCTGTTTCTACTGTCAGGTGTTATATCTAGGGTTGCAAAGCTATCGGTAATTTGTCAAAATGAATGTAATCTTTTGTAATTTTGGTAATTAATAGACAATCTATGGCAATCTATGATAACTTTGGTCATTTATACATGAATAACTTTTACAAAATGTATTCATATATAGTATACATTTTTATATCCCTATCCATATTGTCCATGAGGTTCTAGTGGATAGACCTTCAAGAGAAAATAGTGTAATTAATACAAAAACAACATCTAATGAACAATGACATTATTTGTTTTAACTCTGCAACTATTGACTTTTTTTTAAACAACTGCTACCAGTTTGATGCCAAAACATTGACAACAAATATCTATTGACATAGTTAAATAAATAAAAGTGTGTAAAAAAAAAAAAAAAAGTATACAAGATATTTCATGTTGAAATCCTCATATTAAACACCAATTGTATTCACTAAGTTGATGGTTAATATTTAGGATAATGTTTTATGGCTTTGATATTCAATGTTTTATTTAAAAATCATGTTTTTAATTATTTCATATTTGTACATGTGATAAGGCCACACAGAGGGCCAGAGTTAATTAGAGACCTGTGATAATCTCAAGTACCCCAAAAGGTCACTAATATCATCTTATACATTTCCATATAAACCTTGAAAGTTACCAAAATTCTGGTAGTTTACTGGCAAACTTTGAAAGTTTCCAGTAATATACCCTCCCTTTTGTGACCCTAGTTATAGCACACATTGTGAGAAATCACAGTAAATTGGGTAGGAAATGGAAAATGAAGTGGAAAACAGAGTTTCCGTCTTCATCATCCTGAGATAATATACGATGATGTTCTGGACACGGAGAGAAAATAACAAATTACTGTATGTTTCCTTGGTAACTGAAGTCACAGTATCAGCAGCAATCAGGACACGTCGTCTAATTATGTCATAGAAACATCCATCGAGGCCCTTTAGCAGACAACTTGAGCACTAGGGCAGAAATCCTGTTAGCTAGAGGCCCACCATGTCTCAATGTGATTAGACCTTGGAGAGAAAGGTTTCTGAAGGGCATCCATCTCCTCCCCGTCACTCCCCTCCCCTGTCTGCAGCAAATGGGATCGCAAGAGTAGCGACAGGTGAGCTGAAGAGTCCAGAGATTTCTACACTATATATACAAAAGTATGTGGACACCCCTTTCAAATGAGTGGATTTGGCTATTTCAGCCACATTCGCTGCTGACAGGTGTATAAAATCAAGCACACAACTATGCAAACTCCATAGACAAACATTGGCAGTATAATTTTTTTTCCATCTACGTAACATTGCAAAAATCAGAAATTTTCTGTCCAAAAATGATGCAGAAAAATTAATCCATGCTTTTGTCACTTCTAGGTTAGACTACTGCAATGCTCTACTTTCCGGCTACCCGGATAAAGCACTAAATAAACTTCAGTTAGTGCTAAATACGGCTGCTAGAATCCTGACTAGAACCAAAAAATTTGATCATATTACTCCAGTGCTAGCCTCTCTACACTGGCTTCCTGTCAAAGCAAGGGCTGATTTCAAGGTTTTACTGCTAACCTACAAAGCATCACATGGGCTTGCTCCTACCTATCTCTCTGATTTGGTCCTGCCGTACATACTTACACGTACGCTACGGTCACAAGACGCAGGCCTCCTAATTGTCCCTAGAATTTTTAATCAAACAGCTGGAGGCAGGGCTTTCTCCTATAGAGCTCCATTTTTATGGAACGGTCTGCCTACCCATGTCAGAGACGCAAACTCGGTCTCAACCTTTAAGTCTCTACTGAAGACTCATCTCTTCAGTGGGTCATATGATTGAGTGTAGTCTGGCCCAGGAGTGGGAGGGTGAACGGAAAGGCTCTGGAGCAACGAACCGCCCTTGCTGTCTTTGCCTGGCCGGTTCCCCTCTTTCCACTGGGATTCTCTGCCTCTAACCCTATTACAGGGGCTGAGTCACTGGCTTTACTGGGGCTCTCTCATGCCGTCCCTGGAGGGGGTGCGTCACCTGAGTGGGTTGAGTCACTGATGTGGTCATCCTGTCTGGGTTGGCGCCCCCCCCCCCCCCCCCCCCTTGGGTTGTGCCGTGGCGGAGGTCTTT
Source organism: Oncorhynchus mykiss (assembly GCF_013265735.2). Lineage (NCBI taxonomy): Eukaryota > Metazoa > Chordata > Actinopteri > Salmoniformes > Salmonidae > Oncorhynchus > Oncorhynchus mykiss. The sequence continues at coordinate 38,239,131 of NC_048580.1, read as the reverse complement.
GTGGGCTATACTCAGCCTTGTCTCAGGATGGTAAGTTGGTGGTTGAAGATATCCCTCTAGTGGTGTGGGGGCTGTGCTTTGGCAAAGTGGGTGGGGTTATATCCTTCCTGTTTGGCCCTGTCCGGGGGTGTCCTCGGAGTGGGCCACAGTGTCTCCTGACCCCTCCTGTCTCAGCCTCCAGTATTTATGCTGCAGTAGTTTATGTGTCGGGGGGCTAGGGTCAGTTTGTTATATCTGGAGTACTTCTCCTGTCCTATTTGGTGTCCTGTGTGAATCTAAGTGTGCGTTCTCTAATTCTCTCCTTCTCTCTTTCTCTCTCTCGGAGGACCTGAGCCCTAGGACCATGCCCCAGGACTACCTGACATGATGACTCCTTGCTGTCCCCAGTCCACCTGGCTGTGCTGCTGCTCCAGTTTCAACTGTTCTGCCTTATTATTATTCGACCATGCTGGTCATTTATGAACATTTGAACATCTTGGCCATGTTCTGTTATAATCTCTACCCGGCACAGCCAGAAGAGGACTGGCCATCCCACATATGCTCTCTCTAATTCTCTCTTTCTTTCTCTCTCTCGGAGGACCTGAGCCCTAGGACTATGCCCCAGGAATACCTGACATGATGACTCCTTGCTGTCCCCAGTCCACCTGACTGTGCTGCTGCTCCAGTTTCAACTATTCTGCCTTATTATTATTCGACCATGCTGGTCATTTATGAACATTTGAACATCTTGACCATGTTTTGTTATAATCTCCACCCGGCACAGCCAGAAGAGGACTGGCCACCCCACATAGCCTGGTTCCTCTCTAGGTTTCTTCCTAGGTTTTGGCCTTTCTAGGGAGTTTTTCCTAGCCACCGTGCTTCTACATCTGCATTGCTTGCTGTTTGGGGTTTTAGGCTGGGTTTCTGTACAGCACTTTGAGATATCAGCTGATGTACGAAGGGCTATATACATAAATTTGATTTGATTTGATTTGAATGGCCTTACTGAAGAGCTCAGTGACTTTCCAACAAGTCAGATGCCCCAGTCAACTGTAAGTGCTGTTATTGTGAAGTGGAAATGTCTAGGAGAAACAATGGCTCAGCCATGAAGTGGTAGGCCACACAAGCTCACAGAACTGGACCGCCAAGTGCTGAAGCGAGTAGCGCGTAAAAATGGTCTGTTCTCGTTTGCAACACTCACTACCGTGTTCCAAACTGTCTCTGGAAGCAACATCAGCACAATAAAATGGGTTTCCATGGCTGAGCAGCCGCACATAAGCCTAAGCTCACCATGCGCAATGCCAAGTATCGGCTGGAGTGGTGTAAAGCTTGCCGTCAATGCACGTGGAAATGCATTGTCTTGAGTGATTAATCACACTTCATCTGGCAATCCGACGGACAAATCTGGCTTTGGCGGTCGGCAGGAGAATGGAACACTACCTGCCCTAATCCATGTTACCTGCCCGAACTGTTCCAGTGAAGGGAAATCTTAACGCTACTGCATAAAATGGCATTCTAGACAATTCTGTGCTTCCAATTTTGTGGCAACAGTTCCCATTTGCACAAAGCGAGGTCCATACAGAAATGGTTTGTCAAGATCGGTTTGGAAGAACTTGACTGGCCTGCACAGAGCCCTGAACTCAACCCCTTTGACCACTTTTGGGATGAATTGGAATGCTGACTGCGACCGCCCTTCCTCACCAATGCTCTGGTGGCTGAATGGAAGCAAATCCCCACAGCAATGTTCCAACATTGCCATCCCAGAAGAGTGGAGGCTGTTATAGCAGCAAAGGGGGGCCAACTCCATATTAATGCCCATGATTTTGGAATGAGATGTTTGACAAGCAGGTGTCTACATACTTTTGGTCATGTAGTGTACTTCAGAGCTGCATTTCTATTAAAACGTATTGCGTATACCGTGCAGATCAAAGTCAAAAACATGTATTTGTAATAACAATGCACGTATAGTATAGTATGGGCATTATGGCAAAACAAAGCCCTATGTATTTTGAATTGCAGTCCACAAAAACTAGAGAATGACAGACAGATGTGGACACATGAGAATGTAGCCATTAAAACCTAGTTCATTATGCATGTATTTGGCTGCCTTGTTCCATCTTTGCAGCTGGCCTACCCAAAGGGGTCGAATACAACATTCAGGATGTGTCAGCTCGGCTAGTGCCAACAGTCCTCAATATTTCAGGACCATGGCCCAGATTAAGATGGGTTGAGCCAGAGGTGGGATAAACCAGAATACTGGAACAACTTCATGAGACAAAGATTCAGTTGGCCAGGCAGAGAAAAGAAAAAGGATGGTTCCTACACTCTGTGTCTGACATGGAGACAGTGGGCCGTCTGCTATGCACTTTGGGAGAACATAGTTCCTTATCTTCCATGTACGTGATACATTGACAGCTGGGGAATTATTTATGACAAAAGTCAAAACCATCTTTACCTAGTCCTATTGTACTGTTGTCACGGTCGTCCTCCTCTTCATCTGAAGAGGAGAGGCGAAAAGGATCAGAGGACCAATATGCGGCGTGGTAAGTGTCCATGGTAAATCTTTAATCAAGAAAGTACTGAACACTGACTACAAAACAATAAACAAAATAACAACCGTGAAGCTAATGCGAGCTGCGCTGAAACAAGCCATCAACATAGACAATCACTCACAAACAAACAGTGCAACCCAGGCTACCTAAGTATGATTCTCAATCAGAGACAACTAATGACTCCTGCCTCTGATTGAGAACCATACTAGGCCGAAACATAGAAATGCCCCAAAACATAGAAAAACAAACATAGACTGCCCACCCAACTCACGCCCTGACCATACTAAATAAATACAAAACAAAGGAAATAAAGGTCAGAATGTGACAACTGTCTGGATTTAGACTGGACTTAGTGTCCTGAAAAGTCTGCCACATAAATGTTGAAAATAAAATCCCCAAAAATTACCAAAGAAATTAACCAATGATGAGCTGTAGCCAAAGTAGCCACTCAAAGTTGTGCTGTAGACATCATAAACTGTCTGTACAGTTGGGCTGCAATGTACATTTGTGTGTGAGACAGAAGGGTGGTGTCCTCCCAGTAACGAAATATAATCTGCTAGAGAATTCCACTTCCCTTATCATCCGATACCTCCCATCCCATCCCCTCCACACATCCAACACTCCCCACACCCTCCACACATTCAATATCCCCCATTCCCTCCACACTTCCTACCCCCCATCCCCTCACATCTGGAGACCCACTGCTCTCCTAGGGAGCCTCTGAGCTGCCTCTGAGAGGCACACACAAACTACAGTCACCCATAAACTACACTCCCTGTAGCTATGGATCCAAAATAATGCATTGTTGTTTCATGAATTCATGTAAAGCCGATGAACTAAAATAGATTTAACAAGAGCACAAGAGCAGGAAGACACCCAAGTCTTGCCAACGGCTCATGACTGCCTAAGAAACACAAGAAGACTTGAGGAAAAGTAGCTTAGGCAGAAATTGTTAATGTCACAGCAGAGGTAGCTAGAGGGAACATATGGCAGGTTGTTCAGTTGCACACTGCCTGCCTGCCAGGGATCCCAAAACATTTATCATGTGAACCTTGATCGTGTATCGTTTCACACTTTTGACAGCATCGAAATGGGATCCTCAAGAGGTCTGACCATGTGGGAGATTTGACACTGAGCTGAAAGGACAGCAGAGCATTTACCGAAATGTGCATCTATACACAACCTGTCATATTACGTGTGATTTGATTGACTGATGTCTGCAAGAGAAATCCCAAAGTGTAATTTCACAATATGTGCCCTATACATTTCTAAAATGAACAATACATCACCTGTGACAGCTTATTTAGCTATGATTCCACCTCATATATCTCCATCTACTCTTGTGGCGGTAGCTTGTTGCTTTGATAATGGACTAGGGGGTGTATTTTCTATGTCCTCTATCTATAAACACTGGATCTTCTATGAGGTTTGACTTTTTAATTTGTCTCTCCGACAGCACATTGGAAAGGACTTTTACTCCGGTTTGTAGAAAATAAATGAAGCTGGAGTCTCTCCCATTTAGTTTTATCACAAGTGAATTGCATGGGATGTTCAATATAGTAACACTATGTTGAAGTAAATGGGATGTTCAATATAGTAACACTATGTTGAAGTAACACTATATTAAAGTAGATGCTTCATTAACCTTATAGCAGAGAGAAAATAGCTCACCATGAGCTATTATGCATCACTATCTATTAATTGCATTATAGGAAACCTATTATTTGTTCATAACACACTGCTAACTTACAGTATATCCACATGAATTTTGTGTACAATTACTATCCTATATATAGTAGATAAAAGTCACTGTGGTTGATCTCCATATCACAACCTCATTATGAAAATGTAACAGTCGTAACATCACAAGGCTAATCTACATAGATATGCAATTACACTGTATGTACATCTATATCATGTGCGCAAATAGTTGTTTCCCAACTTGGTGTATAGGGCAGTGTAAAGTGTGTAACTAATAATACACAGAAAAACCTTAATTACAGTTGCCAGGATTGCACCTCCATGATTGTGAGTGTGTGAGTGTGTGTGAGTGTGTGTGTGGATGCAAACTCGCAGCAGGAGTGAAAATGTGGAAGCATGGGGTATGCTCTCCACACCAAATCTTACAGATAAAAATACGACCAGCTTGCAATGTCACATGGAGCACATATCTGATCTTCTAAAAGGGGAAAATGAAGTGTATTCGCCCAATCATGCTTTTACACTATGGGAGAGCTTACAGTCCTTCTCAGTTACCATAGAAACCAACAGGTAAGTGGTAGAGAAGTGCTTCTTCCTCCACAGCATGATACCCCATTCTCAAAACAGTGACCTACAAAAAGACGCCCACCGCCGCGCAGAGGCCATCGCCAGGCATTTCGGATTGGCTCTCCTCCGCCTCTCACTCTAGGGGGTGTGTGTGGAATAAAGGCAATGCTGGGGGGGATGTGTTTTTTATTTAAATAGTAGGTGGATCAGCTTTAATATTGCAAATAGATTTTGGCTTCTATCAATCTAATATTCTGCATCATTTCCAATCCAGCCATACATATATATATTTTTAAAATATATTTTCCTTTATTATTTTCCCCTAACCCTACCACCCCTCCCCTTATTGGAGTAAACTAACAGACAACAACACTTAGGCTTCTACTTCCAGCTTATACATACTATATAGTGCATTCTGAAAGTATTCAGACTTCTTGACATTTCCACATTTTGTTACTTTTCAGCCTAATTCTTATTCTTATTCTATTATGTATTAAATTGTTTTTTTCTTAATCAATCTACACACAATATCCCATAATGACAAAGGTAATTACTTTTTCAGAAATTTTTGCAAATGTATTAAAATAAACCAAATGAAATATGACATTTGCAGAAGTATTCAGACACTTTACTCAGTACTTTGTTGAAGCACCTTTGGCAGCGATTACAGCCTAGAGTCTTCTTGGGTATGACGCTACAAGCTTGGCACACCTGTATTTGGAAATTTCTCACATTCTTCTCTGCAGATCCTCTCAAACTCTGTCAGGTTTGATGGGGTGCATTGCTGCACAGCTATTTTCAGGTATTTCCAGAGGTTTTCGTTTGGGTTCAAGTCCAGACTCTGGCTGGGCCACTCAATGACATTCAGAGACTTGTCCCGAAGCCACACCCACATTATCTTGGCTGTGTGCTTATGGTCGTTGTCATATTGGAAGGTGAACCTTTGCCCTAGTCTGAGGTCCTGAGCACGCTGGAGCAGGTTTTTGTCAAGGATCTCTCTGTACTTTGCTCTGTTCATTTTTCCTTTGATCCTGACTAGTCTCCCAGTCCCTGCCACTGAAAAACATCCCCACAGCATGAAGCTGCCAGCACCATGCTTCATCGTAGGGATGGTATTGACCAGGTGATGGGCAGTGCCTGATTTCCTCCAGACATGACTCTAGGCATTCAGGCCAAAGTGTTCAATCTTGATATGATCAGAGCAGAGAATTTTGTTTCTCATGGTATGAGAGTCCTTCAGCGGACTGTCATGTACCTTCTACTGAGGAGTGGCTTCCGTCTAGTCACTCTACCATAAAGGCCTGATTGGTGGAGTGCTCAGATAGTTGTCCTTCTTGATGGTTCTCCCATCTCCACAGAGGAACTCTGGTTCTTGGTCACCTCCCAGACCAAGGCCCTTCTCCCCCGATTGCTCAGTTTGGCCTGACGGCCAGCTCTAGGAAGAGTCTTGGTGGTTCCAAACTTCTTCCATTTAAGAATGATGGAGGCCACTGTGTTCTCGGGTCCCTTCAATGCTGCAGAAACATTTTGGTACCCTTCTCCAGGTCTGTGCTTCGACACAACCCTGTCTCGGAGATCTACGGACAATTCCTTTAACCTCATGGATTGGTTTTTGCTCTGATATCAACTGTGGGAACTTATATAGGCAGGTGTGTGCCTTTCCACATCATGTCAAATCAATTGAATTTACCACAGGTGGACTCCAATCAAGTTGTAGAAACATCTCAAGGATGATCAATGGAAACAGGATGCACCTGAGCTCAATTTTGAGTCTCATAGCAAAGGGTCTGAATACTTACGTAAATGAGGTATCTGTTTATTTTTAATACATTTGCAAACATTTCTAAAAACCTGTTTTCACTTTGTCATTACAATAACGTGTGTAGATTGATATATTTTTTTATTTAATCCATTTCAGAATAAGGCTGTAACGTAACAAAATGGGGAAAAAGTCAAGGGGTCTGAATACTTTTCGAATGCACTGTACATTTTATAGACACAGTATATTATGCATTAGTTATCTTCTTGTTATTTTTAGTCCCACCCTTCAGCTCCCATCAACCCCTCCAATCTATCACTGAATACCATCCAGTTTTGATTTCTATTTGCCAGATATTTTTCAACTGTGCTATGATGTTTCACAAGTTCTGAACCTTTCTATTCTCATAGTTTCTACAGACTGTAAATTAAAGATACAATTTTTTGCTAAGAGTATTATTATATTATTGATCGATTGACTATGACTTTTCAGACCACCCAGCAGTACTATTTGCAGAGTTAACTCCAAGTAAATGTTGCAGGGAGGATGTGTTTTTGGGGTTGTTTTGACAGCCATGTGAAACACACTACACACGTAGAGGAGTTGTCTCCAGGCTTTGTCATTGCAGATGCCCTCTGGGATGGCAGGCTCTGTCTGCTGTTGGTTCTTCTGTACCCGTCCCCCTCTCTCTCTCTGTCACAGCTTGCTACATGTCCCCCAGGAATGTGGCCTTCTAAATGCCGGAGAGTCAAGGTGGGAGAATGGCACATTTTGGAACAAAACCCACATCCTTTTCCTTCGCTGCTCTCGGCATCTTTGTAGCTTCATCCATTGTCGATTTTAAATAGCGGTCTTTTGAGTGACCAACCAGACAGGCTGAATGGTGATTGTTTTTATTGTTGAACGCAAGGCTTTTCTTCAGGGTGAAGCATTTTTTTAGGCTTTTCTAAAGGATTCTCAAAATGATATGTCGTGCAAATAATTTCTGTTTGAACAAGACTTTTAGTTTGTGATGGAGGATGCAACTTGCATGCTTTACTTTTCAGAATGTGGAGGTATGTGAGCAGGACCATTGGTGAGTGTGTGTGTGCCTGCGTGCATGCATGTGCGCTTGTGTGTAAGTGTGTGTGCACAGGCACAGGGGAAGGTAACGCTTCACTCTGGTAACGCCAAGAAGGCAGAGCACATTTTTATCTCGCCAATAGAGAAAGTGCAGCAGGCCAAAACCCAGTGGCATCCTCCAAAGGCTATACATCTCTTTCTCTTTCTCTCTCTCTCTCTCTCTCTCTCTCTCTCTCTCTCTCTCTCTCTCTCTCTCTCTCTCTCTCTCTCTCTCTCTCTCTCAGCTCAGCTCAGCTCAGCTCAGCTCAGCTCAGCTCAGCTCAGCTCAGCTCAGCTCAGCTCTGCCAAGGCTATGTCATTTGAACTGGGAGATACACTGTGCTGGCTGCATGGGGACGATAACCCTGAAAACGTATAAATAGAGAAATGGATGAAGATGTCCAGCGGGATCATTTATGGTAATCGAGAACATTTGCTAATAATACATACATTTGCTCCCATGGTCATGTGTAAAATCAAAGATTGGCCTCTGTTTTAGGAGTCTATTCCTGAGGAATAAAACATGATTTGTATTTACAAATGTTGTCGCTCCTTATGCCCCCAAAATAAGAACATACATACCTCTACACGAACAAACAGACAAAAAGCTAAGTATACTCAGTCTGAGATAAAATAGAGCTCAACAATTCATCTCCTATTCTGCAATGACAATTTTTTCCAGCTGGCGAACTCATAACATACATGCACACTCCACAAACAACACCTTATTGTCGATTTCTGAAATCGGCAGGAAAAAAAAATTATGCTTCACAATACAATTTCTGCACAAAATTACCCTTTCAAGAAGTTGATTACAAGATGTTACTATGTCGCGCACCAGAGGTGCTTTGGCAATCAATGCTTTTTCACTAGTTTCTTTCTGAGGCTATAGAGTATGGAATATTGCCACGGGATTATACCATAATACATTCTCAACGTTTACAGCTCACCTACAGTGCTGTGCTCCATTTCCAATCAACAGACAGATAGTCCCTCCCTCAAGACCGAACCAACATTTGCCAATCACATGGGCCATGACATCCAGCCAAAGAGAGGTATGGCCAGTTCTCACTTCATTAGGACTGTAGTGGTTCCATGGATAGTGGGAGAGAGAGTGCCATTTCCCTTGATTTTAAGCAATGTTGTGCTGCTATTTTTATTGACTCGGCCAAAGCTTTTGATACGGTAAACCATTCCATTCTTGTGGGCCGGCTAATGAGTATTGGTGTCTCCAATAGACCACCTGCTGTCTCAGCCTCTGCCTGTCACCAAGGGAGTACACCAAGGCTCGATCCTAGGTCCCACGCTCTTCTCAATTTACATCAAGAACATAGCTCAGGCAGTAGGAAGCTCTCTCATCCATTTATATGCAGATGATACAGTCTTATACTCAGCTGGCCCCTAACCGGATTTTGTGTTAAACACTCTACAACAAAGCTTTCTTAGTGTCCAACAAGCTTTCTCTACCCTTAACCTTGTTCTGAACACCTCCAAAACAAAGATCATGTGGTTTGGTAAGAAGAATAACCCTCTCCCCACAGGTGTGATTACTACCTCTGAGGGTTTAGAGCTTGAAGTAGTCGCCTCATAGAAGTACTTGGGAGTATGGAGATATGGTACACCGTCTTTCTCTCAGCACGTATCAAAGCTGCAGGCTAAGGTTAAATCTAGACTTGGTTCCCTCTATCGTAATTGCTCCTCTTTCACCCCAGCTGCCAAACTAACCCTGACTCAGATGACCATCCTGCCCATGCTAAATTACAGAGACGTAATTTATAGATCGGCAAGTAAGGGTGCCATTACCATTCTGCCATCAGATTTGCCACCAATGCTCCTTATAGGACACGACACTGCACTCTATACTCCTCTGTCAACTGGCCATCTCTGTATACCCGTCGCAAGACCCTGGTTGATGCTTATTTATAAAACCCTCTTAGGCATCACTCCCCCCTATCTGAGAAACCTACTGCAGCCCTCATCCTACACATATAACACCCGTTCTGCCAGTCACATTCTGTTAAAGATACCCTAAGCACACACACTCCTCTTTTCAGTTTGATGCAGCTAACGACTGGAACGAGCTGCTAAAAACATTCAAACTGGACAGTTTTATCTTTTCAGTTTTAGACTCAGTCATGGACACTTGTACTGACAGTTGTGGCTGCTTCGCGGGATGTATTGTTGTCTCTACCTTCTTGCCCTTTGTGCTGTTGTCTGAGCCAAATAATGTTTGTACCATGTTTTGTGCTGCTATCATGTTGGGCTTCTGCCATATAGTGTTGCTACCATGTTGTTGTCATATTAAGTTGCTACCATTCTGTGTTGTCATGTGTTGCTGCCATGCTATGTTGTTGTCTTAGGTCTCTCTTTATGTGGTGTTGTGGTGTCTCTCTTGTCGTGATGTGTGTTTTGTCCTATATTTGTATTATTATTATTAAATCCCCGCCCTCGTCCCCACAGAAGGCATTTTGCGTTTTGGTAGGCCGTCATTGTAAATAACATTTTATTTTTAACTGACTTGCCAAGTTAAATAAATAAAAGAAAAGACTTACGAGAGGCTCTTCTCCAGCCGTCCGCCCGTGGAGCCAATGATCTCCCCCAGAGTGCAGAAGGTCTGACCAAGGAAGTCCTAGTGCAGAGAGCCTGGGGTTAGTCATTTGACACGTCTAACAGCCTGGCAGTTCACAGCACAGTACATACAATGCTTTATCATACATCCCACATGCCAGGTTGAAAGCTAAGTGATACAAATCAAATCAAATGTTATTGGTCACGTACACATATTTAGCAGATGTTATTGTGTTACGAAATACTTGTGTTCCTAACTCCAACAGTGTAGAAGTAACTAACAATTCACAACAATACACACAAATCTAAAAGTAAAATAATGGAATTAAGAAATCTAGAAATACTAGAACGAGCAATGTCGGAGTGGCATTGACTAAAATACAGTAGAATACAGTATGTGCGTACATATCATATACAAAGTGGCTGAAGACATTGCAAACTATTGTGACACTGAAAACTCAACAATTAAACATGGGCATACAGTGTGTTATCAGAAAGGTTCAAATAATCCATATCTAGCAGGTGTATCTTATAAACCCGATACATCTCATTGTCCAAAGTTGTTTTTTTACCAAGCTAACATTTCAAGCTGGTGTTCCATCTGTCCACACAACACAGAGAAGCAGATGAGGACATTGAGAAGCACAGACATGGCAAGGCACATAAAAACACCGGCACAAGAATAACAACAGAGCTCTGTGTGTGAGTTCGCTCTCTGATACACTACATTATGCTGTTTCAAAAAGCAACTAGCCTACGGTAGCTTTGGCTTTGAAGTCGTCTCTCAAAGTGCTTTAGCTGAGCATTTGATATAATGGGATGGCTTAATGATACTATGGTTGATTGGAAGAAAAAAAACACAGATATTGGACAAGTGACAGCAGAAGTACAACAAAAACACACCAATCTCACATCATGAATGGCTGTCTCTAAATGCAAAGAAGGAGACGATACACAACATGCCATAATGACTGACATTGCAGCTGTACATTTATTTACTATTTGCATCAATACTAACCTTCTGCGCTCCAGTATTTTGTTGAGCAGAAAGGAAATAGAACACAGGTCAAATCTAGAATATAATATTGTAGACTATTGTATTCATACAAAGACAAAAAGCTTCCTTCTGATAATTATCCTTCCTCTGTACTGTCAGTATTGAGTCACGATGGCATAATTGACAACATAACATTAACAGCGTGTTTTAAACTGTGAGGGGGAGACACTTACAAATTTTGAAATATTTGAACTTCTGGAGTCCACATTGTATCTGCAAGAAACCAAACACAGTTAGGTATAAATCACTTAAAATGACAAAATCTGTGTGAATAACCAGTGAGCTAGGGAAGTATGTCCTTACCTATCAGTTTAGGTATTGGATACTGTACGTGTCGTCCTGAACTAAATGAGCAAATCAAATTATCTCTAAATTAACCTTAACATTTCACAGGGACGTTTCTGCATGAAGGAGGGATACACAGTAGAGGGGCTGAGGATATTCTCTTTGGTTGAGTCCCAAATGGTACCCTATTCACTTTATAGTGCACTACATTTGACCTGAGTCCATAGGACTGTGGCCAAAAGTAGTGCACTATACTTGGAATAGAATGCAATTTGGGATGCAATTTGTCTCCCAACATGAGAACATCCATTGACTGTTGGACTAGTCAACATCCATTGACTGTTCCTGAATCCTATTCACTGTGGATATGAAGCCAATCCTCCACCTCGGGCTCAGGGCTTCGATGCTTGCTTAACCATTCCCTAGCTCAAACTCGCTTGTTTTCATTGGTTCAATGGTATAGAACATTATTGAGTGCCATCATTTGGGAGTTATCTGTTTGCCTGTAGCATGACTGTTATGCTGGAGTAGTGTCACGACTTCCGCTGAAGTCGGCTCCTCTCCTTGTTCGGGCGGCGTTCGACGTCACCGGCTTTCTATCCATCTCCGCTCCATTTTTCATTTATCCATTTGTTTTATCTTGTTCCCTGCACACCTGGTTTTCATTCCCCAATCACACTACATGTATTTATTCCTCTGTTCCCCCTCATGTCTTTGTGTGAGATTGTTTTGTGTACCGTGTCTATGTTGACGTGCTTTACTGGTATGCGTTTTTTCCGTGTTTTATTTCACGAGGTATGTTATTGTGTTTTTACAATATTATTGTTTATGCTTATTTGTTTGTACATAATTATTGTGACTGTTTGCGCGTTTTTAACTTTTGACAATTGGCTGGAGGTTTCGACGCAGTGGCGTCTGTCCGTCTGTTGGTTTCTCCTGCCTAAATAAAGTGTGCGCCTGTTCACAATTCTCTGCTCTCCTGCACCTGACTCCGCTCCCAGTACGCACACCAATGACAAGTAGACTGATTGATTATTTGCCCTTTGTTAATAAAAAATTAATAGTGACCCTGTTAACACCTGAGTTACACTGATTGTTTGTAAGAACTTTGTCACAGCGCAGAACAAATTGTTTTTCCCATGGCATATAATCAGACATTTCAAATTCATACAATGTCAATACATATACACTACCATTCAAAAGTTTGGGGTCACTTAGAAATGTCCTTGTTTTTAAAAGATAAGCACACTTTTTGTCCATTAAAATAACATCAAATTGATCAGAAATACAGTTAATACATTGTTAATGTTGTAAATGACTATTGTAGCTGGAAACGGCAGATTTTTAAAGGAATATCTACATAGGAGTACAGAGGTCCATTATCAGCAACCATCACTCCTGTGTTCCAATGGCATGTTGTGTTAGCTAATCCAAGTGTATCCTTTTAAAAGGCTAATTGATCATTAGAAAACCCTTTTGCAATTATGTTAGCACAGCTGAAAAATGTTGTCCTGATTAAAGAAGCAATAAAACTGGCATTCTTTAGACTAGTTGAGTATCTGAAGCATCAGCATCTGTGGGTTCGAATACAGACTAAAAATGGCCAGAAACAAAGGACTTTCTTCTGAAACTCGTCAGTGTATTCTTGTTCTGAGAAATGATGGCTATTCCATGCGATAAATTGCCAAGAAACTGAAGATCTCGTACAATGCTGTGTACTACTCCCTTCACAGAACAGCACAAACTGTCTCGAACCAGAATCGAAAGAGGAGTGGGAGGCCCCGGTGCACAACTGAGCTAAAGGCCAAGTACATTAGAGTGTCTAGTTTGAGAAACAGATGCCTCACAAGTCCTCAACTGGCAGCTTCATTAAATAGTACCCGCAAAACACCAGTCTCAACTTTAACCTTGAAGAGGCGACTCCGGGATGCTAGACTTTTAGGCAGAGTTGCAAAGAAAAAGCCATCTCTTTCCAGTGTCTGTGTTCTTTTGCCCAATCTTAATATTTTCTTTATATTGGCCAGTCTGAGACATGGCTTTTTCTTTGCAATTATAGAATAGTGGGACAACATTCCACAGACCACAATCAACAACCTGATCAACTCAATGCGAAGGAGATGTGTCGTGCTGCATGATGCAAATGGTGGTCACACCAGATATTGACTGGTTTCTGATCCAAGGCCCTACTTTTTTTTTAAGACACAGTATTTGTGACGGGAAAAAAAGCATATACAGTGGGGCAAAAAACATTTTAGTCAGCCACCAATTGTGCAAGTTCTCCCACTTAAAAAGATGAGAGAGGCCTGTAATTTTCATCATAGGTACACTTCAACTAAAAAAAATCCAGAAAATCACATTGTAGGATTTTTTATGAATTTATTTGCAAATTATGGTGGAAAATAAGTATTTGGTAAATAACAAAAGTTTATCTCAATACTTTGTTATATACCCTTTGTTGGCAATGACAGAGGTCAAAAGTTTTCTGTAAGTCTTCACAAGGTTTTCACACACTGTTGCTGGTATTTTGGCCCATTCCTCCATGCAGATCTCCTCTAGAGCACTGATGTTTTGGGGCTGTTGCTGGGCAACACAGACTTTACACTCCCTCCAAAGATTTTATATGGGGTTGAGATCTGGAGACCGGCCAGGCCACTCCAGGACCTTGAAATGCTTCTTACGAAGCCACTCTTTCGTTGCCCGGGCGGTGTGTTTGGGATCATTGTCATGCTGAAAGACCCAGCCACGTTTCATCTTCAATGCCCTTGCTGATGGAAGGTTTTCACTCAAAATCTCACGATACATGGCCCCATTCATTCTTTCCTTTACACGGATCAGTCGTCCTGGTCCCTTTGCAGAAAAACAGCCCCAAAGCATGATGTTTCCACCCCCATGCTTCACAGTAGGTATGGTGTTCTTTGGATGCAACTCAGCATTCTTTGTCCTCCAAACACAACGAGTTGAGTTTTTACCAAAAAGTTATATTTTGGTTTCATCTGATCATATGACATTCTCCCAATCTTCTTCTGGATCATCCAAATGCTCTCTAGCAAACTTCAGACGGGCCTGGACATGCACTGGCTTAAGCAGGGGGACACGTCTGGCACTGCAGGATTTGAGTCCCTGGCGGCGTAGTGTTTTACTGATGGTAGGCTTTGTTACTTTGGTCCCAGCTCTCTGCAGGTCATTCACTAGGTCCCCCCGTGTGGTTCTGGGATTTTTGCTCACCGTTCTTGTGATCATTTTGACACCACGGGGTGAGATCTTGCGTGGAGCCCCAGATCGAGGGAGATTATCAGTGGTCTTGAATGTCTTCCATTTCCTAATAATTGCTCCCACAGTTGATTTCTTCAAACCAAGCTGCTTACCTATTGCAGATTCAGTCTTCCCAGCCTGGTGCAGGTCTACAATTTTGTTTCTGGTGTCCTTTGACAGCTCTTTGGTCTTGGCCATAGTGGAGATTGGAGTGTGACTGTTTGAGGTTGTGGACAGGTGTCTATTATACTGATAGCAAGTTCAAACAGGTGCCATTAATGCAAGTAACGAGTGGAGGACAGAGGAGCCTCTTTTTAAGTGGGAGAACTTGCACAATTGGTGGCTGACTAAATACTTTTTTGCCCCACTGTAGTGGCCTGAAAAAATATGTGAACTCTTTGGAAATACCTGGATTTCTGCATGAATTGGTCATACAATTTGATCTGATCTTCATCTAGGTCACAAAAATAGACAAACACAGTCTGCTTAAACTAATAACACACAAACAATTATACGCTTTCATGTCTTTATTGAACACATCGTGGAAACATTCACAGGGAAGGGTGAAAGAGGTATGTGAACCCTTTGGCAGCAAAAACCTCAACCGAAAGTTTTCTGTAGTTGCGGATCAGACCTGCACAATGGTCAGGAGGAATTTTGGACCATTCCTCTTGACAAAATTGTTTCAGTTCAGCATTATTCTTGGGATGTCTGGTGTGAACTGCTCTCTTGAGGTCATGCCACAGCATCTCAATCGGGCTAAGGTGAGGACTCTGACTGGGCCACTCTAGAATTTTATTTTGTTGAAGCCATTCTGTTGTTGATTTACTTCTGTGTTTTGGGTCATTGTCCTGTTGCATCACCCAACTTCTGTTGCACTTCAGTTGGCGGACAAATAGCCTAACATTCTCCTGCAAAATATCTTGATAAATTTGAGAAATCATTTTTCCATTGATGATATTAAGCTGTCTAGGCCCTAAGGCAGCAAAGCAGCCCCAAACCATGATGCTCCCTCCACCATACTTTACAGTTGGGATGAGGTTGATGTTGGTGTGCTGTGCCCTTTTCCTCTCCACATACAGTGTTGTGTGTTCCTTCCTAACAAAACTGTAGTTTCATCTGTCCACAGAATATTTTGCCAGTAGCGCTGTGGAACATCCAGGTGCACTTTTGCCAACTTCAGATGTGCAGAAAGGTTTTTTTTTGACAGCAGTGGCTTCTTCCGTGGTGTCCTCACATGAACACCATTCTTGTTTAGTGTTTTACGTATTGTAGACTCGTCAACAGAGATATTACCATGTTCCTGTAAGTCTTTAGCTGACACTCTAGGATTCTTCTTAACCTCATTGAGCATTCTGCGCTGTGCCTTTGCGGTCACCTTTGCAGCTGCCCCTAGGGAGAGTAGCAACAGTGCTGAACTTTCTCCATATATAGACAATTTGTCTTACCAAGGACTGATGAACATCAATGCTTTTAGAGATACTTTTGTAACCCTTTCCAGCTTTATGCAGGTCAACAATTCTTAATCTTAGGTCTTCTGAGATCTCTTTTGTTCGAGGCATGGTTCACATCAGGCAAGGCTTCTTGTGAATAGCAAACTCACATTTTGTGAGTGTTTTTTATAGGGCAAGGCAGCTCTAACCAATATCTCCAATCTCGTGTCATTGATTGGACTCCAGGTTAGCTGACTCCTGAATCCAATTAGCTTTTGGAAAGGTTAGCCTAGAGGTTCACATACTTTTTCCAACCTACACTGTGAATGTTTAAATGATGTATTCAATATAGACAAGAAAAATACAATACTTTGTGTGTTATTAGTTTAAGCACACTATGTTTGTCTATTGTTGTGACTTAGATGAAGATCAGATCAAATTTGATGACCAATTGATGCAGAAATCCAGGTAATTCCAAAGGGTTCACATACTTGTTCTTGCCACTGTATCTGTATTGCCAGTCATGGGAAATCCATAGATTCGAGCCTCATTTATTTATTTCAATAGACTGGTTTCCTAATGAACTATAACTCAGTAAAATCTTTGAGTTTTTGTCATGTTGCTTTTTTTGTTCAGTGTACATAGTGAACAGTGTACATAGTGTACATAGTGAACAGTGTACATAGTGTACATAGCCCTCGAGTTCATTATTGAAGGTGAGTGTGATGCTTTTCAATTGATAGCTATACAAAACTTTCTTTGATGTTGGTAAACAATATTGACATTTAACAACAAACGTGATTGTGAAGATGGATAAATTCCAACACAATGATATAATGGCACAGACATTATCCCAAAATGGCATCAGTATGTCATAGGACCACAGCAGATATAATACGGTTCCTTTTAGTTTTTTTGCATCTCCAACAGAGTACAGTGCCTTGCGAAAGTATTCGGCCCCCTTGAACTTTGCGACCTTTTGCCACATTTCAGGCTTCAAACATAAAGATATAAAACTGTATTTTTTTGTGACGAATCAACAACAAGTGGGACACAATCATGACAAGTGGGACACATCAACATCATTTATTGGATATTTCAACCTTTTTTAACAAATCAAAAACTGAAAAATTGGGCGTGCAAAATTATTCAGCCCCTTTACTTTTAACTTCAGTGCAGCAAACTCTCTCCAGAAGTTCAGTGAGGATCTCTGAATGATCCAATGTTGACCTAAATGACTAATGATGATAAATACAATCCACCTGTGTGTAATCAAGTCTCCGTATAAATGCACCTGCACTGTGATAGTCTCAGAGGTCAGTTAAAAGCACAGAGAGCATCATGAAGAACAAGGAACACACCAGGCAGGTCCGAGATACTGTTGTGAAGAAGTTTAAAGCCGGATTTGGATACAAAAAGATTTCCCAAGCATTAAACATCCCAAGGAGCACTGTGCAAGCGATAATATTGAAATGGAAGGAGTATCAGACCACTGCAAATCTACCAAGACCTGGCCGTCCCTCTAAACTTTCAGCTCATACAAGGAGAAGACTGATCAGAGATGCAGCCAAGAGGCCCATGACCACTCTGGATGAACTGCAGAGATCTACAGCTGAGGTGGGAGACTCTGTCCATAGGACAACAATCAGTCGTATATTGCACAAATCTGGCCTTTATGGAAGAGTGGCAAGAAGAAAGCCATTTCTTAAAGATATCCATAAAAAGTGTTGTTTAAAGTTTGCCACAAGCCACCTGGGAGACACACCAAACATGTGGAAGAAGGTGCTCTGGTCAGATGAAACCAAAATTGAACTTTTTGGCAACAATGCAAAACGTTATGTTTGGCGTAAAAGCAACACAGCTGAACACACCATCCCCACTGTCAAACATGGTGGTGGCAGCATCATGGTTTGGGCCTGCTTTTCTTCAGCAGGGACAGGGAAGATGGTTAAAATTGATGGGAAGATGGATGGAGCCAAATACAGGACCATTCTGGAAGAACCTGATGGAGTCTGCAAAAGACCTGAGACTGGGACGGAGATTTGTCTTCCAACAAGACAATGATCCAAAACATAAAGCAAAATCTACAATGGAATGGTTCAAAAATAAACATATCCAGGTGTTAGAATGGCCAAGTCAAAGTCCAGACCTGAATCCAATCGAGAATCTGTGGAAAGAACTGAAAACTGCTGTTCACAAATGCTCTCCATCCAACCTCACTGAGCTCGAGCTGTTTTGCAAGGAGGAATGGGAAACAATGTCAGTCTCTCGATGTGCAAAACTGATAGACATACCACAAGCGACTTACAGCTGTAATCGCAGCAAAAGGTGGCGCTACAAAGTATTAACTTAAGGGGGCTGAATAATTTTGCACGCCCAATTTTTCAGTTTTTGATTTGTTAAAAAAGTTTGAAATATCCAATAAATGTCATTTCACTTCATGATTGTGTCCCACTTGTTGTTGATTCTTCACAAAAAAATACAGTTTTATATCTTTATGTTTGAAGCCTGAAATGTGGCAAAAGGTCGCAAAGTTCAAGGGGGCCGAATACTTTCGCAAGCCACTGTATATGACATGTCTGGGTGCATTACATGCATCCTGGCAGGAGTGTAGTAAATCCTATGGATTAGCTTTAATTGCAATAATTTATGTCTGAAGTTGTAGGAGCAGATATGAACACTCACATACTATATATGTGACCAATCATTCTCATCAATATCTTCCTTCAGATCTGTTTCCCATTTTCTCCTTATAGGTTCTGAGCTATCAGGTAGAGATTTAATAACCCTTGATATAACTTGGCAATCAACTTCTTTGACATAGCAGCTTCTTTCAGTATGGTTTCAATGCTAGATGCTTTAGGTTCATCCAGATTATGTTGAAGCACTGCTCCAAAAAATAAAGGGAACACTAAAATAACACATCCTAGATCTGAATGAATGAAATATTCTTATTAAATACTTGTTTCTTTACATAGTTGAATGTGCTGACAACAAAATCACACAAACATTATCAATGGAAATCAAATTTATCAACCCATGGAGGTCTGGATTTGGAGTCACACTCAAAATTAAAGTGGAAAACCACACTACAGGCTGATCCAACTTTGATGTAATGTCCATTTCACAGAAGTGTGATTGACTTGGAGTTACATTGTGTTGTTTAAGTGTTCCCTTTATTTTTTTGAGCAGTGTATAATTGTATAATTAATTCATGAACACATACATGGCTGTCTGAAAAATGTTTATGTAAAACAGAGCAGTAGTTGCGTTTATCTGTCCGGATCAAATTCCATTCTGTGGCTTTGGCTAATATACCTTATTTTTTTGCTGTGTTATCGTTTGGTATCGTTTTGGTATCGAGAATCACGATGGTATCGAGTATTTCGATATACTAAACCTGGTATCGAAGTCAACATTCTGGCATCGTGACAGCACTAGTGATAGGGGAGTTTCTTGTAAATAACCGATGTTGGCTTTATTCTTTTTCAAAAAAGAAAAATACCTGAATTATTTTTGGCTGGCTGCACAATTCCATTTACATTCTATGTCACACATGTTAACAGTATGTGTGTGTGTGTGCGCAGAAGTGTTAAACTTCAAATAGGAAAATCTTTCTTTAGAGCCAAATTTTAGCAAACAAAAAAATTGTGACGAAATGAGATTAACAATAGAAATTCATGTTATTAACCGTTTGACAGTCCTAGTAAAGACCCATCCCAATATCATGTTGTGGATAATACTGACGATATAAATAGGTTAAAGCTTCAGGCATTCTAAATCAAGGGTCTCCAACCTTTTCTAGCATGAGAGCTACTCATTTTTTTCTTCTTTTCAAATAAGCACATTCTTCTCTTCCCCAGGTCTTTAGTGTAAAAGAGAAAGTAATGCACTATGTTTTCTGTCAATACACCTAGTCAAATAATGGTTATTAAAAAACTAAGTGGGACCTTATAAATGCTGTGATCCCCCCCCCCCCCCCCCCCCCCCAATGTTATGTTGTATATTTTCCCAAAATACGTTCTCAGTTTTATTTTTCCTGGTTTTAGAATGTTATTTTTTCACACCCCAACTTACAATTGTTCATGGATGTTCTGAGTCCAAGTCAATACTTAAATCACATCAGAGTAAAAAAAATGTATAGGTCTGGAAGAAAACTAACGTATTTTGTTTTTTGTGTAATCCCCCTTAATTGTGCATCTAGCGAGTGATGAATGTGCCGTCTAATGTGCCGGTTTGGCGATGGTTCTGTATTGCTGCTGCTCATTCATGGCAAAGTTTGCAAATAACTAATTATGTACTTCTGCCAGGTAAGCCTACTTTGCAGTTAACATTTAATTGACAAGGTTTCGGGGAAAGAATTTCTGTCAACCAACAAGACAGTTATCACATTAACTGGCTACACATTTAAAATTTAATTTTTGTATTTTTATTAAACTTTTATTTAACTAGGCAACGACACTGGGCCAATTGTGCGCTGCCCTATGGGACTCCCAATCACAGCGGCTTGTGACACAGCCTGGAATCGAACCAGAAAAATACAACACTAATACATCCTGATTAGATGAGTATTCAACCCCCTGATGTTAAAATCACTTTTTTTTCTCAAAGAGCTTTACAAACCTGGATTGTAAGATATTTGCCAATTACTTAATTTTTTTACTTCAAGTTCTGTCAAGTTTGTTGTTGATCCTTGCTAGACAGCCAAGTCTTGCCATAGATTTTTCAGGTCGATTTAAGTTAAAACTGTAACTAGGCCACTCAGGAACATTCAATGTAGTCTTGCTAAGCAACTCCAGTGTATATTTAACCTAGAGTTTTAGGTTATTTTCCTGCTGAAAGGTACATTTATCTCCCAGTGGCTATTGGAAAGCAGACTGAACAAGATTTTCTTCAAGGATTTTGCCTGTGCTTAGCTACATTCCGTTTCTTTTTATCCTGAAAACTCCCCAGTCATTGCCGATGACAAGCATATCCATAACATGATGCAGCTACCACCATGCTTGAAAACGTTAAGAGTGGTAATCATTAATAGATTTGCCCCAAAATAATGCTTTATATTAAGTACAAAAGGTTAATGTTTTTGCCACATTTTTTGCAGTATTACTTTAGTGTCGTATTGCAAATATTAGGAATGTTTTGGAATATTATTATTCTGTACAGACTTCCTTCTTTTTACTCTGTCATTTAGGTTAGTATTGTTAAGTGACTACAATGTTGTTAATCTATCCTCAGTTTTCTCCTATCACAGCCATTAAACTCTGTAATTGTTTTAAAATCACCATTGGCCTAATGGTGAAATCCCTGAGTGGTTTCCTTCCTCTCCACCAACAGTGTTAGGAAGGATGCCTGTATCTTTGTAATGGAGTTAATAACTTCACCATGCTCAAAAGGATATTCATTGTCTGCTTTTTTTATTTTACCCATCTACAAATAGGTGGTCTTCTGTGCGAGGCATTGGACAACCTCCCTGGTCTTTGTGGTTGAATCTGTGCTTGAAAATCACTACTCGACTGAGGGACCTTACAGATAATGTGTTGTATGTGTGGGGTACAGAGATGAGGTAGTTATTCCAAAATCATGTTAAACGCTATTTTTTCACAGTGTGTCCATGCAACGTATTATGTGACTAGTTAACCACATTTCTACTCCTGAAATTATTTAGGCTTGCCATAACAAATAGGTTGAATACATAGGTACAGATCTAAATGTACAGTATGGTTACCAGGAGGAAAATGGGGGGAGGGTCATGCTTTTTCAATTTCAGTCAAGGGGAGGGTTTAGTATTTTTTTTAAATCTAGACCAGGAGAGGGTCATGTAATTTGTAATTGATGAAATGTCAATATTTCTCAGTGTTTTAGAAATTGTCCCAGATGTCGCCTCTCATGTCTGATTCTCCACTGTTTTCACAATATCAATAGGCTACGAAGTGCATGATCGGAAAAGCACAGAGCAGAATTATATTTATATCTATCTGGTGTAAATAAAACTTGGCTGCATTACACACTGCAATGGATACTCCAACCCTGAGCCCTGGCCTGCTCTGCTCTTGCTGATCAAAAACTTTTTGGTGTGTTGCTTAAGCAATGGCTGTGCTGTGAAGGGCTACGGTGGCAGTTCAGGAGGAGAGTCAAAAGCTCCTTCTGATTATTTATTTTTGATTAGGCCTAGTCCCAAAAATATGCTATATTGCAGTTTGAAAAGGAGAGCGCAAAGTTGAGATGGAGGACCGGAGGTCAACTATGACAGCTTGCTACTACAATAGATTTGATTAAACACAATATGTGTCTTGCCCATGATGTTATGAGTTATTGACCTCATAATAAAGCCAGATTCGACTAATTTACATTGTGGTACTAAAACTTGAAGCAGCAGCCGGGGCACAATCAATCGGAAATGGACAGCTCATGGTGCTGAAAGTAGGCTAATTCAAGTAGGCATAATTCATTTAAACCGTCTTCCTTTTAATTAGACTTTACAATTAGACTAACAACAATAGTGTCACGACTTCCGCCGAAGTTGGTCCCTCTCTTTGTTCAGGCGGCGTTCGACGGTTGACATCACCGGTTTTCTAGTCACCACCGATCCCATGTTTCATTTTCGATTTGTTTTGTCTTCATTATACACACCTGGTTTCCATTCCATAATCATTGTTCCCTGTTTAACCCTCTTGTTTCCCCCTTGGTTTTGTGCGTGTTTGTTATTGTCAAGTTGTCTCGTTTTGTGACCTGGATTATTTAATCTCCTTTATGGAATATTGTTTTTGAGTAAAGTAACGGTTATTACTCATCTCTGTGTCCTGCGCCTGACTCCGCCTTACCAGCATCACCTAGACATATGACAAATAGGGCTTTGTGTTGGAGTCTATTTCTTCCTATTTAAGAAATAAGATGTAGGCCTACCCGTTTGACAGACGAAATTAGACAATGGCTGCTCTATCCATAGATTAGCCTACCTCCGTATTAGTGAAGGGCTGTTAAATTAAAATCAAGACTCGAATTGAGGGGGTATGAGAGGGTGCCATAGGCCTAGCTTTTATTAAAGAAACTGGTAAAAAAAAGTACAGGCCTACCCCTTGTTAGATTAAGAATTTTAAGAAAATAAAACTAATTTGTTTATATAAAGTGACCTGTAACAGTGCTTTGGTCCGGGATGCTTCATGCTAGAAACAAGCTGTAAAATACCCAGGAATGTCACGTTCTGACCATAGTTCTGTTATTTTAATCTTTGTTTTAGTATGGTCAGGGCGTGCGTTGGGGTGGGCAGTCTATGTTTGTTTTTCTATGTTGGTTTTTGTGTTTGGCCTAGTATGGTTCTCAATCAGAGGCAGATGTCGTTAGTTGTCTCTGATTGAGAATCATACTTAGGTAGCCTGGGTTTCACTTTTGGTTTGTGGGTGTTTGTTTCCGTGTGAGTGTTTGGGCCACACGGTACTGTTTCGGTTTTGTATATTTCACGTTTATTATTTTGTTCCAGTGTTCAGTTGTGTTTTTGAATAAATCAATATGGACACTTACCACGCTGCGTTTTAGTCCGATCCTTACTCCTCCACAGACGAAGAGGAGGAAATCCGTTACAAGGAAAGAAGTTACTCCGATGCATATGGGGATATCAATATTTAGTTCTTTGACATTCAGAGGCTGACTTTGCTTTAAAAGTAATCTAATTTTGACACTATCAATTGATTAAGCTATTACCTTTCTGTACAATAGAAGATGTTTAAACCCAGACAGCTTTTAGGGAAAAACTTGTGACCTTTTCACATTGGGTTAAGCCACATAAGAAGAGTAGCCAGCAGTTAAAGCTTACATTTTTTTCTACGGCAGTAGGCCTATTCTGTCTGGGGTGGAAAAGTAAAGTACCATGCTCGGATTCGTAATGACGTCTCAGATTTGAAAACAGGGACAGTTTTGTTGCAAACAAGACACCGATTTGGCATTTGGAGCTCATGCAGTGGGGGAGATCTTTGTGGGCTATACTCAGCCTTGTCTCAGGGTAGTAAGTTGGTGGTGTGTTGATATCCCTCTAGTGGTGTGGGGGCTGTGCTTTGGCAAAGTGGGTGGAGTTATATCCTGCCTCTTTGGCCCTGTCCGGGGATATCGTCAGATGGGGCCACATGTCCCCTAACCCCCCCCCCCCCCCCCCATCTCAGTTGCTAGTATCTGTGCTGCAATAGTCTATGTGCCGGGACTTGGGTCAGTCTGTCCTATCTGGTGTAATTCTCCTGTCTTATTTGGTGATGCCCCTTGGTTTGCTGCTCATGTCCCCTCTTGGGCCAACCGTTCAATGTGCTCGTTGGATTGTGGGACCCTGTGTGAAGTTCTCCTGTCCAAATAGTTGTGGTATTACCTTTTCCAGGAATTCTTCCATACCGGTTGTTCCACAACTTTCTGGGAAATGTTGATTTGAATTGCGACTGAAGTCTTCCATCCCGTTTCATCTTTCAGTAATGATGTATTTTTGTTTATCCACAGTTTTCTTTACACGGTTAACCCAGTTTCAGCCTCCACATTTTGAGGTTCAATCATACAATTATGCAGTTGTATAATTCTGCCACGAGCAGCAATGCAGATATTGAGATGAGCGAGGTGTAAGATTTAGCTCTCACACAGCCACACAGTTTAGACGATGTTCAGTTTAGAAAGAAAAAAAAACAAAGCCTACTGTATATCGTTGACTACATTAAAGCTATAATGGCACCTAGGAAATCTTTATCTAGATCTGGAATAAGAGGTGGGGTGGCTTACCAGCAAAGCCAAGTGGATGTAATGACAGCACATAATCAATGTGATAAATGAAAAGGCTTGAGCTGGATCTATGATTGGTAAGCCCGTTATGGTGGCTCCCTGAATGACAACCTGTGAGAAGGACTGAGAAACAGATCATTATTAATTGGTCCTATGTATAAATTAAAGGTTTATTTTAGCATCTAGCCTAACCAGAATTGTTATATTTTTATCAGATATGAAATTAGAAGATATAATTGAATACAACACTACAGTATATAATTGAAAAGCAACAATCTGGTTGTTTTTACAAAAATATACACTCATGATGCCGACAGTGCCTTCGGAAAGTATTCATTGACTTTTTCCACATTTTGTTACGTTACAGCCTTATTCTTCTTATTTTAAATATCATTTTTTCCTCAGCAATCTACACACAATACCCCAAGAATGACAAAGCGAGAACAGGTTTTTATTATTTGTGCAAGTTTATTACAAATAAAAAAACAGAAATGCCTTATTTACATAAGTTTCCCGACCCTTTAATATGAGACTAGAAATTGAGCTCAGGTGCATCCTGTTTCCATTGATCATCCTTGAGATGTTTCTACAACTTGATATGAGTCTGCCTGTGGTAAATTCAATTGATTGGACATGATCTGGAAAGGCACACATCTGTCTATACAAGGTCCCACAGTTGACAGTGCGTCCGAGCAAAAATAAAGCCATGAGGCTGACGAAATGTTTGTAGAGCACTTAGACAGCTTTGTGTTGAGGCACAGATCTGGAGAAGGGTACCAAAAAATGTCTGCAGCATTGAAGGTCCCCAAGAACACAGTAACCTCCATCTTTCTTAAATGAAGAATTGGTCAGGGAGAACCCGATATTCACTCTGACACAGCTCGAGGGTCACTCTGACAGAGCTTTAGAGTTTCTCTGTGGTGATGGGAGAACCTCCCAGAAGGACAACCATCTCTGCAGCACTCCATCTATCAGGCCTTTATGGTAGAGTGGCCAGATGGAAGCCACTCCTCAATAAAAGACACATGACCGCCCACTTGGGAGTTTGCCAAAAGGCACCTAAAGGACTCTCAGACCATGAGAAACCAGATTTGATGGTCTGATGAAACCAAGATTGAACTCTTTGGCCTGAATGCCAATTTTCACATCACGTCTGGAGGAAACCTGGCACCATCCCTACGGTGAAGCATGGTGGTGGCAGCATCATACTGTGGGGATGTTTTTCAGCAGCAGGGACTGGGAGACTAGTCAGGATCGAGGGAAAGATGAATGGAGAAAAGCACAGAGAGATGCTTGATGAAACAGGACAACGACCCTAAGCACACAGCCAATATAATGCAGGAGTGGCTTCGGGATAAGTCTTGATTGTCCTTGAGTGACCCAGCCAGAACCCGGACTTGAACCCGATCGAACATCTCTGGAGAGATCTGAAAATAGCTGTGCAGCAACGCTTCCCATCCAACCTGACAGAGTTTGAGAGGATCTGCAGAGAGGAATGGGAGAAATTCCCCAAATACAGGTGTTCCAAGCTTGTAACGTCATACCCAAGAAGACTCAAGGCTGTAATCACTGCCAAAAGTGCTCCAACAAAGTACTGAGTAAAGGGTCTGAAGAATTATCAGTCACAGTACCAGTCAAAAGTTTGGACTGTCATGACATTGCCCTCTTTGGGTACAGCGAGCACCACCCCCTTCTCTCTGCACCATCCCCCTCTCTCTCTTCCCACTACACCAGGCTCTGTTAGGCAGGTCATAAATTCCCGGAGGAGATTGTTCCTCATGGCCAGACAGTATAGAGAGAGAGTGAGTTTTCATAGAGAGAACAAAGGAACTTCTTTCACCTCACAGAACTTGAGAACTGAACAATATTCATGTTCTGGAGAATGTATAAACGGTCGGTGAAGTAGCCAGCTATGAACTAACTAAATCATTGGCCCGCCCCATGAGCACAGACATTGATCTGGCGTCGTGGGACAGCCCCTTTCTGCTCTTCCGAATATAACCCCCACCTTGGGAATTTATCTTCAGACCATGCTTCTCTCAACTACGAGAAGGCTAAGTTTTGAGCCCATTGTTGAATTCTTAACCATACCACGTGGTTAAACTCTGAGACTATCGAACCGACAGAATAAGAACAAATCTTTGATACTAATTGCTAGTCTGCAGCTAGGAATTTGGTACCATTGAACGAGAAGACCGACAACCGCCGAAACATCTATTCTATAACAACATTGCTGAATGTTACTCTGAACTATTCATTCCAACCACGGCAGAGAGAGAGAGGGCGGACAAACTCCGACAGAAACGAACTTTCCAACAGAGATCACGACGACACACTGAGCGTAAATATATATATTGATTGCAATTATTCCCAAATGAGTGAGCATTCATTTGCAAAGGATTAGCATTTCAATTGTTATAATTATCAACTTTGTAGTGTCTTATATTTCGCTCCCTCCTCAGTCCCTTTGTCTAACCATCCGCCATGCCGGTTTAGCCCACTAGGGCACATTTCTCTATAATTTCCTTGTAACCATATCTACTTCTACTGTGATTATTTAGTTAGTAAATAAATGATTTAAGACAATTGATGTTTGGATGATTCATAGTGAAGACTGGGTTCGTGCAGATAACCAACCATTTACAATGTTTGGAATGAGACTAACGTGAGGTAAAGAATAATTCATTAATTAGAAGAGTAATTGATCAGATATTAAAATATCTGAAAGTTATATTAGGAAAAGTATAACTTTGTAATCTGAATATTATCCCTGGTGCCCCGACTTCCTAGTTATTTACAGTTACATGATTAAGTTAGTTTAATCATGTAATAATAATTACAGAGAATTTATTTGAAAAAAATAAGATGACAGGACACACCTATTCATTCCAGTTTTTTTCTTGATGTTCACTATTTTCTACATTGTAGAATAATAGTGAGGACATCAAAACGATGAAATAACACATATGGAATCATGTAGTAACTAAAAAACGGTTAAACAAATCAAAATATATTTTATATTTGAGATTCTTCAAAGTAGCCACGCTTTGCCTTGATTACAGCTTTGCACACTCTTGACATTCTCTCAACCAGCTTCACCTGGAATGCTTTTCCAACAGTCTTGAAGGAGTTCCCACATATGCTGAGCACATGTTCACTGCTTTTCCTTCACTCTGCGGTTCAACTCATCCCAAACCATCTCAATTGGGTTGAGGTCGGGTGATTTTGGAGGCCAGGTCATCTGATGCAGCACTCCATCACTCTCCTTCTTCAAATAAATATGCAAATGTGATATTTCAGTTTATTATTTTTAATACCTTTGCAGACATTTCTAAAAACCTGTTTTTGCTTTGTCGTTATGGGGTATTGTGTGTAGGTTGATGAGAGAAAAAAACAATTCAATCAACTATAGAATAATACTGTAACGTAACAAAATGTGGAAAAAGTCAAGGGGCCTGAATACTTTCCGAATGCACTGTATGTGAATGCATTGCATTCAATGGGGGGGAGGGGAGATTAGTGTCACAATATTGATGCCTAGAGATATGCTTCACACACATTACGCGTAAGTGAATACATTGCGTTCAATGAGATTGATGCATAGATATGGATAGAGTAGTTGACACATAAGTCAATTGCATTCATGTCTGTCAGTTCTTTCTCTCTCTCTCGCTATTCTCTAATCATCTAATCTCTCTCTCTCCATCCCTACTTCTTTTTCTCTCCCTCTCTTTGCTTCTCTCTCTCTCTCTCTCTCTACCTCTTCTTTATCCCTCCTCTTCTCTCTTCAACCCCCTTCTCCCATCCCTTTCACCCTCTCTCTCCCTCCGCTCTCTCTTTCTCCCTCCTGTTTCTTCCTCTCTCTATCTATCTATTCTCTAACACCCACTCTCCATCTCCGGTTTTGCACCCCCTCAGGCTCTTGCGGTGGGGGAGATCTTTGTGGGCTATACTCAGCCTTTTCTCAGGGTAGTAAGTTGGTGGTCTTTTGATATTCCTCTGGTGGTGTGCTTTGGCAAAGTGGGTGGGGTTATACCCTGTCTGGTTGGCCCTGTCCGGGGGTATCGTTGGACGGGGCCACAGTGTCCCCAGTATCTATGCTGCAATAGTCTATGTGCTGGGGCTTGGGTCAGTCTGTCTTATCTGGTGTCCTGTGTGATCTTAAGTATGCTCCCTCTAGTCCTCCAAACTCTTTTTCGCTTTCTCTCTTTCCCCTCCTGGAGGACCTTGGTGCCAGCCCTAGGACCATGCCTGACGACTTCTGGCTGTCCCGTCCCCAGTCCTCCTGGTCATGCTTCTGATCCAGTTTCTGCTTTTCTAAATGCGACTATGGAACCCTGACCTTTAACCGGGCACAGCCAGAAGAGGATTGGCCATCTCTCAGAGCCTGGTTCTTCTCTAGATTTCTTCCCAGGTTCTTGCCTTTCCAGTGAGTTTTTCTTAGACACCATGCTTCTACATCTGCATTGCTTGGTCTTTGGGGTGTTAGTCTGGGTTTCTGTATAGCACTTTGTGACATCAGCTGATGTAAGAAGGGCTGTATAAATACTGTATAAATACATTTATAAATACATTTAATTGATTCTATTTCTTTCCCTCCTTCTTTTGTTCCCTCCCCCCTCCATATCTCTATCTATTCTCTAATCGCCCCTCTCCATTTCTCTCTAAAGGAGGTAGAGCGAGAGAAACAAAGGAAGAAAAAGGGAGGTAGAGAGGAGGAGGGAGGGAGGGAGACAAAAAGAGAGAGAAGAGCGAGGGAGAGGGCGATTCGAGAATAGAGAGTGAGAGAAAACCAACAGACATGAATACAGTTGGCTTCTGTGTCAACTACTTGATGCATATCTATGCGTCAATCTTATTGAATGCAATGCATTCACTTAGGCATCATGTCTCTGATACTTATCTTTAGGCATCAATAGTGACACTAATCTTTCCTCCATTGAATGCAATGTATTCTCTTAGGCGACATGTATCTGATGCTTATCTCTGGGTCAATATTGTGATACTAATCTTCCCCCCAATATATAATGCTATGTATTAACTTAAGGATCATGTCCGTGATGCCTATCTTTAGGCATCAGTATTGTGACACTAATTATCTCCCATTGAATGGAATGTATTGAATTATGTACCATGTATCTGATGATTATCTCCAGGCATCAATATTGTGACATCAATCTTCCCCCCATTGAATGCAATGTACTACCTTATGCTTCATGTAAGTGTTGCTTATCTCTATGCATCAATATTGAGACACTAATTCCCAACTACTGAATGTAATCTTTTCACATCATGTTTCTTTATTCGTATTGTTTTGCAAAATGGGCATAAGTGGGTCGTAGCTCTACTACATCCGATGTAAAATGTCCTCTGCGCCGGACCTAAAAATTATGCCTGTTGCACCACCAGGGCGTAAGCCCTTCTATAAGCTACTCCTGGGCATAGATTCCACGCCTAATATGGAAAAGGCAGAGGGTGTAAAATTGGGACCTTTTCATGATATGCACAGAAAATAACAGCAATTTATATTTTCAAAAGGATGTGAGTCTCGTGTTCATACAGTTGAAGTCGGAAGTTTACACACACCGTAGCCATTTAAACTCAATTTTCACAATTCCTGATATTGAATCCAAGTAAAAATTCCCTATCTTAGGTTAGTTAGGATCACCACTTCATTTTAAGAATGTGAAACGTCAGAATAATATTAGAGAGAGATTTATTTCAGATTTGATTTCTTTCATCACAGTCCCAGTTGGTCAGAAGTTTACATACACTCAATTAGTGTTTGGTTGCATTGCCTTGAAATTGTTTAAATTGGGTCAAATGTTTCGGGTAGCCTTCCACAAGCATTCCACAATAAGTTGGGTGAATTTTGGACCATTCCTCCTGACAGAGATGGTGTAACTGAGTCAGGTTTGTAAGGCCTCCTTGCTCGCACACACTTTTTCAGTTCTGCCCACAAATGTTCTATAGGATTGAGGTCAGGGCTTTGTGATGGCCACTCCAATACCTCGACTTTGTTGTCCTTAAGCCATTTTGCCGCAAATTTGTAAGCATGCTTGGGGTCATTGTCCATTTGGAAGACCCATTTGAAACCAAGTTTTAACATCCTGACTGGTGTCTTGAGATGTTGCTTCAATATTTCCACACATTTTTCCTGCCTCATGATGCCATCTATTTTGTGATGTGCACCAGTCCCTCCTGCAGCAAAGCACCCCCACAACATGATGCTGTCACCCCTGTTGGGATGGTGTTCTTCAGCTTGCAAGCTTCCCCCTTTTTCCTCCAAACATAACGATGGTCATTATGGCCAAACAGATCTATTTTTGTTTCATCAGACCAGAGGACATTTCTCCAAGAAGTACAATATTTGTCCCCATGTGCAGTTGCAAACCGTAGTCTGGCTTTTTTATGGCAGTTTTGGAGCAGTAGCTTCTTCCTTGCTGAGCAACCATTCAGGTTATGTCGATATAGGACTCATTTTACTGTGGATATAGATACTTTTGTACCTGTTTCCTCCAGCATCTTCACAAGGTCCTTTGCTGTTGTTCTGTGATTGATTTGCACTTTTCGCAACAAAGTACGTTCAACTCTAGGAGACAGAACGCGTCTCCTTCTTGAGCGGTATGACGGCAGCGTGGTACCATGGTGTTTATACTTGCGTACTATTGTTTGTACAGATAAACATGGTACCGTCAGGTGTTTGGAAATTGCTCCCAAGGATGAACCAGACTTGTTTTTTCTGAGGTCTTGGCTGATTTATTTTGATTTTCCCATGATGTCAAGCCTGAGTTTGAAGGTAGGCCTTGAAATACATCCACAGGTACACCTCCAATTGACTCAAATGATGTCAATTAACAGAAGCTTCTAAAGCCATGATATAATTTTCTGGAATGTACAAGCTCTTTAAAGGCACAGTCAACTTAGTGTATGTAAACTTCTGACCCACTGGAATTGTGAAATAATCTTTCTGTAAACAATTGTTGGAAAAAATGACTTGTGTCATGCACAAAGGAGATGTCCTAACCGACTTGCAAAAAATATAGTTTGTTAACAAGACATTTGTGGAGTGGTTGAAAAACAAGTTTAAATGGCTCCAACCTAAGTGTATGTAAACTTTTTCAGAACCTCATCTTTTCAAGTCATTGCAAAATAATACACTTGTGTCTGATCAGATATTAGAAAATTAATAGATGAGCTGCCACCTCCACTTATTTGCCCAGCCAGATGTCAAGGAACCAAATATATAGACGGCGATTCAATGAAACTAAAACAAAACGGTTGGATAACTTTGGTAGTTTCAGTAAGCAACATAATGATAAATGCCTACAATAGCATTAGCCTACTTTATTCCAATATTTTTTGATAATCATTCCAACAGTAATTATTGATTGATCCATCCAGTTGTGGTTGAGAAAACGTGCATGCGTAGTGGTGGGCTTTGCGAAGTGATGGGACCTGCCTCGTAAAGTTTAGAACTGGCACAAGGATGCTAACAACCTAGTAATGGGCGCTACCAAGCAACCATCATTATGAAGCTTCACATCTCATGAACCCGCATTGTTTAAGCCAGACTTAGCTACAACGAGTCTTACTTTTGGTTGGTGCAACAGGTGTAAATTCTGATCCCAAAGTCGGGTGTAGCTACGCCCGACCTAGCATTTAAGACCAATTTGTTTACACCCAACTGATGCAACCGGCTCCAAGTGTCTAGAAGTAGGTATTTCCCAGTTGGCACTTACACATCAAAGCGGAGGTTCTGCTTCTCTTCAAAGAAGAAGTCCAGGAAAAACTTCCGCACAAAGTTTGGATTCAGCGTGTTGTCAATCACCTCTGTTCTGCCAAACTAAAACAGAAGCCAGGGAAAGAAAATACAGAGGTGACAAAGTGATGCTACGTGTAACAGAACCTCCAATTTCTGTTTAATCCACCAGAAAAGACAGAACAAATATTACAAGAAATATTAATGGTTAAACTCAAATATACTAATTGATACAAAACAATTATTTTTGGATATACACTACCGTTCAAAAGTTTGGGGTCACTTAGAAATGTCCTTGTTTTTGAAAGAAAAGCACATTTTTTGTCCATTAAAATAACATCAAATTATCAGAAATACAGTGTAGATTGGCAAAAGAACAGAAGAACTCTGCCTAGAAGGCCAGCATCCCGGAGTCGCCGCTTCACTGTTGACATTGAGACTGGTGTTTTGCGGGTACTATTTAATGAAGCTGCCAGTTGAGGACTTGTGAGGCGTCTGTTTCTCAAACTAGACAGTCTAATGTACTTGTACTTTTGCTCAGTTGTGCACCGGGTCTTCCCACTCCTCTGGTTAGAGACAGTTTGCGCTGTTCTGTGAAAGGAGTAGTACACAGCGTTGTACGAGATCTTCAGTTTCTTGGCAATTTCTCACATGGAATAGCCTTCCTTTCTCAGAACAAGAATAGACTGGCGAGTTTCAGAAGAAATGTCTTTGTTTCTGGTCATTATGAGCCTATAATCGAACCCACAAATGCTTATTCTCCAGATACTCAACTAGTTTAAAGAAGGCCCTTTTTTGTTGCTTCTTTAATGAGCACAACAGTTTTCAGCTGTGATAACATAATTGCAAAAGAGTCTTCTAATGATTTTAAAATGATACACTTGGATTAGCTAACACAACGTGCCATTGGAACACAGGAGTGATGGTTGCTGATAATGGACCTCTGTACGCCTATGTAGATATTTCTTTAAAAATCTGCCGTTTCCAGCTACAGTAGTCATTTACAACATTAACAATGTCTACACTGTATTTCTGATCAATTTGATGTTATTTTAATGGACAAAAAATGTGCTTTTCTTTCAAAAACAAGGACATTTCTAAGTGGCCCCAAACTTTTGAACGGTAGTGTGTATATATATATATATATTACTGTATAATCTTCGTAAATTATCTCATAAAAAGTACTGGTGGAGTTATGTCACGCATGCAGCTAATAGCAATATATGGAAATGTCTGCTCTATCCAAAGTACAACCAACAGATTGCAGCATTACCGTAAAAATGTAGGAGGCAAGTGGAAATGGGAGAAGGTGATGAACTTTTCTTTATCCAAAATTGGTTAAAGAATATTGTGATAAATTAAGAAGTTTACCTGTTCCATTTAAGGACCAAAAAATGTGCAGCTGTGCCATACATTTGATTCAAAGCTTCTAGTTTTTCAATTTAAATGATTATTCAAAATTCTTGCAACCAATAGAATGTTATGTACATGTGGGATACCACCATCCTAGCTCTGCGGGAATCATTACTAGATCACTTGTTTTGGTACTGCTAATATGTACAGTGCCTTGCAAAAGTATTCACCCCCTTGGCGTTTTACCTATTTTGTTTCATTACAACCTGTAATTTAATACATATATGGCATATATAAAATATATGGCAATTAGAACTCAAAACTAGATGGTTTTTAGAGATAGATGGGAGGGGCAGTTGGTAGCTGAACTGGGGGACTAAAAACAAATAAAAAAGATAACTCATGTAAATTATACTGTGTCCGTAAAATGTATATAGTATGTTTAAGCTAGAAGTAAAAGCTGAAGTATTCTTGTCCATTAGTTTACTTAAATAAGGGGATGGGTGGTAGGGTTAGGGGAACATAATACACATCAGGGATTAGAAATTATGCAGACAATTACATTGATAGAACCCACAATCTATCTGCAATATTAAAGATGATCTAACCCCTATTGTTTTACTTATAAAAATAATATAACCTCAATCAAAACATAATCTCTGTGATAGATATCAGTATAAGCCATTTGATAATCAATAATCACTATAAATCTAAACATATGAACGTTTACATCACTAGCAATAACTGCACATGTTATCTGCCTGGCAATCAGACACTAATCCCCATTGGGCAGAGTGCCTGGCTGGTATGCTCCTATAGCGCAGAGTAATAACCTATTGATCCCTGCACTGCCTCAATACCCAGCTCATGTCCTTAGTGCCCAGTGCACATAATCCCAGCTATCAACTCTGTCCCTCCCAAGCCATTATTAGGCCTGGGAGGGTAGTTTATTGGAACCCTACCAGCCTACCTGGTATCCATCGACCAAGGAACATCCCATGATACACTTCCACCTGTTCTATTTTGGGAGGCGTTCTTTGAGGTATGATTGGTTAACGGGTAGTGGAGCCTTGCTGGGAATGTTAGAATATAAATTGTGTTGTTTAAGGGGAAACGCTTTCAATTATTGTGAAGTGACTGAAACTAAGAGGTCTTAGTTATAGTATGTCAACGCTACAGTACAGAGGAAACAAATAGATTTACTCAGCATCATTTTAATCTTAGTTTAACACTAACACTTTCAACCCTTAGTGTTGGTGTCTCAGTGTATGTGGTAGTGATCAGAAATAGAGAGAAGGGGAATCAGGCAAGGTGCTTTGGCTTGTGAGTCTTCACTAAATGAATGGTGCAAATATGTCTGCAGCTGGCTATGGAAAGTTTACTCTGCCGATTGCGTTCCAATAATTATGCCCTCTCATTGATTAACCCTGCCGCATTGAATAAGCAGGTGGAAGACATCTTGCTGAGAGAGAGAGAGAGAGAGAGAGAGAGAGAGAGAGAGAGAGAGAGAGAGAGAGAGAGAGAGAGAGAGAGAGAGAGAGAGAGAGAGAGAGAGAGAGAGAGAGAGAGAGAGAGAGAGTTGTGGATGTGACTATTTAATGAGCCCCTCTAGAGCTCTAGACATTTGGGAAAATGTGGCTTGTTCACTACCTGAACCTATCTTATCCTTTCTGCTTCTTACCCCAGGCCATTCTACACTAATAGGAATGATGGTAAAATCCATACCAATTACTGATCATGGCTAGTGGTGCCTTAACCCACTAGTTAGTTAAGGAAATGTGCTGGGCAGTGCAGAATGTTTGGACTTGTGGCATTCAGACAAGTGACACTAACGTCTCAAATGTTTTCTAATTAATACTGCTCATTGATATACAAATGCAACCACATTCGGCATACTTATGTGATTTTGGAACAGTCCGAAAATAATAATATCAGGAAATCATTTCAGTGTCAGTGGCTCAGCTACCTACTGGGCACAGGCGTCAGTTGAAAGTCTAGTTTTGATTTACATTTAGGTTCAAAGTTAGGTGAAAAAAATACAAAATGCCTTTATGTTGATGACTTATTGCAAATCCAAAGAGTTTTCTACGTTGATTCAACGTCATCACACACATTTTTGGGGTTGGAAATGATGTAGAAACAATATTGATTCAACCAGTTCTTGCCCAGTGGGAAAAAAAGAAGATGGAACAACATGAGTCTCAGTCCGGGAGGGTTCTTACATTTTTCCCCAATCATAGAAATCAGTACCTGTAAGTTAGCAGAACAGTGACTAAAGACGAAAATGCAAAAAGCTGAAAATATAACTTAATTTTCCACTCACCTCCATCCACTCTTTGGTCCCGATACCTTGAACATACAGCACAACCACTGCATTGAAAGAGACAGAGTTAAAAGAAGGCCATAAGAGAACTTCTGAATCTAGAGTAGTCTTCAACAAACTAAACCAAAATGTCAAAACATTAAATTAGAAGAGAAAACTAATTTGGTAGAATAGGTTCAGGTTGGTCACATTCATTTAAAACAGCTCATCAGCGGTTGAATGTTGGGCATTAGCAGTATAATCCACTTCGCTCTGGCTTCGTGCAGGCAATTAAAAAAAGGATCTCTTCTAATGACCAATTAAGAACATTGAGATAACAGCATCGGGGCAAGTGTCTGAGTACCTTGGCAACATTACTGTATTTGTAAATGCTGTTCACTGCACTCGTGGTAGGTTTGTCACGCTGAGGATTTTTGCTAGCTAATGCAACTAGAAACCACTTTGGCAACGATTATGCATAACTATGCCGACGAGCTGCCCAGATACAAACCACTTGTGAAATACCACATTAGAGAGCAAAATCCCTTGGATAATAATTTTTAAATGTTTTATTTAACCTTTATTTAAGCAGGCATGTCAATTAAGAAAAAAATATCCTGTAGGGACGGGGTTAAAAAATAAAATAAAATATGTAAGACCAAACGGACAACACAGACAGAAGACACTGGTAATAGCACAAATACAACAGGAAACAAACAGTGGGTGTGTGTGTGTGTGTGCGCGTGGAGGCATGTGTATGGTGTGTCTGAAGTTAAACAACATGCTTCCTTACATAAGGCAACGCAAACTAGTGACATATGGTGACAACTAGAAACATTTACAGTACATGTAACATGCAACAACCTGTTCATCTATTTATGCTTTGAACTCCAGGACACAATTTCAAGACTAGGGGACTGAGTAATGAAAGGACCTTTTTCTATGCTCGGTTAAAACTTTCAGGACTCTTAGTCTAAAACAAGATTGAGACCTGAGCGGATAGACAAAATGGCAACTTTCCTAAGAACGTACCAGTGTTTGAGCCTGCGTGTTGCTAGTGATGTCCACCGAACAGCACAGTAGAGATCACAATGGTGAGTTAGACATCTCTGATTGGTGACAAAAGAGCTACATGATACACAGGGTCAAGAGCTTTCAGTGTAGAGCTTTTGAGGCTTGCAACATGAATAGTATCACCATAGTCCAATACAGAGAGAAAAGTACAATGAATCAACTCCTTTTTGGCAGCAAAGGAAAAACTGACTTTGTGCCGGGAATAAAACCCAATACGCAGCTTAAGTTCTCTATATGGGTGGTGGAGCTCAACTTGTCATCCACTTACACTTGCTCTATAGAATGTCCTTCCAAGGTAGTAATTACATGGTTTTCTGAGAATTTAGTATTGGAAAATACAATGCATTTTGTTTTAGAGGAATTCAGAACAAGCTACAAATCGTACAGATTAAGTTGAATGATGTTTTTGTTTTTTCAAAAGCCAAACTGCTGCCAGTTGAATAAGAGAACAGTGCCATCTGGGTTCGATTTGACAGGTTTGACCAGTAATCCCAACGCACTTCAATCTCTGCACCAAGACATTATGGTCCACAGTGCCAAGTCTATGAAAACAGATAAACAATGCAGCTTCCTATCAAGGGCATAGTGAATATCATTGAACGTTTTCAAAGTTTAAAACCCACCAAGCCTGTGAGGAAATAAACTAGTGAGGCCATAGAGGAGTTAAAGGGCTGCCTGGCCTCCACTGATTGGGGCATTTCTAAAGATGAAAGCACCAACATTCACTATTACACAGACTGTGTCACATCTTACATCAGTGTCTGTGAGGAAAACTGAATTCCAACCATCACTTTTTTTCAAATTCAACAACGACAAAACCCTGGTTCACTGCTGAACTCAGAGTACTGTGCTCAGCCAAAGAGGTGACACATAGGAGCAACAACAAAGAGGACTATAGAACTGCTAAACTGCTGCTCAACAAGGCGATTGAAGTGGCCAAAAGTCGTTACAAGGAGCAGCTAGAACAACAATTCTCCACCAACGACTGCTTGTCTGTCTGGAAGGGTCTCCGAATGAGTTCTAATGAGTTCTAAATGTCATTTTAAATCACAAAGAGCCCTCAGCCATCAAGAGTCTCCTCAGCTATCTTGCCCCTCAACTGACAACACCCTCAGCCATCAAGCGTCCCCTCAGCTATCTTGCCCCTCAGCTCAAAACACCCTCAGCCATCAAGTCTCCTCAGCTATCTTGGCCCTCAGCTGACAACACCCTCAGCCATCTGGACTCTCCCCCCCCCCCCCCCCCCCCCCCCCATCACTGACTACTTTCTTCCCTGTCCCCCTCCCTCTCTCCCTCCTTCTAGCCTACACCAGACTGCCCTCTTCCTTGTCATCACAGAAAAGGAGGTGAACAAGCTCTTCAGAAGGCTGCAAGTCCAGACCGGATTTCCTCAGCCACACTAAAGAACTGTGCTGACCAGCTTTCCTGTTTTCACACACATATTCAATCAGTCTCTAGAACTATGCACTGTACCTGCCCGCTTCAAATCCTCCACCATCATCCCATTCCTGAAGAAACAAAAGGTGACAAGCCTGAACGACTACAGACCTGTAGTGCTCATGAAAACCTTTGAGCTCCTGGTCCTGTTCCATCTCAAAACCACCACCCATGCCCTCCTTGACCCCATGCAGTTCGCCTACAGAGCCAATAGGTCTGTGGACGATGCCTTCAACATGGACTTCTCTACATCCTTCAACACCTCGACAACCCAAGGACATACGTGAGAATACTGTTTGTGGACTCAAACTCAGTGTTCAACACAATCATTTTGGACCTGCTACAGCACAAACACACCAAGCTGAACATTTCGGACTCCATCTGCCGGTGGCTCACCGACTTCCTGACCAAGAGAACAAAGCATGTTAAGATGGGAAAACATCTTTCAGACTCCCTGTCTACCAGCACGGGGGCGCCACAGGGTTGCATGCTCTCCCCCCTCCTCTACTCGTTCTACACCAATGACTGCACCTACAGCGACGCATCTGTCAAACTATTGAAGTTTGCTGATGACACCACACTAGTCAATCTCCGACGACGACGACAAGTCCAAGTACCATGGATAGGTTGACCGCCTGGTGGCTTGGTGCAGTCACAACAACTTGGAACTCAACACAGTCAAAACAGTGGAGATGGTGGTTGACTTCAAGAAATGACTTCAAGAAATATACGGCCAAGTCATTACAATTCCTGGGGACTATCATCTCCCACAACCTCAAGTGGGAGGACCACATCACAGAGGTGACCAAGGAGGCTTGGCAGAGAATGTATATCTGCCCCAGTTGAGGAAACTCAAAAACTCTCTGACAATTCTGGTTCGGTTCTACACATTCATCCTAACTCCTTCTTTCAGCATCTGGTTTAGGTCTGCGTCTGACCGCTGTAAGGGCAAACTTCAGTGCATCGTCCAGTCTGTGGAGAAGGTCATCGGCTGTACCTGCCCAACATCAAGGACCTGCACACCTCCAAGATAAGGAAGCATGCAGGTAAGATCATCGCCGGCCCTGCCCTCCCCGGACCCCCCATCTTTCAAAGACAACACTTTGGCAGACGGTTTAGGTCAATCATGACCAAAAACGCTCAACACCTGAACAGTTTCTTCCCCAATGCTTGTGGCCCTCACCAACCGGCCATCAGGCTCATAGAGATGAAGTGACTTTGAATTGGGCCGATTACTGCACCTTGTATTCTAATCTGCATTATACTGCATTTACACTATGTACACTTCACACAACACTGTATATATTCACCATGGCAGCATCCCTCCCTCTGCTTATATAGAGATATCCCCTCTATAAATGGTATATTCCAACTGAAACCAGCCTATACTGCAGAATGTTCTGTTTTATGTTTCCTGTACTGACATGATATATTCTGTATGATATCAATGTGGACTTCTGTCTGTATTCTGTTTGTATATTGCATATATACAGCACCTTCACAGTAAGGCAAATTCTGGCTTTGTGTACTTGGCTAATAAAGGGTATTCTGATCATGTAAATCACTGGTAGTGCAATGAAGAAGTCTACCAAATAAAGTCTACCAAAGTTGACTCTGTGTTTGTAAGTATGCCAGGTAAAGGAAGTGAGATTGAGACAGACAGGACAAGGCAGATATATGAGAGCTCCCAGTAGTGCCCTGTTGTCTGTTAAGTAAAAAGAACAGCTGTAATAAATGACTAAAATAGTCTAATTCCAAAATGCTACAGGGCCTGATTGAGCATTAGTTAGCGCGTAGCAATGCAGTCCATTAAAAAATGGAACTCTGCCAGGTATTTCCAAGTCAACAAAGTAAACAGATTCAGTGGATATCCGGGGTATCTTACAGAAACAACCATTAAAGTTTGAACCACAACATAGAGCGAATCATTCTGAGAAGATGAGAGGTGTATCCCGGTGCTATAGGAATCTTCCAGGATGAGAGAGAATCTAGTACTCCTTCAGATTAATCTAAATTTGGGGACAGATGAGAGAAACCCATAGCTTGGCTCCCATCATCAGACGGATAGTCTGGTTTATGGAAAGTGACTGGTAGAGGATACGCCATCTGGTGGGAAAGTGCAGAGTCAAATCAAAAGGAGCTGCACGCCAACTGTTTTACTCTGGCTTCAGGACCAGGTAACCAGCTGAACTGAAATTAAATTCAATCAATCTTACACGCTTAGAAAAAAATATGCTATCTACAGTAGAACCTGGGGCACTGAGGGGGGCGTGTCACGTCTTGCCAGTTCCTGCTCCACTTAGCTTTTTTATTGCTCTTTTTGCATTAATTATTACCTTGTTTGCTCAGAATGTTTGTGCAATAATTTCCTATGACCGACCAACACTTTTGGAACATGAATCGGAAGCTATAGATTTATCTCTCAGACTCCCAGATCTGGAATACTTGTTTTCCGCACAGCGGTCTTACTTGTTGCTCCTGACCGAGATGACCAAA
This sequence comes from Oncorhynchus mykiss, assembly GCF_013265735.2. NCBI lineage: Eukaryota > Metazoa > Chordata > Actinopteri > Salmoniformes > Salmonidae > Oncorhynchus > Oncorhynchus mykiss. The sequence goes on along the minus strand of NC_048580.1, from coordinate 38,197,705 downwards.
CCCGAGGAAGAAAAAAGCTAGGCTGACAAGATGGGCTACACCTCCTCCTCTTACTAGTATCCTGATGGCTAATGTCCAATCGCTGGAAAATAAACTTTGTGAACTCAGAGCAAGGCTATAATTGCAGAGGGACATCAGGGAATGCTGTGTCTCTGTTCCCAAGCAGATGTTTTATATAAACTCAGCAAAAAAATAAACATCCCTTTTTCAGGACCCTGTCTTTCAGCAATAATTCGTAAAAATCCAAATAACTTCACAGATCTTCATTGTAAAGGGTTTAAACACTGTTTCCCATGCTTTCCCATGTTCAATGAACCATAAACAATTAATGAACATGCACCTGTGGGACGGTCATTAAGACACTAACAGCTTACAGACGGTAGGGAATTAAGGTCCCAAGTTATGAAAACTTAGGACACTAAAGAGGCCAGTCTACTGACTCTGAAAAGCATGTTGCAAGGAGGCATGAGGACTGCAGATGTGGCCAGGGCAATATATTAAAATGTCCGTACTGTGAGACGCATAAGACAGCGCTACAGGGAGACAGGGTGGACAACTGATAGTCCTCGCAGTAGTAGAACACGTGTAAACAACACCTGCACAGGATCGGTACATCCGAACATCACACCTACGGAACAGGTACAGGATGGCAACAACAACTGCCCGAGTTACAGTGGGGCAAAAAAGTATTTAGTCAGCCACCAATTGTGCAAGGTCTCCCACTTAAAAAGATGAGAGAAGCCTGTAATTTTCATCATTGGTACACTTCAACTATGACAGACAAAATGAGAAAAAAATTCCAGAAATTCACATTGTAGGATTTTTTATAAATTTATTTGCAAATTATGGTGGAAAATAAGTATTTGGTCAATAACAAAAGTTTATCTCAATCCTTTGTTATATACCCTTTGTTGGCAATGACAGATGTCAAACGTTTTCTGTAAGTCTTCACAAGGTTTTCACACACTGTTGCTGATATTTTGGCCCATTCCTCCATGCAGATCTCCTCTAGAGCAGTGATGATTTGGGGCTGTTGCTGGGCAACATGGACTTTCAACTCCCTCCAAAGATTTTCTATGGGGTTGAGATCCGGAGACTGGCTAGGTCACTCCAGGACCTTGAAATGCTTCTTACGAAGCCACTCCTTCGATGCCCGGGCGGTGTGTTTGGGATCATTGTCATGCTGAAAGACCCAGCCAAGTTTCATCTTCAATGCCCTTGCTGATGGAAGGAGGTTTTCACTCAAAATCTCACGATACATGGCCCCATTCATTCTTTCCTTTTGGGTGTTTCCACCCCCATGCTTCACAGTAGGTATGGTGTTCTTTGGATGCAACTCAGCATTCTTTGTCCTCCAAACATGACGAGTTGAGTTTTTACTAAAAAGTTATATTTTGGTTTCATCTGACCATATGACATTCTCCCAATCTTCTTCTGGATCTTCCAAATGCTCTCTAGCAAACTTCAGACGGGCCTGGACATGTACTGGCTTAAACACGTCTGGCACTGCAGGATTTGAGGATTTTCCCTGGCGGCGTAGTGTGTTACTGATGGTAGGCTTTGATACTTTGGTCCCAGCTCTCTGCAGGTCATTCACTAGGTCCCCCCGTGTGGTTCTGGGATTTTTGCTCACCGTTCTTGTGATCATTTTGACACCACGGGGTGAGATCTTGCGTGGAGCCCCAGATCGAGGGAGATTATCAGTGGTCTTGTATGTCTTCCATTTCCTAATAATTGCTCCCACAGTTGATTTTTTCAAACCAAGCTGCTTACCTATTGCAGATTCAGTCTTCCCAGCCTGGTGCAGGTCTACAATTTTGTTTCTGGTGTCCTTTGACAGCTATTTGGTCTTGGCCATAGTGGAGATTGGAGTGTGACTGTTTGAGGTTGTGGACAGGTGTCTTTTATACTGATAACAAGTTAAAACAGGTGCCATTAACCTCTTGAACCTCTGGGGGCAGTTCTTTTGGGAAAAACTGAACATTTGCTATCTAACTGAGAGTCTCCTCATTGAAAACATCTGAAGTTCTTCAAAGGTAAATTATTTTATTTGAATGCTTTTCTTGTTTTTGTGAAAATGTTGCCTGCTGAATGCTAGGCTTAATGCTATGCTAGCTATCAATACTCTTACACAAATGCTTGTGTAACTATGGTTGAAAAGCATATTTTGAAAATCTGAGATGACAGTGTTGTTAACAAAAGGCTAAGCTTGTGAGCCAATATATTTATTGAATTTAATTTGCGATTTTCATGAATAGTTAACGTTGCGTTATGCTAATGAGCTTGAGGCTATAATTACGCTCCCGGATACGGGATTGCTCGTCGCAACAGGTTAATACACGTAACGAGTGGAGGACAGAGGAGCCTCTTAAAGAAGAAGTTACAGGTCTGTGAGAGACAGAAATCTTGCTTGTTTGTAGGTGACCAAATACTTATTTTCCACCATAATTTGCAAATAAATTCATTAAAAATCCTACAATGTGATTTTCTGGATTTTCTGGAAAATTACAGGCCTCTCTCATCTTTTTAAGTGGGAGAACTTGCACAATTGGTGGCTGACTAAATACTTTTTTGCCCCACTGTACACCAGGAACGCACAATCGTGTAAGTCAGTCGTCAGTGCTCAGACTGTCCGCAATAGGCTGAGATAGGCTGGACTGAGGGCTTCTAGGCCTGTTGTAAGGCAGGTCCTCACCAGACATCACCGGCAACAACGTCACCTATGGGCAAAAACCCACCGTTGCTGGACCAGACAGGACTGGCAAAAAGTGCTCTTCACTGACGAGTTGCAGTTTTGTCTCACCGGGGGTGATGGTTGGATTCACGTTTATCGTCGAAGGAATGAGTGTTACACCGAGGCCTGTACTCTGGAGCGGGATCGATTTGTAGGAGGAGAGTCCGTCATGGTCTGGGGCGGTGTGTCACAGCATCATCGGACTGAGCTTGTTGTCATTGCAGGCAATCTCAGCGCTGTGGTTTACAGGGAAGACATCCTTCCTCCCTCATGTGGTACCCTTCCTGCAGGCTAATCCTGACATGACCCTCCAGCATGACAATGCCACCAGCCATACTGCTCGTTCTGTGAGTGATTTCCTGCAAGACAGGAATGTCAGTGTTCTGCCATGGCCAGCGAAGAGCCCAGATCTCAATTCCATTGAGCACATCTGGGACCTGTTGGATCGGAGGGTGAGGGTTAGGGCCATTCCCCCCAGAAATGTCCGGGAACTTGCCTTGGTGGAAGAGTGGGGAAACATCTCACAGCAAGAACTAGCAAATCTGGTGCAGTCCATGAGGAGGAGATGCACTGCAGTACTTAATGCAGCTGCACCAGATACTGACTGTTACTTTTGATTTTGACCCCCCCTCCCCCCTCCCCTTTGTTCAGGGACACATTATTCCATTTCTGTTAGTCACATGTCTGTGGAACTTGTTCAGTTTATGTCTAAGTTGTTTAATCTTATGCTCATACAAATATTTACACATGTTAAGTTTGCTGAAAATAAACGCAGTTGACAGTGAGAGGAAGTTTCTTTTTTTGCTGAGTTTACTTTAATCATACTTCATTAACATATTTTAAGTATATTTAAAAGGATCTAAATCGGAGCAATTTGAAATACATTGAATGCATTTAATTTCAATTTTTTTAGCATGTAATATATTAAATGCATTTAAAATTATCTAAATTGGGTAATTTTTTTTGAGTTTGGGTAACCCTGGTATATTAGATAAAGAGCGAAACAAATATATCTTGAATACACCTTAAGTATATTTATGTGTATTTCTCATCAATTTGAAATATACTTAAACGGTATTTGAATTAGAATTCCTTTCTTTACAAAAAAAGTGTATTTTTGATGTGTTTCATGTATACTTTTACAAACACACTTGTACTCATTAACCACATTAGCTATTGTATGGAGAGGTTACCTTGATTGACTAAGGCATCTTCTCAGCCAATGTTAACATGCTATTTACAAAGCAGTTGTGGATGGAGCAGCAATTTACAAGTAACGCTTTTGAGAACTGTGCACCACTGGCATTTCACACTTTAGTTGTTCACATTACAGCAAGAAATGTACGTTCCAATAAAATGTGAAATAAGTAATATGTCATGTGTAATTAAAAGTACAACATTGTTCAGTTTTAAAATTAACATCAAAACTTTTGTAAACATTTATAAATCAAAATTTCAGCTGCATAAAAGAATGATGTGGAATATGTACATTTTTGTGCAAATGCGTTATTTTTTAAAATTTTATTTCACCTTTATTTAACCAGGTAGACTATTTGAGAACAAGTTCTCATTTACAACTGCGACCTGGCCAAGATAAAGCATAGCAGTGTGAACAGACAACAACACAGAGTTACACATGGAGTAAACAATAAACAAGTCAACAACACAGTAGAAAAAAAAGAAAAAAGAGTCTATATACATTGTGTGCAAAAGGCATGAGGAGGTCATTACAATTTAGCAGGTTAACACTGGAGTGATAAATTATCAGATGGTCGTGTGCAGGTAGAGATACTAATTAATTTATTTCAATTGATTTATTCGTCACACCCTAATCTGTTTCACCTGTCTTTGTGCTTGACTCCAACCCCCTACAGGTGTCGCCCATCTTCCCCATTATCCCCAGTGCATTTATACCTGTGTCCTCTGTTTGTCTGTTGCCAGCGCGGTTTGTTTGTCAAGCTGACCAGCGGTTTTCCCCTTGCTCCTGTATTTTTCTAGTTCCTGTTTTCTAGTTTTCCCGGTTTTTACCATTCTGCCTGCCTTGACCCTGAGCCTGCCTGCCGTTCTGCACTTTGTCACCCCGCCCTGGATTATTAATACCTGCCTGCCCTGACCCTAAGACTGCCTGCTGTTCTGTACCTTTTGAATCTGGATTACTGACCTCTGCCTGTCAAGACCTGTTGTCTTGCCTGCCCCCTAGTAATAAACTTGTGTTACTTCGACATTGTCGGCATTTGGGTCTTCCCTGAAACATGATATTATTACCTTATGTGAACTGTAACTCAGTAAAATCTTTGAAATTGTTGCATGTTACGTTTACATTTTAGTTCAGAATATACAGCATATTGTATCTCAAATAGTCATTTGGTTTCTTATTCTATGAGTTATAATTTCCATACTATACAGTTGAAGTCAGAAGTTTACATACATCTTAGCCAAATACATTTAAACTCAGTTTTTCACAATTCCTGACATTAAATCTGAGTAAAAATTCCCTGTCTTAGGTCAGTTAGGATCACCACTCTATTTTAAGAATGTGAAATGTCAGAATAATAGGTGAGAGTGATTTATTTCAGCTTTTATTTCTTTCATCACATTCCCAGTGGGTCAGAAGTGTAAATACACTCAATTAGTATTTGGTAGCATTGCCTTTAAATTGTTTAACTTGGGTCAAATGTTACGGGTAGCCTTCCACAAGCTTCCCACAATAAGTTGGGTGCATTTTGTCCCATTCCTCCTGACAGAGCTGGCATAACTGAGTCAGGGTTATAGACCTCCTTGAAGTTCTGCCCACAAATGTTCTATAGGATGGAGGTCAGGGCTTCGTGATGGCCACTCCAATACCTTGACTTTGTTGTTTTTGTGTTTGCCAGAACTTTGGAAGTATGCTTGGGGTCATTGTCCATTTGGAAGACCCATTTGCGACCAAGCTTTAAATTCCTGACTGATGTCTTGAGATGTTGCTTCAATAATTCCCCCCCCTCATGATGCCATCTATTTCGTGAAGATTACAAGTCCCTCCTGCAGCAAAACACCCCCACAACATGATGCTGCCACCCCCTTGCTTCATAATTGGGATGGTGTTCTTCGGCTTGGAAGCATCCTCCTTTTTCCTCCAAACAAAACAATGGTTATTATGACCAAACAGTTCTATTTTTGTTTCATCAGACCAGAGGACATTTCTCCAAAAAGTACATCTTTGTCCCCATGTGCAGTTGCAAACCGTAGTCTGCAGTTGCAAACCGTAGTCTTTTTTATGGTAATTTTGAAGCAGTGGCTTCTTCTTTGCTGAGCTGCATTTCAGGTTATGTCGATATAGGACTCATTTTTACTATGGATATAGATATTTTTGTACCTGTTTCCTCTGGCATCTTCACAAGGTCCTTTGCTGTTGTTCTGGGATTGATTTGCACTTTTCGCACCAAGTAAGTTAATCTCTAGGAGACAGAACGCGTCTCCTTCCTGAGCATTATGACGGCTGCGTGGTCCCATGGTGTTTATACTTGCGTACTATTGTTTGTACAGATGGACGTGGTATCTTAAGGCGTTTGGAAATTTCTCCCAAGGATGAACCAGACTTGTGGAGGTCTACAATTTTTTTATGAGGTCTTGGCTGATTTCTTTTGATTTTCCCATGATGTCAAGCCTGGGTTTGAAGGTAGGCCTTGAAATACATCCACAGGTACACCTCCAATTGACTCAAATTATGTCAATTAGCTTATCAGAAGTTTCTAAAGCCATGACATAATTTTCTGGAAATTTCCAAGCAGGTTTAAAGGCACAGTCAACTTAGTGTATGTAAACTTCTGACCCACTGGAATTGTAATACAGTGAATTATAAGTGAAATAATCTGTCTGTAAACAATTGTTGGAAAAATGACTTGTCATGCACAAGTAGATGTCCTAACCGACTTGCCAAAACCGTAGTTTGTTAACAAGAAATTTGTGGAGTGGTTGAAAAACAAGTTTTAATGACTCCAACCTAAGTGTATGTAAACTTCCGACTTCAATTGTACATAAACGCGAATCGGTTCAGCATGTCCTGGAGCACATCGTTGACCAGGGCCTGGAACACAGTTGGTCAGCCCGAATGGCATACCTAAGTACTCATAGTGCCCACTAGCCATGTTAAAGGCAGGGAGACAGGCAGGGAGACGTCCCGGAGCAGGCTGGGCCGACTTGAGAACAACCCACGATAGCACCAGTAGCCCAGTTGATCAGGGGATTGGGCTTCTGGAGCCATGAATATCTCAAAACCACGGGTACATATATTTTTTTAAATATATATATTTTTTATTTAACCTTTATTTAACCAGGTAGGCTTGTTGAGAACAAGTTCTCCTTTACAACTGCGACCTGGCCAAGATAAAGAAAAGTAGTTTGACACATACAAAAACAGAGTTGAACATGGAATAAACAAACATACAGTCAATAATACAGTATAAAAAAGTATACAGTGCCTTGCGAAAGTATTCGGCCCCCTTGAACTTTGCGACCTTTTGCCACATTTCAGGCTTCAAAAATAAAGATATAAAACTGTATTTTTTTGTGAAGAATCAACAAGTGGGACACAATCATGAAGTGGAACGACATTATTGGATATTTCAAACTCTTTTAACAAATCAAAAACTGATAAATTGGGCGTGCAAAATTATTCAGCCCCCTTAAGTTAATACTTTGTAGCACCACCTTTTGCTGCGATTACAGCTGTAAGTCGCTTGGGGTATGTCTCTATCAGTTTTGCACATCGAGAGACTGAAATGTTTTCCCATTCCTCCTTGCAAAACAGCTCGAGCTCAGTGAGGTTGGATGGAGAGCATTTGTGAACAGCAGTTTTCAGTTCTTTCCACAGATTCTCGATTGGATTCAGGTCTGGACTTGCATTTATACGGAGACTTGATTACACACAGGTGGATTGTATTTATCATCATTAGTCATTTAGGTCAACATTGGATCATTCAGAGATCCTCACTGAACTTCTGGAGAGAGTTTGCTGCACTGAAAGTAAAGGGGCTGAATAATTTTGCACGCCCAATTTTTCAGTTTTTGATTTGTTAAAAAAGTTTGAAATATCCAATAAATGTCGTTCCACTTCATTATTGTGTCCCACTTGTTGTTGATTCTTCACAAAAAAAATACAGTTTTATATCTTTATGTTTGAAGCCTGAAATGTCGCAAAAGGTCGCAAAGTTCAAGGGGGCCGAATACTTTCGCAAGGCACTGTAGGTCTGCAGCAGTTTGGGTCTAGTGTCTACCCCTTTAAGGAGGGGGATGACTGTGGCAGCTTTCCAATCTTTGGGGGGGTTGCAACAATTTCGGCAGATAATTTTAGAAATAGAGGGTCCAGATTGTCTAGCTGACTTGTAGGGGTCCAGATTTTGCAGCTCTTTCAGAACATCAGCTATCTGAATTTTGGTGAAGGAGAAATGGGGAGGCTTAGGCGAGTTGCTGTGGGGCGTGCAGGGCAGTTGACCGGGGTAGGGTTAGCCAGGTGGAATGCATTGCCGGACATAGAAAAATGCTTATGAAATTCTCAATTATTGTGGATTTATCGGACAGTGTTTTCTAGCCTCAGTGCAGTGGGCAGCTGGGAGGAGGTGTTCTTATTCTCCATGGACTTTACAGTGTCCAATACCTTTTTGAGTTTGTGCTACAGGATGCACATTTCAGTTTGAAAAAGCTAGCCTTAGCTTTCCTAACTGATTGTGTATATTGGTTATTGGTATAGGGGCTATTTTAAGTTTAATGCAGTATGCCACAGGATATTTTTGTGTTGGTCAAGGGCAGTCATGTCTGGAGTCATGTCTGGAGTGAACCATATCTGTTCCTGGTTCAATTTTTTTTTGAATGGGGCATGCTTATTTAAGATGGTGAGGAAAGCACTTTTAAAGAATAACCAGGCATCCTCTACTGACAGGATGAGGTCAATATCCTTCCAGGATACCTGGGCCAGGTCGATTAGAAAGGCCTGCTCGCTGAAGCGTTTGATGATGAGCGTTTGATGATGGGTGGTGGTCGTTTGATCGCAGACCCATTACAGATGCAGGCAATGAGGCAGTGATCGCTGAGGTCTTGGTTGAAGACAGCCGAGGTGTATTTGGAGGGCAAGTTGGTTAGGATGATATCTATGAGGGTGCCCATGTTTACGGATTTGGGGTTGTACCTGGTAGGTTCATTGATAATTTGTGTGAGATTGAGGGCATCAAGCTTAGATTGTAGGATGTCCGGGGTATTAAGCATGTCCCAGTTTAGGTCACCTTGCAGCACGAGCTCTGAAGACAGATGGGGGGCAATCAATTCACATATGGTGTCCAGGGCACAGTTGGGGGCAGAGGGTGGTCTATAGCAAGCGGCAACAGTGAGAGACTTGTTTCTGGAAATTTTTAGAAGTAGAAGCTCGAATTGTTTGGGTACAGACCTGGATAATATGACATAACTCTGCAGGCTATCTCTGCAGTAGATTGCCACTCCTCCCCCTTTGGCAGTTCTATCTTGTCGGAAAATGTGATAGTTAGGGATGGAAATTTCAGGATTTTTGGTGGTCTTCCTAAAATAGGATTCAGACACGGCTAGGACATCTGGGTTGGCAGAGTGTGCTAAGGCAGTGAATAAAACAAAGTTGGGGAGGAGGCTTCTAATGTTAACATGCATGAAACCAAGGCTTTTATGGTTACAGAAGTCAACAAATGAGAGCGACTGGGGAATGGGAGTAGAGTGCACTGCTGGGCCTGGATTACCCTCTACATCACCAGAGGAACAGAGGAGGAGTAGGATGACGGTAAGGCTAAAGGCTATAAGAACAGAGAGTAAAAGGAGCAGGTTTCTGAGGGCGACAGATTAGATTCAAGGCATGATGTATAAACAAAGGTATGGTAGGATGTGAATACAGTGGAGGTAAACCTAGGCATAGAGTGACGATGAGAGAGATATTGTCTCTAGAAACATCATTTAACCTTTCTGATCTCCCCATCCCGGATCCGGGATCGTGAATACAGACTCAAGCTCATTACCATAACGCAACGTTAACTATTCATGAAAATCGCAAATGAAATGAAATAAATATGCTAGCTCTCAAGCTTAGCCTTTTGTTAACAACACTGTCATCTCAGATTTTCAAAATATGCTTCTCAACCATTGCAAAACAAGCATTTGTGTAACAGTATTGATGGCTAACGTAGCATTTAGCATTAGCATTCAGCTGGCAACATTTACACAAAAAAACAGAAAAGCATTCAAATAAAATAATTTACCTTTGAAGAACTTCAGATGTTTTCAATGAGGAGACTCTCAGATAGCAAATGTTCAGTTTTTCCTGAAAGATTATTTGTTTAGGACAAATCGCTCCGTTTTCTGCGTCACGTTTAGCTATGAAAAAAACCCTGTATCCAGGATTGTGTAAATCTATCAGCAAGCTCATTAGCATAACACAACGTTAACTATTTATGAAAATCGCAAATGAAATGAAATAAATATGCCATCTCTCAAGCTTAGCCTTTTGTAAACAACACTGTCATCTCAGATTTTCAAAATATGCTTCTCAACCATAGGAAAACAATCATTTGTGTAAAAGTAGCTAGCTAGCGTTAGCATTTCGCGTTAGCATTTAGCGTTAGCATTAGCGTTAGCATCCAGCACGCAACATTAACAAAAACATAAAAGCCTTCAAATAAAATAATTTACCTTTGAAGAACTTCTGATGTTTTCAATGAGGATACTCTCAGTTAGATAGCAGATGCTCAGTTTTTCCAAAAAGATTCCTTGTGTATTAGAAATAGCTCCGTTTTATACATCACATTTGGCTACCAAAAAAAATCCGAAAATTCAGTCCTCAAAACGCGAACTTTTTTCCAAATTAACTCCATAATATCGACTGAAAACATGGCAAACGTTGTTTAGAATCAATCATCAAGGTGTTTTTCACATATCTCTTCATTGATACATCGTTCTTGGACACATGCTTTCTCCCCTGAATCAAATGGTAAAGTAGAAGCAGCTGGCAATTGCGCACCGAATTCGACGCAGGACACCAGGCAGACACTTGGAAAATGTAGTCTCTTATGGTCAATCTTCCAATGATATGCCTACAAATACGTCACAATGCTGCTAAGACCTTGGGCGAACGACAGAAAGTGTAGGCTCATTCGTTGCGCAATCACAGCCATATAAGGAGAGAATGGAAAACAGAGCTTCAGAAATTCTGCTAATTCCTGGGTGATGCATCATCTTGGTTTCGCCTGTAGAATGAGTTCTGGGGCACTTACAGACAAAATCTTTGCAGATTCTGAAACTTCAGAGTGTTTTCTTTCCAAGAATATGCATAGTCGAGCATCTTTTCGTGACAAAATATCGCGCTTAAAACGGGAACGTTTTTTATCCAAAAATGAAATAGCGCCCCTAGAGCTCTAACAGGTTAAACCAGGTGATGACACCTGTGTGTGGGAGGTGGAACAAAGGCATACTGAGCAGGGCTAGAGGCTCTACAGTGAAATAAGATAATAATTACTAACCAGAACAGCAATGGACAAGGTATATTGACATTAGGGAGAGGCATGCGTAGGTGAGTGATCATAGGGGTCCAGTGAGTAGTTAAGCTGGCTGGAGACACGGCGATTTAGACAGCTAAATCGCCAGCTAAAGGCCGGGGCTAGCAAGCTAGCAGAAGGGCCTTAGAGGTACGTCGCGATGGAAGAAGTCTGTTGTAGCCTCCTCGTGCAGAGCATCCTCGTGCAGTTCCGTCGGTCCAGCCGTGATGATTTAGTAGGGTTCTTGTAGTAAAGCTGCCCAGTCCAATTGGCAAAATAGGTATAGTGGCCCAAGAAATTGGCTGATGGACCTATTCAGCTAACAGCTCACATAAGTATTTGATACATCAGAAAAGCAGAACATAATATTTGGTACAGAAACATTTGTTTGCAATTACAGAGATCATACGTTTCCTGTAGTTCTTGAACAGGTTTGCACACACTTCAGCAGGGATTTTGGCCCACTCCACTCCTTAGTTGCCCTGGCTGTGTGTTTCGGGTCGTTGTCATGCTGGAAAACCCAGCCACGACCCATCTTCAATGCTCTTACTGAGGGAAGGAGGTTGTTGGCCAAGATCTCGCGATATATGGCCACATCCATCCTCCCCTCAATATGGTGCAGTCTTCCTGTCAACTTTGCAGAAATGCATCCCCAAAGAATGATGTTTCCACCTCCATGCTTCACGGTTGGGATGGTGTTCTTGGGGTTGTACTCATCTTTCTTCTTTCTCCAAACCCGGCGAGTGGAGTTTAGACCAAAAAGCTTTATTTTTGTCTCATCAGACCACATAACCTTCTCCCATTCCTAATCTGGATCATCCAGATGGTCATTGGCAAACTTCAGACGGGCCTGGACATGCGCTGGCTTGAGCAGGGGGACCTTGCGTGCGCTGCAGGATTTTAATCCATGACGGCGTAGTGTGTTACTAATGGTTTTCTTTGAGACTGTGGTCCCAACTCTCTTCAGGTCATTGACCAGGTCCTGTCGTGCTGATCACTCACCTTCCTCATGATCATTGATGCCCCACGAGGTGAGATCTTGCATGGAGCCCCAGACGGAGGGTGATTGACCGTCATCTTGAACTTCTTCCATTTTCTAATAATTGCGCCAACAGTTGTTGCCTTCTCACCAAGCTGCTTGCCTATTGTCCTGTAGCCCATCCCAGCCTTGTGCAGGTCTACAATTTTATCCCTGATATCCGTACACAGCTCCCTGGTCTTGGCCATTGTGAAGAGGTTGGAGTCTGTTTGACTGAGTGTGTGGACAGGTGTCTTTTATGCAGGTAACGAGTTCAAACAGGTGCAGTTAATACAGGTAATGAGTGGAGAACAGGAGGGCTTCTTAAAGAAAAACTAACAGGTCTGTGAGAGCCGGAATTCTTAATGGTTGGTTAGGTGATCAAATACTTATGTCATGCAATAAAATGCAAATTCATTACTTAAAAATCATACAATGTGATTTTCTGGATTTTTGTTTTAGATTCAGTCTCTCACAGTTGAAGTGTACCTATGATAAAAAATTACAGACCTCTACATGCTTTGTAAGTAGGAAAACCTGCAAAATCGGCAGTGTATCAAATACTTGTTCTCCCCACTGTATACACGGGACAAGGAGAGGACAAAGACGTCTGACTGCTACGCCATCTTGGAAAGAAATATGGAGATTAGATGAGCAGGAATTGCATACACTCACTATGATTCCCTGATACCCGTAGGTGGATAGGAATCGTATTGCGGGTGACTCGGCCAATAGAGAGCCCATCCAGCACCCTGAGTTGTGATACCAAGCTCTGACACCAAGGTAGCATCGATTAGTGATTTGTTCTGGTCACCCCATTATAGGGTGGCATGGAGATGGGTGCGAGTAATGGGAGATTGGAAATCCTCATACGGCTAACCAGAGTACTCGTGCCTACTGATGAGCCTGGTCTTTTCAATGGACAGGTGGAAATATAATGTCCTGTAGTCCCGCAACACAAAAATGGTGCGTAAATGTTCCTCTGGAGACAATCAAGCTCTTCCCAGTAGCTTGGGTTCTGAAGGAGGGGAGTCTATAGCCCTCAGCGATTCCCATGAGCACTCGGGTGACGTTGGAGTTTCTCGGAAATGCCTTTGGGGGTTTCGGTGATTCCTCTAAGTCGAGTTGGGAATCGAGGGTGAGCAAAGGCGACAGGGAACAGATTCCCTCACCCTCCTACGTTCTCGTAGCTGCCCATCGATCCGGATGGTCAAGGCTATGAGGGAGTCGAGGTCCATGGGCAACTCCCGAGCTGCGAGCTCATCTTTGATCACCTCTGATAATCCGTGAAGGTACATGTCGAACAATGCTTCCGGGTTCCAGGCATTCTCAGCCACCAACGTGTGAAAATCCACAGCCTAGTCTGCCACTCTATGGGCATCTTGACGTAGCTGGAGCAGTTTACGAGCAGCCTCCGAGTTCCTCTGTCCAGTGTCTGTGTTCTTTTGCCCATCTTAATATTTTACTTTTATTGGCCAGTCAGAGATATGTATTTTTCTTTGAAACTCTGCCGAAGGCCAATTTTATTGCTTCGTTAATCAGGACAACAATTTTCAGCTGTGCTAACATAATTGCAAAAATGTTTTCTAATGATCATTTAGCCTTTTAAAATGATAAACTTGGATTAGCTAACGCAACGTGCCATTGGAACACAGTAGTGGTGGTTGCTGATAATGGGCCTCTGTACGCCTATGTAGATATTCCATAAAGAATCTGCCGTTTCCAGCTACAATAGTCATTTGCAATAGTAACAATGTGTACACTGTATTTCTGATCAATTTGATGTCATTTTAATGGACAAAAAATGTGCTTTTCTTTCAAAAACAAGGACATTTCTAAGTGATCCCAAACTTTTGAACGGTAGTGTAAGGCTGCCAATGAAAGGGTGGCGTAGGTGGCTAGAAAGGGTACATTATAGCTGAGTGATGTCTCTAAGAGTGGAGGAGTCAATAGAAATGTTATAAATATAAATCACCATGCCTGCACCCTCCAGTTTCATAAATGCTTTATTCCCACTTAAAAGAGCCATGCAAAGCAGAGATGAATGACGGAGTCTGTGTGTGTGAAATTGCAGATTTTATAGTAATCTGCAGGGGAGTCCTATCCAGTACAATTTAAAATATTACCTTTTGAAAAGCACCTTGAGTGACTTAATAAGATGTAATAAATGAATGCACATCATTGCCATCTCAAATCGACTCACACTACAGGGACTCGCGTTTCTAAGCTTCGATCAGAGTGTATAACTTAATAAATGGAATTATAGGTTTGTGATAGGAAACAAATACAGTATTGGACCTCCTTAAATTACCTTTAATTTATTTTGGGCAAGGATCTCAGCAGGGAAGCAGTCCTTGGGTAGCTTACCTTCTAAATGGACTGAGGTGGTCATGCACATTGGGGGCAATTGGGTTTTCCACACTGCCTACTCCCTTCATATTGAAGAGGCTGGCGGTTCTGCATCAGTGTGGGAGTCCAATTACTTGAGTCATACAGATCAGCGTTTGTAAGCAATATTTTTTTTTTTACTCATTCTGGCCAATTTACAATATGCAAAATGAGAAATCTTTAAATCATTGTTATAGAAACGACTCATTCCAAAATGGACCAACAGGTAGCTGACAGAAACTATGTTTGTGGTCCCTGACGTGGAGTAAAGAGAAAAATCTCAACACTGTTCCTTTAAAGCTTTGACTCGTTCTTGACTGTCATAGTGATTAACTAGTTTGGACAGAGATGAAAGTGATATCATAAATGAGGCCTTTTAAATGCAAGGAAGTACAATGGGACAAGTACGAGCAACATACAGTACAGTGAAGAGCTCTCAAACAATGACATAAAATATCTCAAACATCACATTATGTATATCTCATTCCAATGAAAGAGATTATACTTGGCACTCAATTGTCTTTTCAGGATCCCAACTCCTCTAAGAAGCAATCACCACGCAGAATGGATTTAAGTCAATTAGAGGAATTTGGAAGAGCAAATTCCATGCTTGGGTTAAGTGTATGCATAGGGCTGTGACGCTCATGGAATTTTGGATGATGGTTGTTGGTTAGCCAAATAACCGTGGTTACCATAATAACCGTTTGAATAAAGTTTTTTTTAAAGACGCACATTTTCTCCTCTAATCAACATTGACACTAGTTCATCTTGAAGAATAGTTTTAAGTGAACAATTAAAACAATGAAACGTTTAAACACTTTACTTCAAAGAATCAACACTCGTTTTCATACAATTTCAAAGTGTACAAGTAAGCTAACTCATATGTAAAGGTTAGACGTCTTAATAACAAGTAGACTATTATTACTTAAGCGTCATTTCAGGTGAACAAAAAAAAGTCAATAGCAGAGGTTTGTATTTATTAGGGATTAGGTGCAGGTGCAGCAGCTACTCTTCCTGGGGTCCAGAAACATTAAGGCAGTTACTGTATGTAGCCTATAGTTTATCATTATACACTGAACCAAAATATAAACGCAACATGTAAAGTGTTGATCCAATGTTTCATGAGCTGAAATAAAAGATCCCAGAAATGTTCCATATGCACACGTGTTTACATCCCTTTGCCAAGATAATTCATCCACCTGACAGGTGTGGCATATCAAGAAGCTGATTAAACAGCAAGCTCATTACACAGGTGTGCTGTGGACAATAAAAGGTCAATCTAAAATGTACAGTTTTGTAACACAACTCTTTGCCACAGATGTCTCAAATTTTTAGGGAGCGTGCAATTGGCATGCTGATTGCAGGAACTTCCACCATAGCTGTTGCCAGAGAATTGAATGTTAATTTCTCTACCATAAGCCACCTCCAACGTCATTTTAGAGAATTACAACCAGCCTCATAACCGCAGACCACGTGTATGGCGTTGTGTGGGCGAGCGGTTTGCTGATGTCAACATAGTGAACAGAGTGTCCCATGGTGGCGATGGGGTTATGGTACGGGCAGGCTTAAGCTACAGACAACGAACACAAATGCATTTTATTGATGGCAATTTGAATGCATAGAGATGCCGTGACGAACCCAATGTGAGGCCCATTTTTTTAAGGTATCTGTGAACAACAGATGCATATCTGTATTCCAATGTGAAATCCATAGATTGGGGCCTATTCAATTCATTTCAATTTACTGGGTTACTGATATGAACTGAAACTCAGTAAAATCTTAAAAATTGTTGCATGTTGCGATTATACTTTTGTTCTTTTGTTCGGTATAGTTATCATTATTGGCTTGGTGGATGGCACTTAACTGACGCAACACAAATAATGTTATTATGACAGCAGAAGTAGCCTACTAGTAGGCCTAGCTAACGTTAGCAAACTTGAATGAAATAAATATAAAATTACACATACATTTACACGTGTACTTGTTTACATGACTTTAATACTCTATAAATGGACTCCTTCAAATAATTTACTCTGGCAAGTTTGCCACAGGAGAACTGCAGAATGGAAGTCGAATCCATCACTTTCGTTGTTGGCTGTGCCCACAGCAACATTTTAAAAATTAGGTGGATAGGAGCAAAGCAGGAAGTAAAAGCAAGACCCATCAATATGTGCTGTGATTTGTTGATTCAACTCAACCATTAAACAAAATACATTCCATTGCATGAGCCACATCAGTTAACATCATTTGAATGAACATTCTACATTACATATGGAAATGATTACATCACAATCCCAGGCAGCCATTGTGAGTGTACCCATGAGTTTACCAGCCAAATTGCCAGGTTTAGAGGTTCCAAGCACGTTCTATTTATTCTATTTCTATGTGTGCTGCTGCTGCAGGGAGGGGTGCGCTGCGTAGTTCATTCCACCAAAACAAAGTTGTATTATTTTTTTATGGCAGTCATCAACCATAACAGTCGGTTACATGGTTATACGGTAGAAATGTGCCAGCACTACGCATGCCCAGAATATAGTGTGACAATGGGTTAATGGGATATGTTTGGCACAAACACAACATAAAGCTCTTAGACACATGGGTAATTGGACAAGTGCATAGACAAGGCATAAAGTTATTAAGTCATTCAATCATGGACACTCACACACCACAATCTATTTACTTTTCACAGAAAAGTACAAGGATAAAGTACTTTGATGTCTGAGCCATCTTTAAATTAGATAAGGGGGAGGGAGCTTACTATGCATTCAGAACATATTCATCCATTTCCACAAAGCCTGCACACAAATACACAAAGTGAATCTAATCTAAGTGATTGGCTATGTAGATAGCACAAAGTAGAAGAGGTAAAACATCCATATCACATTTCTTCATCACAGAACTTGTTGGAGATTAGGCACATCATGCAGATGAATATAATCAAACCAAGTAACTACCTAAATCAATTTAGGACTAAACTCAGAATCCCAGACCCCCAGCTCTGGGTAATGAGTACTTTGCGGGGCTGTTGCTCAAATCAAATCAAAGTCTCCTGAAGGGGAATAGGTTTTGTCGTGCCCTTTTCACAACTGTCTGGGTGTGCTTGGACCATGTTAGTTTGATGGTGATTTGGACACCAAGGAACTTGAAGCTCTCAACCTGCTCCACTACAGCCCCGTTGATGAGAATGGGGGCATGCTCGTTCGTCCTTTTCCTGTAGTCCACAATCATCTCCTTAGTCTTGATCACATTGAGAGAGAGGTTGTTGTCCTGGCACCACACTGCCAGGTCTCTGACCTCCTCCCTACATGCTTTTTTGTTTGGTGATCAGGCCTACCACTGATGTGTCATCTGCAAACTTAATGATGGTGTTGGAGTTGTGCCTGGCCGTACAGTCATGAGTGAAAAGGGAGTACAGGAGGGGGCTGAGCACGCACCCCTGAGGGGCCCCCGTGTTAAGAATCAGCGTTGCGGATGTGTTGCTCCCTACACTTACACCTGGGGGTGGCCTGTCAGGAAGTCCAGGATCCAGTTGCAGAGGGAGGTGTTTAGTCCAGGGTCCTTAGTTTAGTGATGAGCTTGGGCACTATGGTGTTGAACGCTGAGCTGTAGTCAATGAATAGCATTCTCATATAGGTGTTCCTTTTGTACAGGTGTGAAAGGGCAGTGCGGAGTACAATAGAGATTGCATAATCTGGGGATCTGTTGGGGCGGTATGCAAATTGGAGTGAGTTTCTGGGATAACCGTGTTGATGTGAGCCATGACCAGCCTTTCAAAGCACTTTATGGCTACAGACGTGAGTGCTACGGGTCGGTAGTCATTTAGGCAGGTTACCATAGCCCCTGTGCCCAAGTGTTCATGTACGTACAGTCACTGTGGGGATGACGTCATCGATGCACTTATTGATGAAGCCAGTGACTGATGTGGTGTACTCCTCAATGCCATCGGAAGAATTCCGGAACATATTCCAGTCTGTGCTGGCAAAAAAGTCCTGTAGCTTAGCATCTGCTTCATCTGACCACTTCTTTATTGACAAGTCACTCGTGCTTCCTGCTTTAATTTGTGCTTGTAAGCAGGAAATTTGGAGGATAGAATTATGGATCAGATTTCCCAAATGGAGGGCGAGGGAGAACTTTGTAGGCATCTCTGTGTGTGGAGTAAAGGTGGTCTAGAGTTTTTTCCCTCTGGTTGCACATTTAACATGCTGATAGACATAATTTAAAACAGATTTAAGTTTCCCTGCATCCCTGCAAGTTTCCCCGGCCACTAGGAGTGCCGCCTCTGGATGAGCGTTTTCCTGTTTGCTTATGGTGGTATACAGCTCATTGAGTGCGGTCTTAGTGCCAGCATCGGTCTGTGGTGGTATATAGACAGCTACGAAAAATACAGATGAAAACTCTCTAGGTAGTGTGGTCTACAGCTTATCATGAGATACTCTACATCAGGTGAGCAAAACCTTGACTTCCTTAAATATCGTGCAGCAGCTGTTGTTTACAAATATACATAGACCGCCACCCCTTGTCTTA
This sequence comes from Oncorhynchus mykiss, assembly GCF_013265735.2. NCBI lineage: Eukaryota > Metazoa > Chordata > Actinopteri > Salmoniformes > Salmonidae > Oncorhynchus > Oncorhynchus mykiss. The sequence goes on along the minus strand of NC_048580.1, from coordinate 38,178,519 downwards.
ACAGAGGCATCTGTTATATCCTGCCGATGCAGTGTGTAACCCACCAGCTGTATGTTAATCATGTTGTCGTTCAGCCATGACTCTGTCAAATATTAGCTATTACAGTTTTTAATGCCCCGTTGGTAGGATATACGTGCATTTAGCCTGTCCAATTTATTTTCCAGCGATTATGTGTTGGCTAGTAGTACGGATGACAAGGGCAAATTAGCTATTCATCGGCGGATCCTCACAAGGCACCCCGATCTCTTTCCACAATATCTTTTCCGTCTCTTTCTCCTGCGAATGACGGGGATGAGTGCCTGTTCGGGTATTTGGAGTAAATCCCTCTCGTCCGACTCATTAAAGAGAAATTCTTCATCCAGTTCAAGGTGAGTAATCGCTGTTCTGTTTTCCAGAAGCTCTTTTCAGTCATAAGAGACGGTAGCAGCAACATTATGTACAAAATATGTTTTAAAAAATGCGAAAAAACAAACAAAATAGCATAGTTGGTTAAGGGCCCATGAAACGGCAGCCATTCTCTCCAGTGCCTTCTTTAATGGCTGTTGCTATTGTGAAGTTTCATCAGAGCCCTGGTCTCTCTGGCTCTGTGGGACTGCAGTTGTGATAGTAGCCTTAATACGAGTCACTCTGAGCCTGGCTCTGTTTGTCCAGCTGAATCCTATTTCTACCTGCCTTCAACCCAGAGACCCCTGAGCCCTGTCCTGACAGCTCAAAGCTTTCACCCTGGTATGACTTCAACCTGACAGACCTTTGACAAACACATAGTAGAGCTCTCCAAACAACACTATAGCAATAATAATGTATGTGTTGTATAAAGCATTTGAAGCACGGAACAAAATATAGGCCAAGTGGAAGGTGATTTCATTCCTGTGCTCCAAAGTGACCTGTGCATTTTGGAAGTCCAGTTTGGAGAGCAATAAGACATACTCACAACACAGTGAAATGGGAGGTCATGAACAAATGTCTACACATGAAATAGATCTGATCAAAAACTCTTATTAAGGACTCAGATAACACTGCAGCTGTGGTTGTGTGACTGAGGCTAAATATTGGAGACAAGCAGAAAAGAGTGACAAACTGAGATGTAGGGAATAGATAAGGCAACCTATGTGACTTTGAAGACCAAAATATAGGAGAAATGCTGAGTAAAACAGCTAAAACTGACTATGAACCTGTGATGTGGAACCTCTACAATTTATCCTATGTCATCATATTCCAAATCTCAGAATCGTCCTTAGAAATGTTGACAAATGTCTGTATCCGGATAAAATAAACTGCTTTACAAAAGAAACGAATGCAGCTTAACTGCATAACGGAATGTTTACAACATCCCTGAAGTTTTTGTAAAAATTACGGAATCAACTCTCTAGAATTTACATGAGTACATTCAGGACAGATAGGACAAATGCATGCATGGCATTTCACACATTCTGATAAACATTCACTCAAAAAGAGAGGCACATACCAGGATCAGACTTGGAAAATGTGTCCACGTCCAGAAGATCCCTAAGGAAATAATATACAGGGGAAATAAAATAATAATAATTGAATCAGGCTGTTATTCTTTCCATAGAGTGTATTCAATGTCACTGCAGCACCCACTTGAACATATTTCAATGTAGTCCTTCTTCACTTGTTAGTACATCATTTCTCATGGAAAACACTAGGTAGTTTTCCCTCCTCAAAACAAAATGTATTGTATACATCATTTCAAATGCTGTTGGCTATCATTGAAGAGCTGGAGGCAGGATTTAAGAGAGGAAACAATAGCGCTAAACAGACTGAACTGATTATCATTAACATTATTGTCATTATGTGAGATTCTACTTAGCCAGAGTCAGATGAACTCATGGATACCATTTTTATTTCTCTGCATACAGTGTGAAGGAGGATAGAGGTAGTTTCCAGAGCTAATGCTAACTAGCATTAGCACAATAACTGGAAGTCTACAGTTACGTAAGTCAGTACAGCGCTATTGTTTTCTCTCTTGAATTCTGCCTCCAGTTCTTCAATGATAGCCAACAGCATCAGTAGAAAAATGGCTTAAATGCCAGAATCGCAGTATCCCTTTAACATTTTGCTTATGTTTAGTGTTTTCCTCTGTTGTAGAAATATATTTATTCTGTGAGAACCACAAATTAATAATACTTAATGTAAGATTCAGCACAACTGAAAATGTATTGTTAAACAAAATACATAACAAATCAGCCAGTGTGCATAGGGTGACACCAGAACATTTTTGGCTAAATATATGTGTAAGACTGAAGTGACATACATAATCAATTAGATCACACAGCATAGTAATCAGTGGGTCGAACTTCCTGATAAGTTCGACCCACTGATTACTATGCTGTGTGATCTAATTGATTATGTATGTCACTTCAGTCTTACACATATATTGTTTCTACACCAATTTTGGCCCAGTGCATGAATAATAACGACCTTATTTCATATTACACACCTAAAGAAAATGTCAGTAAAATAAGGTATTTACAGGCCAAAATAGACTAACAACCCAATTTAGAGGTACACAAAGTGTATACCTCCATTAATGACAGTCCCAAGATAATAACACTAGTTTGGTCCATTTACAGGTACTGTATCCTGATTAAGGTCATCACCTTTGAGTAGGAGATAAGATTTTGCTGTCACCACTATAGTACAACAGTTGAGTTTAACATCATCCCCCACGTATAGGATAAAATGAATGGTGCTATAAGTATAAAATTATCAGTCACAGTAACCAACTCTTTCCTCCGCAGATGAGGACAGTCTCGTGGGATCATTTCTATATCGTCAGTATTTGAGTCACTGCCATTGGATTCATGGTTCATATTATATCAAAGGGGAAACAACTACTCCCAATGACAGAAGTGGCACAAACACTGAGTCTCTCTGAGGAGCTCTGGACCACTGAGATGAGGTACATTTGCACCCCCCAGCTGACATGTTTTTCAGAGAAGGGAACTGTCTGTGCTTGCTGGTGTCTGTCTCTGTGTGTCTGAAGAAGGTTGTGAAGCCGAAACGTCTGTGTATGTTATCCCTGATGCAATGAAAATATATATTTTTAAATGAAGTGAGCTTTATGTGACATAATTTTGAAAGCGAACCCATTACACCTTTTTGTTTGGCTGCACTACTTTACCAGGTCAGTGAGTTGAGAATCCCTCGACTCTTTTCCATTTTTCTGTACTCATACCTCAGGTTCATTTTAGGTTGGCAGTTTGCCAGATGCACAACACATCAAGGAAATGGGTTGATGAGAGGCAGGCAAATGAAATGAATGTTGTGGCTGATTGTGTTGTCCGCTTGAGACTTGCAAGGTTTTATTAGCTGTGATAAGAGGAGAAGTTGCAGATGTGTCTCACAGAGAACCACCCACTTGTTTCTAAGCATGGAGGAAATCCAGAGTTAAGGCTTTGTAATCTCCAAGGTGGCACCATCAGCCGTTCCATTCGCTTTCAGAGGCAGGGAGGATTATTTGTTTGGTGCCAGTGGTGGCTGGTTTGTGACCATGGAATTCTGACCATCCCAGTGACTCTTTTATTTGGACAGAACACGAAGGCCACTCAGCCAAAAATGTATAATCCCATCCCACTGGGGGCACCATGTCATTTTTGGTGGGTAATATTTGGTTAAGGCATTTTTTGAATTCCCTATTTGTTATCACTGCACTTTCAACCATTTTAAAGCACAACAAAGATCAAATGTGAATACAATGTCAGATGTTTGTATTTATACAACAACTTAATGTGTTATCACTGTGCTTCATGTAATAGCACAACCAAATGATCTGGATTGCAGAAAGTGCAAGTGATCCAAGCTGTTTAAGATTCTGCACAGATGATTTAAGCAATTGTGAAGATCTCCACAGATCTGCAACCTTTGCATGGTATCCTGAACATGCACGCTTTCTATGATTATATCAGAAAACATTTATAGTTACAGTAGGCTAACCTCAAAATGTGGCTATGGTTACTCGTTTTAAGGTTGAATCCTGTTTAATTCGTTTGTAAGATATCCTTAAATGTAGGCTATTTATTACAAAAGTGTTATTACATTTTGTTTGGCTGACAACACAGCCAAACATCAACATTTAAAGGATATCTAATGCTTAGATAGTTTCATCTGAGCCACTGGCTTAATCTTATTCTTTAACTTTTATAGTTGGTTTAGTTGTAATATTAGGCTGTTAACTGTATTTCAAGTGTAATTGAACTGTGTTTGGGTGTCAGCACAAACAAATATCAACATTTGAAGGAGAAGTATCTTTTGAGCCACTGACTCTGTCTAGAAATGTATAAATGATATGATGGACTCACATCGCCATCTCAACCAACAATCAAAGTTAAAGTATAAGACTTTAAAGTGCCTTTAAAGATTGATTTGATTTAATTTAGTCCTATTTTTTAACTTTGATTGTTGGTTGAGATGGGGATGTGAATCCATCATATAATTTATTAATTTGTAGTCTAAATGGAATTAAAGCCAGACTAAATCAGTGGCACAGACGGAACTATCCAAACAGAAGTCCTCCTTCAAATATGATATTTGCTGTGTTGACAACAAAACACAATTCAATATCAAATGGACTCATTGATGTGTTGGATTCACGTCTCCATCTCAAACTAAAATCTTGGTTGAACAATAGGACTGAACCTAATCTAATCAATCATTATAAGCACTTTAAAAAATGTTTGATTTGATTTAGTCCTATTCTTTAACTTAGATTTTTGCAATAGAGATGTGAATCCAACATATTAAAGATTAACTTGAAGATTACATTTGAAATCAACCAAAGATTGAAACCCTAGGCATATACAGTGGGGCAAAAAAGTATTTAGTCAGCCACCAATTGTGCAAGTTCTCCCACTTAAAAATAGAGAGGCCTGTAATTTTCATCATAGGTACACTTCAACTATGACAGACAAAATGAGGGAAAAAAATCCAGAAAATCACATTGTAGGATTTTTAATGAATTTATTTGCAAATTATGGTGGAAAATAAGTATTTGGTCAATTACAAAAGTTTATCTCAATACTTTGTTATATACCCTTTGTTGGCAATGACAGAGGTCAAACGTTTTCTGTAAGTCTTCACAAGGTTTTCACACACTGTTGCTGGTATTTTGGCCCATTCCTCCATGCAGATCTCATCTAGAGCAGTGATGTTTTGGGGCTGTTGCTGGGCAACACGGACTTTCAACTCCCTCCAAAGATTTTCTATGGGGTTGAGATCTGGAGACTGGCTAGGCCACTCCAGGACCTTGAAATGCTTCTTACGAAGCCACTCCTTCGTTGTCCAGGTGGTGTGTTTGGGATCATTGTCATGCTGAAAGACCCAGCCACGTTTAATCTTTAATGCCCTTGCTCATGGAGGGAGGTTTTCACTCAAAATCTCACGATACATGGCCCCATTAATTCTTTCCTTTACACGGATCAGTCGTCCTGGTCCCTTTGCAGAAAAACAGCCCCAAAGCATGATGTTTCCACCCCCATGCTTCACAGTAGGTATGGTGTTCTTTGGATGCAACTCAGCATTCTTTGTCCTCCAAACACGACAAGATTAGTTTTTACCAAAAAGTAATATTTTGGTTACATCTGACCATATGACATTCTCCCAATCTTCTTCTGAATCATCCAAATGCTCTCTAGCAAACTTCAGACGGGCCTGGACATGTACTGGCTTAAGAAGGGGGACACGTCGGGCACTGCAGGATTTGAGTCCCTGGCGGCGTAGTGTGTTACTGATGGTAGGCTTTGTTACTTTGGTCCCAGCTCTCTGCAGGTCATTCACTAGGTCCCCCCATGTGGTTCTGGGATTTTTGCTCACTGTTCTTGTGATCATTTTGACCCCACGGGGTGAGATCTTGCGTGGAGCCCCAGATCGAGGGAGATTATCAGTGGTCTTGTATGTCTTCCATTTCCTAATAATTGCTCCCATAGTTGATTTCTTCAAACCAAGCTGCTTACCTATTGCAGATTCAGTTTTCCCAGCCTGGTGCAGGTCTACAATTTTGTTTCTTGTGTCCTTTGACAGCTCTTTGGTCTTGGCCATAGTGGAGTTTGGAGTGTGACTGTTTGAGATTGTGGACAGGTGTCTTTTATACTGATAACAAGTTCAAACAGGTGCCATTAATACAGGTAACGAGTGGGGGACAGAGGAGCCTCTTAAAGAAGAAGTTACAGGTCTGTGAGAGCCAGAAATCTTGCTTGTTTGTAGGTGACCAAATACTTATTTTCCACCATAATTTGCAAATAAATTCATTAATAATCCTACAATATGATTTTCTGGATTTTTTTTCTCATTTTGTCTGTCATAGTTGAAGTGTACCTATGATGAAAATTACAGGCCTCTCTCATCTTTTTAAGTGGGAGAACTTGCACAATTGGTGGCTGACTAAATAGTTTTTTCCCCCACTGTATGTATTGTCTATTTCTAGTTGAACATTGGGTTAAATTGAAACAATAACTGTTACAAATACTATACAGGCCTAAATAGTCTCATTGATGATATATGAATCATAAAGTATGGTTACATTTCATTCGCTCTGTTAAACCTACCCTTTGGAATGACTTCAATAGCAACAGTGAATATACAGTATTTAGTTAATACAAGATTTCTCAATAATCATTTTCCTGATAGCCCATTGGTAATAGTCAATGGCAAATATAAAAGCTAAACAGGGCTGGGCTTGGTTATTAAATTAAGTGATGAGAGAACAAATTAATAGTTGTAGATCAACTCTCCAGTCGGAGGTCCTGCCAGCCTCTTGTTTTTTTTCTGATAGTGGATATAACGTTAAAGATCTGATGTTGTTTGAAAGGTACAAATTCAACATACAGTGCATTCGGAAAATAGTCAGACCCCTTTACTTTTCCACATTTTGTTACATTACAGCCTTATTCTGAAATGGATTAAATATTTTTCCCCCTTATCAATCTACACACATTATCCCAGAATGACAAAGCAAAAACACGTTTTTTTTTTTTTTGAGCAGATTTATAAAAAATAAATAACTGATATCAAATTTACATAAGTATTCAGACCCTTTATTCAGTATTTTGTTGAAGCACCTTTGGCAGTGACTACAGCCTCGAGTCTTCTTGAGTATGACACTACAAGCTTGGCACACCTGTATTTGGGGAGTTTCTCACATTTTTCTCTGCAGATCCTCTCAAGCTCTGTCAGATTGGATGGAGAGTGTCGCTGCACAGCCAATGTCAGGTCTCTCCAAAGATGTTCGATCGGGTTCAAGTCCCGAAGCCACTTCTGCGTTAGGGTTGTTGTCCTGTTGGAAGGCGAACATTCACCCCAGTCTGAGGTCCTGAGCACTCTTTTCATCAAGGATCTCTCTGTACTTTTCTCCATTTATCTTTCCCTCAATCCTGACTAGTCTTCCATTCACTGCCGCTGAAAAACATACCCACAGCATGATGCTGCCAGCACCATGCTTCACTGTAGGGATGGTGCCAGGTTTCCTCCAGACATGACACTTGGCATTCAGGCCAAAGAGTTCAATCTTGGTTTCATCAGACCAGAGAATCTTGTTTCTCATGCTCTGAGTGTCCTTTAGGGGCCTTTTGGCAAACTCCAAGTGGCCTGTCATGTGCCTTTTACTGAGGAATGGATTCTGTCTGGCCACTCTACCATAAAGGCCTGATTGATGGAGTGCTGCAAAGATGGTTGTCCTTCTGGAAGGTTCTCACAGAGGAACTCTGAAGCTCTGTCAGAGTGAACATCGGGCTCTTGGTCACCTCCCAGACCAAGGCCCCTCTCCCCCGATTGCTCAGTTTGGCAGGGCGGCCAGCTCTAGGAAGAGTCTTGATGGTTCCAAACTTCTTCCATTTAACTTGTTATAGCTGCAATCCCCCTATCGGGATAAGTGTCATCAACAACTGCTGAATAGCACAGCGCCACATTCAATAAATATTACTACAAATATTTATATTCGTGAAATCACAAGTGCAATATAGGAAAACACAGCGTAGCCTTTTGTTAATCCACCTGTCGTGTCAGATTTTGAAATTATGCTTGACAGCGAAAGCAATCCAAGCGTTTGTGTAAGTTTATCGATCGCATAACAAAACATTAAGTACACTTAGCATCAGGAGGCTTGGTCACAAAAATCAGAAAAGCAATCAAATTAATCGTTTACCTATGATGATCTTCGGATGTTTTCACTCACGAGACTCCCAGTTACACAACAAATGTTCCTTTTGTTCCATAAAGATTATTTTTATATCCAAAATACCTCCATTTGTTTGTCGCGTTATGTTCAGGAATCCACAGGAAAGAGCGATCACGACAACGCAGACGAAAATTCCAAATAGTTTCCATAATGTCCACAGAAACATGTCAAACGTTTTTTATAATCAATCCTCAGGTTGTTTTTAAAATATATAATTGATAATATATCAACCGCAAATGTCTTTCACAGTAGGAGAGGGAAAAGCAATACCTATCCTCTGTTGCGCGAGCAAAACTCATGTAACCACTTGACGCGATGTTATCGTTCTGGCTCATTTTTCACAATAAAAGCCTGAAACTATGTCTGAAGACTGTTGACACCTAGTGGAAGTGATAGGGAAAGAAATCTGGTTCATATCCCTTTCAATCCAGCAAAGGGAGGCTATGGAACATGGAGTTTTCAAAATAGAAGCCACTTCCTGTTTTGATTTTCCTCAGGGTTTCGCCTGCAACATCAGTTCTGTTATACTCACAGACAATATTTTGACAGTCTTGGAAACTTTAAAGCGTTTCCTATCCAATACTAATAATAATATGCATATATTAGCAACTGAGACTGAGGAGCTGGCCGTTTACAATGGTCACCTTTTCATCCAAACTACTCAATACTGCCCCTGCAGCCATATGAAGTTAAGAATGATGGAGGCCACTATGTTCTTGGGACCTTCAATGCTGCAAAACATTTTTGGTACCCTTCCCCCAGATCTGTGCCTCGACACAATCCTGTCTCGGAGCACTACAGACAATTCCTTCGACCTCATGGCTTGGTTTTTGCTTTGACATACACTGTCAACTGTGGGACCTTATATAGACAGGTGTGCCTTTCCAAAACATGTCCGATCAGTTGAATTTACCACAGGTTAACTCCAATCAAGTTGTAGAAACATCTCAAAGACGATCAATGGAAATAGGATGAACCTGAGCTCAATTTCGTGTCTCATCGCAAAGGGTCTGAATACTTATGTAAATTAGGTTTTTCTGGTTTTTAATTGTAATACATTTGCAAAAAAAGGTAAAACATTTTTTTGCTTTGTAATTATGGGATATTGTGTGTAGATTGATGATTACTTTTTATTTGATTTAATCGATTTTAGAATAAGGCTGTAACGTAACAAAATGTGGAAAAAAAGAAGGGGTCTGAATACTTTCCAAATGCACAGTTTGTCACATACAAGGTTTGTCTTTGTTGAACATTGGTTACAATAATGACATAATCTTGTGGTTTTCACCCTCAAAACAACAGTTTATGTTGATGACTTTTTTCAAATCCAATGTATTTTCCACGTAGATTCCACGTCACAATAAGTTGACAAATTAATTTCAAACAGTTAGTATGACATTCTATGTCAGTATCAGATATGAGGAATGTAACCTGGCTTGTAGGATATGAGTAGCTACAGGTGAGCTCAGCAGTGGAGGCTAGTGGGAGGACAGGCTCATTGTAACGGCTGGAATGGAGTGGAGTCAAACGTGGTTCCCATATGTTTGATGTTTTTCAAAACCGTTCCATTCCAGCCATTACAATGAGCCCATCTACCTATACCTCCTCCCACCAACATCCTCTGGAGAGAGGGGACCCTTGAATAGCTTTTAGGGCTAATACAGAATCTGCTACCTCTTTTTTTATTTTTTGTATGTAGCCCTAGTTGAAAGTTAATGAACACACATTTCACCTGTTAAAGTGTTATTAGAGGCCCTTATAAACTCACATTATTTAGTCATATTGCAGATCCCTTGTGAAACCTCCATAAGTGCTGTTGGTTTTGTACAGTAGCATTGTAGGTTACGGTACATACCGTAGGTTATGCTACAACAAATTGTATCTGTGGTTGATGAGTCACAGTTCACAGTGTCTCAGTGCGATTATCTGATGACCTTTCCTGGAAATAACATGCGTCTGAAAACAAACACATACTTCTATGGAAAACACTGGAATGGCTGTGACGCAGACAGCAGAAAATTTCAATATTTTCTCCCCAAAAAAGTTATTCCATTTGTTCCTGAGCTTTAGCATACTGTCCTGTACTGTATACAGGCCCAGCCCTCAGCATGAATGTTATCAGCAATTGCTCACTTTTTTTTCCTCCACAGAACTCGTTGGTATCCGGTTGCTAAGCAACCTTATTTTGTTTGTCTAGATGAAACCAATCTGTCAAAATTTGCTAGCTCACTCTAAATTCTCAAATTATATGCATACTGCAATTCCAACCACAAAATGTACTGGCTTTGATTTTAAGCCTCAAAATACAAGAACTTGCCTAACTAACAGCTAAATGTTTGTTTTGGACTTTGTTAAAATTCAAATTCTATTCTTTTTTTAGGCTCCACATGTTTTCATGGAAAATCAACCAATTAGCAGCTCTGCCATAAATCCAGCAAGGGGGGGGGGTTAGGGCCTGCCATTGTATGAATATAAAAAGGTTAGGGCCTGACTGTGTAGATCATATTGGACCTGCCATTGTATGAAAATATTTCTAAATTGATTGCTGTGTCAATTAATCAACCGATTTTACAGGTTATGTACAGTGCCAGGGTTTTTTAATCACATGTACGCTCACTGGCAACTGACGGGATAAAACATTTGACCGTGAAAAGGATGTCGAGGGGGCAACAACAGGCACATTTGATACTGAGGGCTGCATAGAGGCAGAGGAGTCTGCTTTCTATGAAGTACTATATTACGAGAAAGATATAATGTGGCAAAAGTTTTCATGAAGACAATTACTTGGACAATGTGGGAATACTATACTCCACACATGTAATGGTTTGTTCACAGGTAGGTCTATTGAAGGTATGGTTCTACATAGGTTACACCTGCGAGGTGAGAGGTGATTAATCGCTAGCCATACCACAACACTATCCAGTCTCATTGCCTGAAAATTATGCATTAGCACTGTTGACTACACCCGGCTGATGCACTGCGGTCAGGCACGTCTCCGCGCACCTTTGAAGGTGTATCAGGAAGGAGGTGAATGAGAATCCATGCATGAGGTGAAACAATGGTTTTATCATATTTCTACTCTATGCTTGGTATTCTAAAACAATACGAATGTTGCCTAAATTAAGATACATATTTAACTTGGTGTGCACACTAATTTCATATGAATACAGAACATGTGCTTTAAATAATTGAAATATTATATTAGCACACATAAGGGTCCCATCTGCATACTTTCAATACAATATGTTTCACTTATAGAAGATCTAATCACGCCATTTAACATTGTATCATACATTCATGACCTTACCTGCATGACACGGTTACTTCAATTTTAGTTGCAGGAACGATGTTGTTCAGCGGATCGAACTCCCCTATTGATGCCATCATCTCTTTAAATGTGCACGTTTCAAGCTCTTTTGGTGAAATATCTCAAGTATATTCTCGACCATTAAAAACTTAAATCAAACCACATGTTAGTTGTAGAGCCATATCCGTCTTCATTGACTTTTGGAAAGAAGCGAGTCCTAGAGTAAAATACATTGCATTGGAGAGGAAAGCAATTCATCCTTCACAGTGTAGCCTACAGGAGAACTGAAGCGCGAGCGTCTCAGTACAGAGGGATTCCCACCAACTTCTATTTTCCAGTGCTTTCGACAGGTGGTGTAAGAAGCACGGGATACACTTTTGCAGAAGGATTTTTTTGTTGTTGCAAGGATTATACTATTTGTTTCTTTCTCTGATACTATTTCAACCTTCAATCCATTTGTTTGTTATATCTTTTTAAATTTAATTGTATAATATTATTGGCTTGCTTGACACAAATATACAGGATACATACATTGTATCCTGCAATTATGCAACAAATCAAAGCATATTCAAATGTACACCTTACTTTTTGTCCTGGATACAGAACAAAAATAAGTCTATAATTGAAAGCCATTCATTCATTTGAGAACTTATTCTTGAGTATCTTGAATTGTTTATAATTTCCCTCCTCTAAGACAGGCCACCTAGTAATGCAGACCTTGTGCTTTGTTTGTTGGAATATTTATATTTGTTATAATGGATTGTTGTTTCTCTTCCAATCACCTCTTTTTAAACTATATTTTTTAATTGAACCTTTATTTAACTAGGTAAATCAGTTAAGAACACATTTTTATTTACAATGACGGCCTACCCCAGCCAAACCCTAACCCGGACAACGCTGGGCCAATTATGCGACACCCTATGGGACTCCCAATCATGGCCGGTTGTGCTACACACCAGGATCGAACCAGGGTCTGTAGTGACAGCTCTAGCGCTAAGATGCAGTGCCTTAGACCGCTGCACCACTCGGGAGCCATTTTGTAGGCCTACCTGTACTTTTCACAGAATGCAGTACTGTTGAGGCAGATTGGTCACAAAAAAACTTTGTCTGTGATTGATCAATCTAAAGAATACTGAAACTTAGGTATGTTAACGGCTAAGATTTAATGAAGAAAATTCAAATAAACTAAATTCAGGAGCAAAGTCTCACAGTCAGCCTAGTCTCAGAGGTAATCAAAGTTATGGATCACAGAGGCATTTACTATAATCACATTTACGTATTTTCTGCTCACACCAAAGCCTTTCATAAACAAATAGAAACATTGCTCTGTAAGACAGGTTTAATTGAATCCAGAAACCTTCCTGTAGGTTGTTTTTATAATCTGGTAAGAAAGCCACCCTACGTGACTTGGTTTGCATTATGATACATCAACTGATGCAAGGAGGGGATGGAACTTGACCTGAGAGAGGATGGCTGGTCGAGAGAAGGCTCAGTTGTGTGTGTTTTGGTTCTTATCACACCGTTTGCTCCAAGGGAACCCAGAGGGAAGGGTTTGAGGAGGAAGATTAAGGTTTCCAGTATGAGGGGAAGAAAAGTAATCACATCCATCATTAGAGGAAACACGTTTCCCTTTATGAGTTATTTATTTTCCAGGTAAAAGAGTTCCAACAAGGTACACAACTACAATTTAGTTTCACTTAATCATTTACAGAGAGATGTATGGAGCAGGATTGTTGAGATGAATCACTTGCCTTTCACTGCTACAAACAATCAGACAGAAATAATCAATTAGACCTTACTAAAACAGAAACAGCCAGAGATAAAAGACTGAAGCTAAACCTCTGAAACACCCGGACCATTTAATGACTTACACATACAAGAAGACCAATTGTTGCATTGATCCATTAAGCGTAATAGACTCCCTCATCCTTAGCCCACTTCAGCTCTAACTGACAGTGAATGTGATGGTATCTTTGCTCCAGTCGCCGAGTAGAACAAATGATGATGGATAAATGTTACTTATACCTGCTGGCTATGTCTATTGTTCTGGAGGCACACTCAATTTGGCAGCTGATCAGGCAGAAATTGAAATTCTTCACGCAGGAAAAAATTATTGAGAGAGAGAGAGAGAGAGAGAGAGAGAGAGAGAGAGAATAATTATCTGCCCATTTTCCACTCCTCTCTTTTTGGGGAGCCTCTATATCTTCTGGGTGAAAGAATGATAAACTCTGCTTTGGCCTCACTGGCTGCATCCATCTGCTGGAATACTTAATTGCCCTCAGGGTGAATTCCTGTTTAGTTTTCTTGTCACAGACCAGGGGCTAGCCAGGGAAGAGAACACGCATGGCTGAAAGTTACTGTCATTATACCTGCAAACAAAGGACGTGCAGTGTCTTTATACCCTTGAGATGCCAATGCTCCAGCTAGTTCCTAACCCTGATAGAGGAGGTAAACAATGTTCCAAAGAAGCCTAATCCCCTATTGAGACAGCAGGGAGAAAGACTATCCCTGGTCCTTATTGTCCTCTTCGTCCTGTGCACTCGTACAATGCAACCACACAAGTTTTGCTGAGGTGAAATTATATCATAATGGCAACATGGGCAGTTGTCAGCTCAGAGGATAGCCTGGAACACATTACAGTTACTAGTCATCACATTATATCACAAAACTGTGCCCAAACAATAACCCACTGTCACGACTTCCACCGAAGGTGGCTCCTCTCCCTGTTCTGACACTCAACGGTCGTCGTCACCGGTCTACTAGCTGCCATCGATCCCTTTTTCTTTTCTGTTGCTTTTGTCTTGATTGTTTTCACCTGTTGCTTATTTTAGTTCATCAATGGTCTATTTAAATTTCCAGTGCCCGCCTGCTTTTGTGCGGGCTTATTCCTACTGTCTGTGGTGAAGTTGTTTTTCTCCTGCGTAATTTGTTGTATGTTATTTCCTGGTTTTTGGAGACATACCTGATTTATGGTCATTGCCTGATTTTTGGCTAGACCAAGCGAAATAAACGCATCCATTGGAAGTATTGCTCTCTGCGCCTGACTCTACACCCACCACTCCTAGAATTCCGTGACAGAAGCCAGAACCAGAACATGGAGTAAGCAGGAGCAGCTTCACCCCCCATCCCATCCATGGAAGAGCGTGTCCTCCATCACACAGCCATCCTACACCGGATTGGGACGGCGATGGATCAAATGATGGAGAGATGGGAGAGGAGCGGCCTCCCTACTTCGTCTCCAGCTCCTCTTCAGCCTGCACTACCAACTTCTCCGGCGGCGTCTGGACCCAGCGCTCTTCGGCTCGCGCTCCAGAGGGAGTACGATGGAACGGCTGCCGGGTGCAAGGGGTTCTTGCTCCAGCTAGAGCTTTACCTGGCTACCGTTCGAGCTTTACCTGGCTACCGTTCGCCCGACTCCCTTGGGAGAGGAGAGTGTGAGCGTCCTCGTCTCCTGCCTGACAGGCAGAGGCCTGGAGTGGGCCAACGCGGTCTGGGAGGGTCCAGACTCAGCGAGGGACCATTACCCTGGGTGACCCTGGCCGCTGGAGCGGGGTGGAACGACAGGGCCCTGATGGACCACTACCGGTGTAGCCTCCAGGAGGACGTCCGCAGGGAGCTAGCTTGTCGGGACACCACCCTCACACTAGACAAACTAATCGACATGTCAATCCGGCTGGACAACCTGCTAGCTGCTCGCGGGCGTCCAGAGAGGGTTCTGTTTGTTCCACCCCCCCAGCACTCCCGCTCCAACACCCATGTAGTTAGGGGGTGCTGCATCTAGGGTGAATGGAGGAGGAGGCCTCCTCCAGCACCCGTTGTGGTCGGAGAGGGCACACTGCCGACCGGTGCTGGAGGAGCTCGTCTGGGAGTCGAGAGGGCAGGCAGAGCACTGCTCGGACACCCCAGGTGAGTCAGCACCAGACTCACCCAGAGCTCCCTGTTGGTCATATGTTTGTACTAATCTCTTTTCCTGAGTTTTTCCCCTCTTCCCAGCATAAGGCGCTAGTCGATTCCAATACTCCCGTATTGGCTCATCCGGACCTTTGGCATTCATGGTGGAGGTGGACGCGTCCGAGGCTGGGGTTGGAGCCGTGCTGTCACTGCGCTCGGCACGCCACCGAAGCGTCGTTCCGGAGCGAAACTTTGACGTGGGGGGACCGGGAGTTGCTGGCTGTGGTAAAAGCTCTGAAGGTGTGGAGACGTTGGCTTGAGGGGGCTAAACACCCTTTTCTCATCTGGACTGACCACCGTAATCTGGAGTACATCCGGGCAGCGAGGAGACTGAATCCTTGCTAGGCAAGGTGGGCCATGTTTTTCACCAGATTTCGTTTCACCATCTCTTATAGACCAGGTTCCCCTAACACTAAGGCCGACGCACTGTCCCATCTCTATGATACCGAGGAGCAGCCCATCGATCCTACTCCCATACTTACGGCCTCATGTCTGCTGGCACCGGTGGTATGAAAGGTGTACGCGGGCATCGAGCGGGCGTCACGGTTAGAACTCACGCCACCATAGTGTCCAGCGGGCTGGAAGTACGTGCCGCTTGGTGTTCGTGACAAATTGATCCGGTGGTCCCACACGCTACCCTCCTCGGGTCATCCGGGAATAGAGAGGACGGTGCGTGGTCTTACGGGGAGGTACTGGTGGCCCACTTTAGCTAGGGACGTGCGATTTATTGTCTCCTCCTGTTCGGTGTGTGCTCAGAGTAAGGCTCCTAGACACCTGCCTAGGGGGCAGAGGTACACCTCTCATACAGCCCCTCCCCGTTCCCCAACGGCCTTGGTCACATCTGTCGGTGGACTTCCTCACCGACCTTCCCCCGTCTCAGGGAAACACCGCGATCCTGGTCCTTGTGGATCTGTTTTCGAAGTCCTCCAGTTGCCCAGTCTCCCTAAGGCCCTGCAGACTGCGGAGGCCCTGTTTACCCAAGGTACGTTCCATCCTGGACTCCAGACGCCGGGTAAGGGACCTGCAGTACCTCACGGACTGGGAGGGGTACGGTCCGGAGGAGAGGTGCTGGGTACCGGTGGAGGACATCTTGGATCCATCACTGCTATTCCACTGCCTCCATCCGGATCGCCCTGCGCCTCGCCCGGTGTCAGGTCGAGCCGCGGGGGGTGGGGTTTCACTGTCACGACTTCCACCGAAGGTGGCTCCTCTCCCTGTTCGGGCGGCGCTACTAGCCGCCACCGATCCCTTTTTTCTTTTCTGTTGGTTTCGTCTTGATTGTTGTCATCTGTTGGTGGCCCGCCTGCTTTTGTACAGGCTTATTCCTACTGTCAGTGGTGAAGTTGTTTTTCTCCTGCTTAATTTGTTTCCTGGTTTTTGGAGATATACCTGATTTATGGTCATTGCCTGATTGTTGGCTAGACCATGTGAAATAAACGCATCCATTGGAAGTATTGCTCTCTGCTCCTGACTCTACACCCACCACTCCTAGACTTCCGTGACACCCACAGATGTTTTAGGGCTTTAATACAGCTTAATTTCTAGTACCATTTAGGCCAGTTTGGATGCTCAAAATAGGGCACTCCACTACAATCTCCACAGTGTAGATAAGGAAGCACAGACACACACACACACAAAACAAGGTAAAGTGCAATCAGGCATGAAGAGTGTAATGAGCAGGACTAAGTTAGGAGAGTGGAGCTTGTGAATCAGAGTTAATGAAGTAATGTACAAACACAAAGTTATATTGGCTGCACTGGGTTCTGTTGGGTGCTTTATATATATATATATATATATCTACAATCTCTGGGGAGGAATTCAGATAGCGCAAGTGTCTAGATGATCTCAGCTCTTACTGTGGGTTGTTTCTGAAATCAGGCACCAGTTCTAGGGCACATAAGAGTTGGAGGGGACTGCATGGGAATAAGGCAACAAGACAACGTGTCTGATAGAGTGCCTACCTCTGACACTTCAATTCGGCATCACCAACATCACTATCCTCTCAGACAGCATCTGGACTGGCATAATCAAACACATGGATAACAATGACTCACCATGCCTTCTGTTTGAACTACAGAAACTTGACTGTGATTTTGAGGAAATTGAGCAATGTATGATACATTATTAGGATGGCAACAAACGCTGCCTGAATGCTGCCTTGGAGTAAGCAATATTCTGATGTCTGGTTTCTTGGGAGTAATAATGTTTCAGAGCTTAAGGTCAGAAGCGGTATGAGGAAAGAGTCTACAGCTCCATCAAACACATCCATTTGTACAGCAAAAAATCGAGATTGGACGTTATCTAACGGTTCAATAACTCTATCGGCATAAAGACAACATGCCCTTGCTTTTGTTGTGCTAACTTTTTCTTCCATAAAGCAGTTCAGTCATGAACAATCAAAGAAAATATACCAGACAAATTGCAGACTCTGATCACAGCCTTAACAAAGTCAAGCTGCAGATTCGGTTCTTGTTGTCGAGATTAAACCAATTGTTACAAGACATTTACGGAAATAGATGTTATGAAATACTGCCCCCTGGTTTTATAAAACACAAGCATCTCTTTTTTGTATCTCTGTGACACAATATTCTTGCAATTCTTTTTATATCCAGCAGATGGCAGCGTGTGTCAAGACTAGTGTGAATTCACACTGAGGGAACTTGTTTCAATGTAGCTAGCTCGAGAACGTTTTTTTTTTGTTTGAATGAGACCCCAGAGTAGCCACAGACAAACATAAAGACAAACACAAATATAGTTCACATACATAATAATAAACATACACATACATAATAACACTGACACTCAAGACAAAAACCTGAGCACAGCACACACAAATGTACCAAAAACATATATATACAGACAATATCTCATATTAGATGCTGTTAAATGTTGCATGGTGCACAGTGGCACAGAAACACAAGTGGGTGTTGCAGTCGGATCTCTCAGTGCATGCTATGCACAGAAGTAGTAACAACCTCTGTGAAGGATGAATGCATCCCACCACTCTATGTGTCCTGTCCTTAAATCAACTGCTGTGCTGCAGGCCTCTCTCACACTGGCTAGCAAAGCCTGTGTGTGTGTGTGTGTGTGTGTGTGTGTGTGTGTGTGTGTGTGTGTGTGTGTGTGTGTGTGTGTGTGTGTGTGTGTGTGTGTGTGTACGGTGCAGTGGAACTCCATTGGCTGTGTCCTGTTTGTTTTTTAATAAACCGTGTGTGTGCTGTCTCAGAAGGGGGAGCCTCTAACCAATTTTTTTGTGGAAGCAGGTAGCCTAGTGGTTAGAGTGTTGGACTAGTAACTGTAAGGTTGCAAGATTGAATACCTGAGCTGACAAGGTAAAAAGCTATTGTTCTGCTCCTAAACAAGGCAGTTAACCCACTGTTCCTAGGCTGTCATAGAAAATAAGAATTTGTTCTTAACTGACTTGCCTAGTTCAATTTAAAAAAGACATTCTAGACTTTTCCTAACACAGAGATTCAAATTATTGTGTGATTCTCTTATCAACCCCTGTGTGTGGGCATGATCTCTTGACCTAGATATTCATGAAAATGTTAGTGCCAGATGAATTTTCGTTAGCGAGTAATCGATTTCAGAGAAAACAACTATTCAATCACAAACAAGATTAAAACAACATTCAATCAATTCCCATATTACTTGCTGACAGACAGTTGATATTGACCAGTTGATAGGATCATCTTTAATGGGATCATCTTTAGAAAATAAACATTCTGTCTTCTGTGGGTAGGCCTATGTCTAATCAAAATGGTTAACCTAAATCGGCATACAAACAATCGTTATAATTGTAGTAAAATAATAAGGAGGGGAGAATACCCCTCTGCTGGTTATTGTGAGGTACGTGAACGCGCCGCAATCAATAGTGCTCAGCGTCTTCTGAGAGCGCGCGAGAGATCCAAGGAGAGACAGGACGACGAGGGGAGAGGCAGGAAGAGGGCGCGAGACAAATAGGGAAAATCCCAATAATGGAGTGGCGGAGGAGGAGGTCGGTTTCGCGAGCTCGGACTGGTCATAGTTGACGTTTTCATTTTCTCAAAATTGGATGTAAATTCTATAATAAGGGACTGTGCGCCGATATCTCTAGCTCAAAGAAGCCCTCAACGGATGCCTCAGATGCTACACGTAAACGGGGGATCCACCACTGGCACCAGGCAACAGCTTATCATTTCTGGTGGGCTTGGATGAGGATACTAAAGGACATATTTTTAAGATAGCATTGGTTGAGGATATTGCAAAACCGTATTACAGTGAAGTATCCTATTTCGGACTCCACTCCTCTTTTCTAAGGAACGATACATTATTAATTACCAGTATTATACATACATGTATCTATTCAACAATGTGTAGGCTTGTAGGTTCGCAGGTTGAATCTACAATGATATGGTAGCCAAAAATAAATAAATAAAGGCTAGTCAATAATAATAATTAATCAACGTATTTTAATATAAAGGATTTATTCTGAATAGCTACACTGCTACCAAATTTACAATCACATCTTTCACAAACGGAGACGCGCAAAGACTGAGTGAGTCATTAAAATAACGAAAAGAAAGCTACAGTATAGTGGAAAACATGTTGCCTTCACAAGAAGCCGCCAAGAATTACCATGATAACTACATGCGGAACTCCCGCGCCATCGGGGTACTCTGGGCGATATTCACCATATGCTTTGCCATCATCAACGTGGTGGTCTTCATTCAGCCCTACTGGATCGGGGACAGTGTGAGCACGCCGCAGGTGGGTTACTTCGGCTTGTTTCACCAGTGCGTTGGAAGAGGACCGCACAACCGAGAGCTCACCTGCACGGGAAGCTTCGCCGAGTTCAGCTCCATCCCCTCCGGAGCCTTCAAAGCGGCGTCGGTCTTCGTGTTTCTGTCCATGGTGCTGATTCTGGGCTGCATCGCCTGCATGGCGCTCTTCTTCTTCTGCAACACCGCTACCGTCTACAAGACTTGTGCCTGGATGCAGCTCCTATGTGGTACGTAAAATCAATGGAAACTCAGTTACACAATATTGTTTCAGCACATTAATATATTGGGGTATAGGATTTTCACTGGTTTGTCACAGGCAACTGAAAACACATGGATCTACTGGTTACAAGTTACATGCAAACAACCTTGTCAAAATAAATTGCAACATGCTGCCTGTGCTGCTGCTATTGCTAAGGATGATGGGTTATATCTACAGGCAGATTAGATTCACCTCGCTACAAAATCATTTTGACTCCACATTTCTACACAGATTCCAAACTCGCTGGGCTTACTGGGAGTGGAAGTTGGATGACTTCATGTCATTTTCCATTGTCACTCAGTCATGAGTCATGGAACTGTGGAAGGAAGACAGATATCCTATAGATTGTCATACTGACCCACATTGAGCTCTAGCGATTGCAGAAGAAGCATTCATTTGCTCAACAAATCAGTCTCAAAAACAGTCAACACACTACAAAAGGCCTCCTTCTGTTGGGTGGATGTATTCCTTCAACCATGACCTGACCACATAGAGAGCTGCCCTCTTGATAAATAGAAGAAACAGGTAGGGGGAAATGAAAACAGGTCATTTATGGAACTTAATTCCCTCACTCCCACTCAGATCTATACCTCAAGGACCTCCCAGAGTGGATTATAAATTCATCAATGCGGGTCATTCCATTTCATTTCAGCAAGACACCCACCATCTCAGATTGTTTTGAAATGGTTTATGTAGTTAGAAAAATATACGATAAGCATTCCTGCAACATTATTTTGTTGAAAGACAATTTTAACTCTGACAAATTTGGACAGTTCAATTTATATGATTCATACAGTGCCTTCAGAAAGTTTCCACACCCCTTGACTTTTCTGCATTTGTTGTGTTTACAGTCTGAATTGAAAATGGATTACATTTAGATTTTGTGTTACTGATCTACACACAATACCCCATAATGTCAAAATGTCATTCTGTTTTTAGAAATGTTTACAAATTAATTCAAAATGAAAAACTGAAATGTCTCAAGTCAATAAGTATTCAACCCTTGGCAAGCCTAAATAAGTTCAGGAGTATAAATGTGCTTAACAAGTCACATAATAAGTTGCATGGATTCAATAATAATAGTGTTAAACATGATTTTCAATTACTACCACATCTCTGTGCCCCACACATACAATTATTTGTAAAGGTCCCTCAGTCGATCAGTGAATTTCAAGCACAGATTCATCCACAAAGACCAGGGATGTTTTCTAATGGTTCGCAAAGAGCACCTGTTGGTAGGGCGGTAACCAGTTGCCGGGGAGGAAGGAAACCGCTCAGCGATTTCAACATGAGGCCAATGGTGATTTTTAAACAGTTACTGAGTTTAATGGCTGTGGTAGGACATAACTGAGGAAGGATCAACTAATATAAATTACAGATTGAAAAGGAGGAAGCCTGTAAAGAATAAAAAATATTCCAAAACATGGATCCTGTTTGCAATAAGGCACTAAAGTAATACTGTAAAACATTTGCAAATAAATTACATTTTCCTGAATACAAAGTGTTATGTTTTGGGCAAATCCAACACAACACATCACTGAGTACCGCTTCATAGTTTTAATCATGGTAGTGTCTGCGTCATGTTATGGGTATGCTTGTCATTGGCAAGGACTCAGAAGTTATTTTTGATTAAAAGAAATGGAATAAAGCTAAGCATAGGCAAAATCCTAGAGAAAAACTTGGTTCAGTCTGCTTTCCAACATACACTGGGAGACATTCACCTTTCAGCAGCACAATTACCTAAAACACAAGGCTATAACGTCACAGGATGAAACCAATATGCAGACACAGGAGGCAGATGGTCTGAGTCTCTGATATTTATTAATAGGCAAGGGGCAGGCATGAGGCAGGTTCGTAAACCGGGTCAGAGTCAGATGGGTACAGGACGGCAGACAGGCTCGAGGTCAGGGAAGGCAGAATGGTATGGCAGACAGGCTCAGGGTCAGGGCAGGCAGCAATGGTCAGAACCAGCAGGACTGGAAAACAGGGACCAGAAAAACAGGCATGCAGAAAAACATGATGGTAGGCTTGATGAGACAAGATGAACTGGAAACAGACAAACAGAAAACACTGGTATAAATACACAGGAGATAATGGGGACAAATGGGAGACACCTGGTGGGGTGTGGAGACAAGCACAAGACAGGTGAAACAGATCAGGGTGTGACAAAGGCCAAACATACACTGGAGTTGCTTACCAAGACGACATTGAATGTTCCTGAGTGGCCTAGTTACAGTTTTGACTTAGATCGGCAAATATATGGCAAGTTTGAAGAATATTTTAAAGAATAATGGACAATTTGGACCAAATCACATCTTAACAATGACTAAGATCTCAGTAATCCAAATAAATGGTCGAAAGCCACTTGGAGACGCCCCAACTCCACACCAAGCCCACCCCGATGGCCAGTATACAGTATCAGTTCTCTATGTTTGACAAGTTATATGAAGCTGTGGCTTGGAGTATTGTTTATTCATACTATGTAATGTATTCTTAGTGAATTAGTACCAGGTTTTGCCCACTAGATGCTGCTGTTCTGCTATTACTGCCACAGCCTTTATCCATGTATTAAATGGAACCCTTTGCAACTTTGGGTAGAAAACCCATAGCTTTCGCTCAGGATGGAAATAAATGGTGTGATCATCCTTTCAATTCAAGCCAGTCCTCCATGAAAGCAATTCAAACACATACAAACTGTCCTTCTCTTGAATCTAATCTGCTCAATGAAGTACATTTGTGTAACTAAATGCACTCTTAGAAAAAAGAGTTCCAAAAGGGTTCTTTGGCTGTCCCCATAGAATAACCCTTTTTGTTTCCAGGTAGAACCCTTTTTGGTTTCAGGTAGAACCTTTTTGGGTACCGTGTAGAACCCGACATGAAACCCAAAAGGGTTCTTCAAAGAGTTATCTTATGGGGATAGCGAAGAACCCTTTTAGGTTCTAGATAGCACCTTTTTTTTCTAAGAGTGTGCCCACACACCAACAGAGATCTGCTAGTGTTGGGTTGACTGCCTAAGGCTTAAGCTGTATCTGGGAAATGGCCCAAGTGTGTGTAGTTTATTCCCTTCAATAAAGGTTTGGATTAGTTAGACCATTCCTTGTCAAGCAAACCAATAGGCTACAGGAGTTCTAATGGTTTAAATGTTATGGTCTTCAATGGTAAAAATCCCAAATACAATGCCTTCAGAAAGTATACTGAACAAAAATACAAACGCAACAGGCAGGGGCACAGCCGTGGGTGGGCCTGGGAGGGCATAGGCCCACCCACTTGGGAGCCAAAACCATCCACTTGGAAGCCATGCCCAGCCAATCAGAATTAGTTTTTCCCAAAAAAGGGCTTAATTACAGACAGACATACTCCTCAGTTTCATCAGCAGTCCTGTTGGCTGGTCTCAGACAATCCCTCAGGTGAAGAAGCTAGATGTAGAGGTCGTGAGCTGGCATGGTTACACATTGTCTGCAGTTGTGAGGCCAGTTGGACGTACTGCCAAATTCCCTAAAACGACTTTGCAGTCGGCTTATGGTAGAGAAATTAACATTAAATTCTCTGGCAATAGTTCTGGTGGACGTCCCCGCAGTCAACATGCCAATTACACACTCCTTCAAAACTTCAGACAACTGTGGCATTGTGTTGTGTGACAAAACTGAACATTTTAGAGTGAACATTTTGTCCCAATTACAACGTTCAGCTGTGTTCTGATCATTATGTTTAATCAGCTTCTTGATATGCCACACCTGTCAGGTAGATGGATTATCTTGGCAAAGGAGAAATGTTCACTAACAGGGATACAAACAAATTTGTGCACAAATTGTGAATGGAAAATTCCTGGGATCTTTCATTTCAGTTCATGAAACATGGGACCAATGCTTTTCATGTTGCGATTATATTGTTGTTCAGTATATTTATATACTGATTTTTATTTATTTATATATATATATTTATATTCCACATTTTGTTTTGTTACAGCCTGAATTAAAAATGGATTAAATATTTCTTTTTTCTCACACATCTGCACACAATACCTCATAATGACAAAGTGAAAACATGTTTTTAGACATTTTTGCAAATTTATTGAAAATGAAATTCAGAAATATCTCATTTACGTAACTATTTACACCCCTGAGTCAATACTTTGGCAGCAATTACAGCTGTGAGTCTTTCTGGGTAAGTCTCAAAGAGCTTTCCACACCTGGATTGTACAACGTTTGCCCACTATTCATTTCAACATTCTTCAAGCTCTGTCAAATTGTTTGTTGATCATTGCTAGACAACCATTTTCAGGTCTTGCCATAGATTTTCAAGTTGATTGAAGTAAAAACTGTAACTATGCCACTCAGGAACATTCACCGTCTTCTTGGTAAACAACTCCAGTGGAGATGGTGTTTTAGGATATTGCCCTGCTTAAAGGTAAACACATCTCACAGTGTTTGGTGGAAAGCAAACTAAACCAGGTTTTCCTGAAGGATTTTGCCTGTGCTTAGCTCCATTCTGTCATTTTTCTATCCTGAAAAAGTCCTTAAAGACTACAAGCATTCCCATAGCAGCCACCACTATACTTGAAAATATGGCGAGTGGTGCTCAGTAATGTGTTGTATTGGATTTGCCCCAAACATACAGTAAAACTTTGAGTTCTGGACAAAAAGTTAATTGCTTTGCCACATGTACCGCAGTATTACTTTAGGGCCTTGTTGCAACAGGATGCGTGTTTTGAAATATTTTTTATTCTGCACTGGCTTCCTTCTTTTCACTCTGTCAATTAGGTTGGTAATTGTGGAGTAATTACAAGGCTGTTGATCCATGCTCAGTTGTCTCCTAATCACAGCCATTCAACTCTGTAACTGTTTTTAAGTCACCGTTGGCTTCATGGTGAAATCCCTGAGCGGTTTCATTCCTATCCGGGTGTATTGAACACCATTCAAAGTGTTATTAATAACTTCACCATGCTCAAAGGGATATTCAATGTCTGCTTTTTTTTACCCATCTACCAATAGGTGCCCTTCGTTACGAGGCATTGGAAAACCTCCCTGGTCTTTATGGTTGAATCTGTGTTTGAAATTCAGTGCTTGTCTGAGGGACCTTACAGGTAGTCAGCCATATCCTGCAGTCAAATGACCAAATAGCCCTCTAGTGGCCTCATGGGTGGAATGTTATTTCATAATTAATACAAATGATTTAAATAAACCCGTCGAAAATGTGGTGTTTCCATATGAAAAGGTTATTATATTTCAGTCTCAACTCAACATCGAATACATTTCAACTCTATTTTATTTATTTTATTTTCACTAGGCAAGTCAGTTAAGAAAACATTTTTATTTTCAATGACGGCCTAGGAACAGTGGGTTAACTGCCTGTTCAGGGGAAGAATGACAGATTTGTACCTTGTCAGCTGGGGGGTTTGAACTTGCAGCCTTTCGGTTACTAGTCCAATGCTCTAACCACTAGGCTACCCTGCCGCCCCATGTCTATATCTGACATGGTACAGGTGTCTTACATTTGTAAGCACATAACCATGTGTGTGAGGTGTATACTTTTGTTTCAAAGTAGATGTGACTAAGACTACCAAGAAACACTCTGTGTGAGCCTGTTTTAGCCCACTGGAGGAAAAGGTTCAACACTATTTTTGCACACAGAGTGAATCCAAACAACTTATTAAGCACATTTCTACTACTGAACTTATTATGGCTTGCCATAACAAAGGGGTTGAATACTTATTGACTCAATACATTTCAGCTTTTCATTTTTTATTAATTTGTAAAAAAAAATTGGAAAACATAATTTGCTTTGACGTTATAGGGTATTGTGTGTAGGCCAGTGACAAAACAAATGGTCAATGTAATCCATTTAAATGATTTCTATAAGACAACAACATGTAGAAAAAGTCAAGGGGTGTGAATACTTTCTGAAAGCACTGTCATGGTAATGTATTGGGTTGGGTTTAATTGTAAATGTCACTCATCAAACAACATATAGGAGATGTTTCCTAATCATTTTAGGGTACGACTGCTATGTAATGGTTTTATTTGGGTCTTCACAACATTTTAGTCACTAGCCCATTTCTCCATCACATTTTTGGTCTTGTAGGAAAAGTCTTAATATGATAATTGCATCATAGGGATAGCCCTCTCAGAGAGCTGTCATTTGTTGGACTATTCGAGAAGAGTTGGGTTAAAGCATTAGGTTGCTAAGAGAATGACAAACTGAATTGCTTTCATGGAGGACTGGCTTGACTTGTATGGATGACCATACAATGTCTTTTCATCATGAGCAAAAGCTATTGGTGATATGATATGATATGAATCCTGTGAATTGAAATGGCCAATTTGGGTGCAATCAAATAAGCTTAATTTCTCATAGTTCAAATAAACTTTCAACAAAATAATGTTTCAGGGATACTAATCTTATCTGTGTCTAACTACAGAAACGTTTTCAGACAATCTGAGATGGTGGGTGTCGAAAACCTCTTCTGTGTGCTTTTTGAGGTGGATCGACTCATGAGATATGCACAAACGTGTGGGAGTAAGAATACCTCAACAGTCAGCAGACTGAGAGCAGGAAAATATCAGCAGTTTTTTCTGTTTGTATTGTTGTTTTCTTCATCTGTCCACTCTCCTTTCTGATCTGCAGAGTCAGTTTGTTTGGTTGGAAGAATGTTCAACCATCAGCAAGATGGAGGAACAGAGAATCCATGAACTAATATTTCCATACTCTTAGGATGACAGGACACTCACTATGCACTTTTATGAAATTAGAAAAAACATGCATGGTGGTATACATGCTGGTATTCATCACATAAAGCGGGATTAAAATGGATTTAATTGTAATTTTTTTGTCAACGATCTACACAAAAAACTCTATAAAAAATATATATATATATATAAAAAAATAAAACATAGCTTGATTAGATAACTGTTCAACCCCCTTATTCAATACATGTTAGAATCATCTTTTGCAGCAATTACAGATGTGAGTCTTTGTGGGTAAGTCTCTAAAGATTTCCACACCTGGATTGTGCAACATTTGCACATTATTATTTTCAAAGTTCTTCAAGCTCTGTCAAATTGGTTGTTGATCATTGCTAGACAACCATTTTCAGGTCTTGCTAAGTCAAAACAGTAAGTCGGCCAGTCAAGAACATTCACTGTCTTCTTGGTCAACAACTTCAGTGTTGATGTGGCCTTGTGTTTTTATTTATTTTCCCACTGAAAGGGGACTTCATCTCCCAGTGTTTGGTGGAAAGCAGACTGAACCAGGTTTTCCTCTAGGATTTTGCCTGTGCTTAGCTCCATTCCGCTTATTTTTTATCCTGACAAACTCCCCAGTCCTTAACGATTACAAGAATACCCATAACATGATGCAGCCACCACTATGTTTGAAAATATGGAGTGGTACAGTATTGTGTTGTATTGGATTTGACCCAAACATAACACTTTGTATTCAGGACAAAGAGTAAATTGCTTTGCCACATTTGTTGCAGTATTATTTTAGTATCTTATTGCTAACAGGATGTATGTATCCTCCACTGGCTTCCTTCTTTTCACTCTGTCAATTAGGGGTTTGTATTGTGGAAAAACTACAATGTTGTATATCCATCCTCAGTTTTCTCCTATCACAGCCATTCAATTCTGTAACTGTTTTAAAGTCACCATTGGCCTCATGGTGAAATCCCTGAGCGGTTTCCTTCCTCTCCGGCAACTGAGTTAGGAACGATGCCTGTATCGAATATCTACTTTTTTTTTTAAACACATCTACCAATAGGTGCTCTTCTGTGCGAGGCATTGGAAAACCTCCCTAGTCTTTGTGGTTGAATCTGAAGGCACTTTTGCAATTGAGGCCCTTTCCCATTCCCAGTGGCTACTGGATCAGCTCCAACTTGGTACAGGGTATAGCCTTGCGATGAGGCTGCATCTGCTACCCTGTGTACAGGTGAGTGGCCTGATAGTGTTGGCTATGGGGCTAATGCTCTCACCACTGAGGAGATGATAGTTTAATCAGCTGCTGTATCTTGGTACGTGGCATAGAGCTTTGGCAGAGCGTGGTGCCAACAGCGGGCCGGCCCTGGGAAGAGGACAAAGAGTACCAGCTGCTCTTCTCAGTGCCCGTGACCTTCCTCATGGAGAGTACCATCATGGTTCTCCTCTTCAGTCAGGCAAGCTCAATGTTGTATGTTGTACTACACAAAACCATAAACTGTACTGTTCTCTCATTATCCCTACTGCAGTTACATCGTGGACAGGAAAGTTGGATGACGAGAGACAGAAAAGGAATACACATATTTTCTCTGTTTTTCTTAGTGAGTTTATATAACAGGATCTCTGAACTGCTTGTCTTACTCCACTCTGTCTCCGGCGAATGCTCCTTTAAAGTGCAACTGAATGCAAAAACAACTTCTCTGGTTGAATACGGCCTATGTTGCATCACTATTCATCCCAAAAGTTTATTTCTGTGCCAAAATGTACTAACATGTGTAAGTAGGATCATTTCATAAAGTCAATATATTCCAAAACAGAGTTTTGTGAGATTTGTGGACCTGAGGATGTCACAACTTAATGACGGTTGGGTTTTGATTTCAATCCTGCCCACACGGGACCACTGCCTGGCACATTCTAATCACGGCCGGCAGTAATCAAATCATCCGTATCACAGCTACCCGATGTGCTGCAGTGCACACTATCCAATCACTCACCAGAATCAACCTGAAACCTCATTTATTTACAGACAGCTGAACTAACCATTAGCATGAAGCGCCTCAGACCTTTTTAGACAACAATATATGCAAGACTTTGTCGCAAATGTCATGTTGAAAGAACGAGCATCATTTTTCATATACGAGCGGCTTGGGTTTTTTCTCCAGCTGAAATATCCTCACATTCGTGTCCTAACGTTAGCACAAACACAATCTTCATCAAAGATACAGTAGCTACATCTAGAAAGCAGGAAATGCAGTACGCTCGAAGCAGGATTCCCTGACTAACCATGTTCAAGTTTGTCATGCTGGGTCACGCGGTTGCTAAGCCATTCAGTACGGAGCCAGAAACGGAAGAAGAAGCGAGACATCTCTCTCCCTCAATTTTCCTGGTTCATTTACAGTCAATAAACTAAGCAGACCAGACCCAGTTGCTAATGCATTGGTGCTTCTGGGAGGGCAACCCTGTTAAGCAGACTGGAACTGGCCATTTTTTTCCCCAATGGTAAACAGCCTGAGTGGGACATCTTCATTTATCCACCATCTTTGCGGTGGCCTGTTCTGGACGGTGACTGAAGAGGGACAAATGACATTACTGCCAGTATACGAAATAGCAAACATAACACACCCACATAGAATAACACCCCCAAGACACAAGTCTCGTTTTTCTTAACGAGTACCGGAAAAGCCCAGGTGGAATCGATAAGTTTAGCCCCTCTTTGTCATTTCGCTGGTGCCCTGCAACTGTGTTAGACAGAAGGAGGAGAAATCAATCACACACTCCATCCCAAACACATCAAGAGAGGAATAGATAGCATACTGACCAAAATGGAAAAAGACAGACAGTGGAAAGAAAAAGTATGTGAACCCTTTTCTGCATAAAATGGTCATAAAATGTGATCTGATATTCATATAGGTCACAACAATAGACAAACACAGTCTGCTTAAACTAATAACACACAAGCAATTATACGTTTTCATGTCTTTACTGAACACACCGTGTAAACATTCACAGTGCAGGGTGGGAAAAGTATGTGAACCCTTGGATTTAATAACTGGTTGACCCTCCTTTGGCAGCAATAACTTCAACCAAACATTTTCTGCAGTTGAGGATCAGACCTGCACAATGTTCAGGAGGAATTTTGGACCATTCCTCTTTATAAAACAGTTTCAGTTCAGCGATATTCTTGGGATGTCTGGTGTGACCTGCTCTCGAGATCATGCCACAGCATCTCAATCGGGTTGAGGTCAGGACTCTGACTGGGCCACTCCAGAAGGCGTTTATTAAGACATTCTCCTGCAAAATGTCTTGATAAACTTGGGAATTCCTTTTTCCGTCGATGATAGCAAGCTGTCCAGGCCCTGAAGCAGCAAAGCAGCCCCAAACCATGATGCGCCCTCCACCATACTTTACAGTTGGGTTAAGGTTTTGATGTTGGTGTGCTGTGCTGTGCCTTTTTTTTCTCCACACATATTGTTGTGTGTTCCTTCCAAACAACTCAACTGCAGTTTCATCTGTCCACAGAATATTTTGCCAGTAGCGCTGTGGAACATCCAGGTGCACTTTTGCAAACTTCAGACATGCAGCAATGTGGCTTCTTCCGTGGTGTCCTCACATGAACACCATTCTTGTTTAGTGTTTTACATATCGTAGACTCGTCAACAGAGATGTTAGCATGTTCCAGAGATTTCTGTAAGTCTTTAGCTGACACTCTAGGATTCTTCTTAACCTCATTGAGCATTCTGCACTGTGCTCGTGCAGTCATCTTTGCAGGACGGCCACTACTAGGGAGAGTAGCAACAGTGCTGAATTTTCTCCATTTATAGACAATTTGTCTTACCGTGGACTGATGAACATCAAGGATTTTAGAGATACTTTTGTAACCCTTTCCAGCTTTATGCAAGTCAACAATTCTTAATCTTAGGTCTTCTGAGATCTCTTTTTTTCGAGGCATGGTTCACATCAGGCAATGCTTCTTGTGAATAGCAAACTCACATTTTGTGAGTGTTTTTTATAGGGCAAGGCAGCTCTAACCAACATCTCCAATCTCATCTCATTGATTGGACTCCAGGTTAGCTGACTCCTGACTCCAATTAGCTTTTGGATAAGTCATTAGCCGAGGAATTCACATCATTTTTCCATCCTATACTGTGAATGTTTAAATGATGTATTCAATATAGACAAGAAAAATACAATAATTTGTGTGTTATTAGTTTAAGCACACTATATTTGTCTAT